>NC_065448.1:134762918-135093543 GCF_917563875.1 Diabrotica virgifera virgifera
TTATCAAAAAAAAGACTAAGAGACAAAAAAGTTTTAAAAACACTGTGTTTAACTAATGGTACCACAATAATAGTTTAATTGGAACGTACACAAACATTTGGGGGGTTTAAAGGAACAAAACCCCCATAAATTTTTTATGTAAATATAGTAAATAAGTAGCCGCATCTCGATAAAAACTGGCTTATCGAAAAAGTACTAAGAGGCAAAAAAGTTTTAAAAACGTTGTGTTCAACTAATGGTACCACAATAATGAATTAATTGGAACGTACACAAAAGTTTGGGGGGGTTCAAGGGAACAAAATCCCCATAAATTTTTTATGGGGTGGACAAATTTCACTTTAATTTGGTTTAAGGTGGGCCTGTCATAAGAATGATACACGCCCGTTTTCAATAAAAAATCTTTGAGAGTTTTCGATATATTGAAAAAAATCGATTTTCATTTTGTAAATTCAAAGGGCTGTAACTTTTTTTATGAGCACATTTGTACTAAGGTAAGTTAGGTTCAACCGAACTATTTTTGACCCCAGAATGTGTGGTATAATTTATGACCATTCTTTTCGGGACACCCTGTATAATAGGAAAACATTTTTAAAATCTATAATTCCAATTTATGATGAAATTTGTGAATTATGTTCATTTCTGTTTATTCCCCAATCAATGGTGAATCAAATATTTTTGTAAGACGCTTTGGCTTCAATTAAGTGTTCTCTCATCGTAAAATGAGAAAATTTATCGTTTATTAAGCCATTGTGTCTATATAATTCGATCTCACTATCCTGCAAAACCATACAATCGGTAAAAAAACTTAATTAATAGGAACTGTAAACAGTTGATAATTACGACCAGTTGAAATCATCAGTAACTTGATTACTTTATTAACATGTCAACCATAAATACCACAAGTCATTTACAGAAGTTTATAGAAAATTACAGCCATTTTAAAATCTCATTAATCCTGAAGATTGGTTTCTATTTTAATATCCAATTTAAGTATTGAAATAATTATGAAATTATTAACCAATAGCATCGCTTTATATTACATGGAAAAACATACTGATAGCTAATTTCAATATTTTTCTCATATTTTCCTACCAAAATGTTTTTATTCTTTTGTGGAATACCGAGATATTTTTTTATTTTATATAGGGTGAGGCAGATAACTGGCCTATTAGAAATATCTCGAGAACTAAAGGCAACAGAATCATGAAAATTGGAATGAAGGGGTTTCGAAGGATGATCTATTAAATGAAAATATTTTCATCTCTTTGCAACTTCCGGTTATACCGGAAGTTGCTTATAACTTCGTTTTTTTTAATGGGACACCCTGTATATTTTTACATTTTTGGATTCTCTTCGATATCTTCTTTCTTAAGATATGAGGTTTTGTAATATTATACAGGGTATTTTAAAAGATAATTACGTTTTTTTATTAATTTCGTAGCAACATTCACACCCTGTAGAATTGTAGTACTTTGACATCTAAAACTCTACTTACGTTCAAATGATTTTTAATATACTTCTACTATTGTTAAGAATCATTAGTATACCTAAATTTTTAAGTTTGAGTTTTGAGTTTTCTTAAATGGAACACCCTGTATTTTTGTATTGTAATGAAATGATATTTTATAGTACTTTTTTATTTCTTAAGCATTCCCTATACTTAACTACTTTAATTTGAGTTATTGGTGATTCAAGCTAAACATTAATTGCACCAAAAAATACGTAAAATTTTATTAGGTTGGCCGTGAAAATACTCAATCCCAAATAATTTTCAGAAATAAATACATATTAATCCAGACTGGTCCTTAAAATTACCAATAATGGTTTAACTATCAAAATACCTACGTAGTTAAGATTGTTGGTGCGATTAACAATGAAGCACAAATTAAAGCAGTTAGGTATAGGGAATGCTTAAGAAATAAAAAAGTACCATAAAATATAATTTCATTACAATACTAAAATACAGGGTGTTCCATTTAAGAAAACTCAGAAAATACTCATTCCGAGTTTCGACCAACCCTGTATACTAAAATTAAAAATTTAGCTATACTAATGATTCTTAACAATAGTAGAGTATATTAAAAATCATTTGAACGTAAGTAGAGTTTTAGATGTCAAACTACTACAATTCTACAGAGTGTTAATTTTGCTACGAAATTAATAAAAAAACGTAATTATCTTTTAAAATACCCTGTATAATATTACAAAAGCTCATATTTTAAGAAAGAAGACATCGAAGAGAATCCAAAATGTAAAAATATACAGGGTGTCTCATTAAAAAACGAAGTTATAAGCAACTTCCGGTATAACCGGAAGTTGCAAAGAGATGAAAATATTTTCATTTAATAGATCATCCTTCAAAACCCCTTTATTCCAATTTTCATGATTCTGTTGCCTTTAGTTCTCGAGATATTTCTAATAGGCTCTTTATTTGCCTCACCCTGTATATGTATGTATAAGTACTTTTGAACCTTAGTAAGCTCAATTTTTAGAAATCATGTTTGTAGAATCTCTAGTAATGACCTACTATTTCTGTTTATATTTTTGCTCGATCACACAATGGTTTGCTCTTTTTATCAGAGCTTATTAGATAAGGTAAACTAGTGACAATCTGGAACGCATTTTCCACAATATAATTGTGTGTTACAAATTACTATGTCATAGGAATATCGGTGAAAAACAGACTTATGATATACAAAGATGCAATTACACCAGTCATGACTTATGCATCAGAAACAATGTACATAACTAGCAGAGATGAAAAAAGTTAAGTATCTTATGAACGAAGATTCTCAAACGTATCCTAAAAAAAAGGAAACAGAAGACAGAATTTAGGCAGCTATTCAATAGAGAAATTCAAATGAACGGAGATATCATTTGACACATAAAAGCCCAAAGGGTCTTTATGGGGAGGAAGAATTAATAAAGAAAATGTTAATATGGAAGCCAACGACTAAGAGACCCAGAGAAAGACGGAGGTGCAGATGCAAATATCAACACAGAGATGACATTAAAAAGATGAAAATACATAATTAGAAAGAAAAATTGAGGAAGAAAGCATTGGAAGTAAGAGGAGATGCAATTTGGGTGGTTTTACTGGTTTATAATACTACGTTGGGGATTATCAGTTGTGTCATAAAAACTGTGCTATCAATATTTGTCAAACAGAGTATAGTGTGATAGATATATGCATTCGGATATTACATATAAATATGCAATAAATTGTTGAACTAGTTAAATATTTTATACAAAATAGATTTTGATTTCTATTAAATTAAGTTCCATATGGAACGCGTTTATAACTTCCTAGGTATTTTATTTCATAATTCATTATCTTTTAGAATTATTCATATTATTAAATAATCGGTATTTGACCTCCAAAGCTGTAGTATAAAACAGACGATGATAATGAATGATGAATAAAAATGATCTCATTTCCACTTAGCCTCTTCCTTTTTATGTTTCTATCAAGGTTGTATTAACGAGAGTACTTCAGGGCAAAATTAGACAATGGATCACATATCGATGAACAATAATTAGTTTGATGCTACACTTTTTTAGACACATGTTTTTAACATTAACAATAATTTATATAATAATAATAAGCTATTCAAATATGCAAAAAAATAGCAGAAGAGAGAACATAGATCAAAAAGCAAAAGTTAAAGCTGGAAAGCTATCTAGAAAAACATCAAAAATTGTAGTAATGTTTCGAAATTCGCCTTGGTCTGCGCCCTGTGTTCCTTGGAGACTGTGCGGAGATACAACAGTCCCAGTTTTTGTGTTCCTACAAATCAAATGATTCCAGTGGGATTTACAGCTATAACGGATAATTTTTTTGAGTGAACATTTTCTATTATGTAGTTATAAAGATCACACCTTAGCTACTGATTCATGGTACCTAAGGTGGAGATTAAAACATAATATTATGATCTTCTTCTTCACTTGCCATATCAGAATTATCCGACGTTGGCGATCACCATTGCGAAGGCATTATCTTAATATTTCCTTTCCTAGCCATCATTGTCATTTCCTTTAATTTACTGTCTTGACGGGCATGCAAATTGGCCGAATCCTTCTTGAGTGTCAAGTGGTCATTCTCGGGCATACCTGCTAGTCGAACTGCATTCAGTTCCATCTCTTCATATTCCTACTTCTATTTGTAGTTTAACTACTCCCATCCTATGTTCCTTCTTCTTCTTCTTAAGGTGCCGAGACCGCTTGTCGATCGTTGGCTCTCATGTTGCCCAGCATATTAACAATCATTGTCTTATTTACAGCCGCACGAAATAGTTCAGAGCTAGTTTTCCCATTATTTTACCTTGCATGACAAGGTGAAGTATGTCATATTTTTCTGGGTGACGCATTATATGACCAAAGTATTCCAATTTGCGCCTTTTAACCGTGTTAACTACTTCGCAACTTTTATTCAAACGTTGCAAAACCCTTTCGTTTGTGACTCTTTCTACCCAACTGATCTTCAGAATACGGCGGTAGACCCACATTTCAAATGCTTCTAGGTTTTTTAAAAGCGATTCTGTCAGTGTCCATGCTTCAACCCCGTAAAGTAGTACTGGGAATATATAACATCGGACCATTCTTATGCGAAGTTCCAAATTCAGATCATGACTGCACAGGATTTTCTTAAATTTCATAAAACTTGTTCTTGCTTTGGCAATTCTACTTTTTATTTCTGTACTAGGGTTCCAGCTTTCATTAATATGAGTACCCAGATATACAAGATTACTTACTCGTTCAGTTGAGTCATTACCGATTGTTACGTTATAGTTATTATTATTTACGGCTGCCTGTTTACTAATAACCATAAACTTTGTTTTTCTTGCGTTGAGTTTGAGTCCATATATCGCACAGAATGCCACCATTCGGTTCAATAACGCTTGAAGATGTTCAATTGATCCAGTCAGCAACAAGGTGTCATCTGCGTATCTGATATTTTTCATAAGCATACCATTAATGAGTATTCCCTCTTTTGCGTTTTCCAACACTTCATTTAAGATTGTTTCAGCGTAAAGATTAAACAACATTGGTGACAATATACAGCCTTGTCGAACTCCGCGCTTGATTTTTACTTCTTCAGAGCACTGATTCGCAACCCTAATACATGCAGCCTGGCCCCAATACAAATTTGCGATTATTCTAATGTCCCTACCGTCCAGACCGGTAGTTTTGAGAATATGTAGCATTTTTCATGGCGAACTTTATCAAAGGCCTTTTCAAAATCAATCGCGCACATGAAAACGTCATGATTTACATCTCTGCATCTTTGAATTAAAACTTGGGTTGCGAATAGTGCATCACACGTTCCAAGGCCACAGCGAAAACCGAATTGAGTACTTGAGATTCTTTCCTCAATTTTTCTATATGTTCTTTGATGAATTATTCTGAGAAACGTTTTCAATACATGACTTCAATATGTTCCTTACCCTATACAAAAACTACTGAAAAAGAAGTTTTTGTTACATTGGCCCCATAATATTATGATATGAGAGATTATAGCCATTATACCCAGAATGTGTATTTTAAGATTTAAAGCACATTTCTTCAACATTATTCTAATTAATGTTCATGCCCCGATAGTGCAAAAAGAATATAAAGTTAAAGAAGTTTTAGATGAATTACGAGTCCGCATACCAGTCATTTTTTTTTCCTGGAAGCCGTCTGTTGTGAACCGGTTGTACTGCAGCCACTTGGCTTATTGTACATCTTCCATTCGTTTATGAAACCCATTCCAGAATTCTGGAACCCTGTACCAGCTTGTACAGGTCTAGTGGGTGGGTGCCATATAAATTTGGAGTCACTTCGATCTCTCCGAAAGTGTTTGCCGCCTCCGATCCAATGCCTCACAGTCATGCAAAATATGGTTGACTGTTTCAGGTTCTCTGTTACAGAGTCTGCAGCTCAAATCTCCATGAAACAGCCCCATTGTATGCAGGTGTCCCTTAACTGGCGCATGTCCAGTGAGGAAACCTGTTATGACTCTAAGCTGATTCCTGCTTATTTTCAGCAGTAACTCAGCCCTACTAGCACATGTCCGTCCGATATACATCTTGCCATGTGTTTGACCGGGTACACTCTCCCAGTGTGAGTTGTGTTGGCTTCGGATCCAGGCTTTTTTTCGTTCACGGACGGTGCTTTTTGGCACTCCCACGGCCGGCTCTGGACCCAGGTATTTTGTAGGTGATGCTCTCTTATATGCAATAATATAAAAATAATCTATGAAGAGAATGAAATGAAATGAAAATGGCAATAGGCTAATAAACCTAGCAAAGCAAAATCAGTTATTATGGTGATTACCAGCACATACTTCGCTCGAAAATATATACACAAAGGCACATGGAAAGAGGCTTTCAACACGAACGATACAATGTAGAACTCATAGATAGGGGCAAAAATAGAGAATATAAAGAAAATATAAACATCAAACTAGAAGACAGACTAAATAAAACATGAAAACATCAATAAGACCGCTTTCTCTAAATATCTAGAGAAATAAAAAAGTTTTAAATTTTGTATATTCTTCTCGGTACACTTTTACATGTAGGTAATTAGGTCAAATCGATTTCGTCCCTAAAAATCATGGGAGAATTTATAACCAATCTTTTTGTAACACCCTGTATAGCTGCTTTTTTAGTTCGAATTTAATTGAAAAGTCTCCTCACTTATTTTAATTTATGCAATTTTACTTCGTGTTTTACAACTATCAGAGACAGGAACTGACGAAACACATCGATTTTTGATCTAAGGGGGACACATTTTTACGGTACATACATCTGGCATTTGTCAACCCCCTCCCTTCCACATCCTCCACCCCTTATTTTTAAATAGGGAATAGGTGTGGTGTGCTAGCTCATTTGAAAGGTTATTCAATTCTCTATTCAGTAATATCAAAAGATGTAAAATCAAAAATCGACCTATCTTGTCATTTCCTTAAAATCTAATAAATACTGCCAAATATCGAGATGGACTGTTTTCTTTGGCTCACCATGTATATCAAAAATTTGATTGTAATTTATAGTCTAAGATCCGAATAAGGGTCGATCTGTACACATCTGCTTTCCGAATGAAACATTTTTTTTTATTAAATTTCATACATAGACAAATATTTCTAGCATGAGTTGCCTATCAAAATCGTGTCATAGCTATCCTGAAGGAGGGCCGTAGGGCCGATGCCGCAGTGCAGGAAGTTTGCTAGGATGGTGGATGGTAGATACCCGCCTGGCGACCATCCAGCTACTTATACCACGAATAATACAGCGACGGTAGCCGCAGTGGCCTTCCACTACCATCTACCCACCCGGTGGTCCGCCAGGCGTCTATCCACCCATATCAGTCGTGTTTGATAATCCATCCGGGTAGCCTCGCTATGGATGAAAGCGTAATAAGTGCTGTGTATAAAAGAAGGGCAATTTGGAATCCAGCAGACCCACTATGTAACGAAACATGGCTTAAAATATCTGTTTTATTTATTCTTTGCAGTTGCATTAAAAAAAATCCAATATTCAAGTCAGGTGAATTTAAAAAGCAATTTTTGCCTTTAAGTCGATTTTTCTCCATTTTCTAAAAAGTTTAGTGAGTGAGTTTTACCTCTAATATGACGATATGCTAAAAACAAACCAAATGTAACGTAACAAATGAAACAAACGATTCCTCAGTAGTCAGTTGGATACTGACTTCTGACTTCATTTCACTCTTTCACTGCGTCCAGGATGCAGCGACCCTCCACCATCCACCTTTAAAATCCACCCTCCAAGCCACCATCTAGCATCCTGCAGTGCGGCATCGGCTTAGGGGTTGAATTAATATTTCAAGTACATTTTTTTAGTGTGGTAGAATTATTTTATTTTCAAATTAAATAGGCTTATTCAGTACAATTCATAGATTATTCAAGAAAAAATTCAAGGAAAAATATTGGAAAATAAAACAACGGTGGCAAATTTTTGAAGACACCTCAAAATATAATGAATTTTGCGTTGGGCATCAGAACTCATTATTGGATCATGGTAAACAAAAAATTCAAACAGATTTTATTAGCTTATGAGTTTTTCGTAGAAACGCTGTCGAGTTTTTTTTAGTTTTATCGACTTTTGACTTTTTGATATCGCTCTGAAGTCAAAACAACGAATTTTTTTTTTGCAAAGAGGGTAAAATTCAACATACTTATTATAGTTAAACAAAAAATGAGCATACAACAAAAAAGATCTCGACAGAGTTACCTCAAGGAATGTCTAAAGAAAATATATACAAAATTCCAGGTGTGTCGGTAAAGTAGTTTTTGCGTTACAGTGTCTACAGCCTTTGAAAAAAGCAGTTTTGAGGAAAAAGCGTTTAAAGTATTGTCGAGTTTTATTTTCAATTTCTTTTTTGGTTTTCAAATCGTAAAATGATGCCCACCGGAATCTTTTTGAATCGCGGAGTAATTTACAAAAGAAAATGAGAACAGCTGTTGACCGTTGTTCACTACTTCAAGCGTGCTGACGCGAACCTGCTGCAAAGCTAGTCGAAGATAGGGATATCCAACACTATCTCCCTACCTTCGACTCGCTTTGCAGCAAGTTCGCGCCAGCGTGCTTCAGCGTAGTGAGAAATGGTCAACAGCTGTTCTCATTTTCTTTTGCAAATTACCCCGCGATTCAAAAACATATTCCGGTGTGCATCACTTGCACAAATACTAGTTGACAGATAAAAAAGAAATTGAAAATAAAAGTTGACAATACTTTAAACGCGTTTTTCTCAAAACTGCTTTTTCAAAGCCTGTAGACATTGTAACTCAAAAACTACTTGACCAACCCACCTGAGATTTTGTATATATTTTCTTTAAACATTCCTTGAAGTAACATTGTCGAGATATTTTAGCTTTTATGCTTATTTCTTGTTTAACAATAATAAATATGTTGATTTTCACACTTTTTTGCAAAAGAATTCGTTGTTTTGACTTCTGGGTGATATCAAAAAGTCAAAATTCGATAAAACTAAAAAGCTCGACAGGGTTACCTCGAGAAACTGATAAGCTAATAAAATCTTTTTGAATTTTTTGTTTACCATGATCCAACGATGATGGATGATAAACACACTTTTAATGCTGACCACTCGCTTACGGATATCGAAGAGGCCATGGCATGCAGGCCAGGACTGAAGGCCGTTATTTGAGTAGTTAAGTTAATGAACTACAGTTGAGACGCCACACACATGCAGTTTTGTGATCGAGCGTGCCAACGCCTTTACGAAAACTGCGTGTATGTGGGGATTTTGGCTTCAATTAACTACCTGTCAGTCACCCGGCGTCTTCGATATCCGTAAGTGAGTGGCCAGCATAAGTGATTTTTAATAAAATTGTGGTAGTGAAACACGGGTGTAAATTAAATAATAATTAAGTAATAATTTAATATATTTTTTCTCCCTATTTTTAATATGTACATAATTTGATTTAATTAAAACTTTTAATAGTTATTTATGATATAAGTGTTAAAAGTACACGTTTAAGGCACGCATGTGAAAGTTTGCAGAATGAGCGATAGCGAATTCTGCAATTCACATGAGTGTCTTAAAAATGTACTTTTTAACACGCATATCATACAATATTTTTTCTACAAACGTAATTACAGGACAATATCTACAAAAACTTTTACTTGAACTTGGCTGACATTCCATTTTTATATTTTTTTGACATTACATCAAAATTGTCTATACGGTCAATACGAATTGCAGTGCCTTAAAAATATTTTAAAGCACTAGTGCCTTAAAGTAACATTTTTAACGCACGCATGGAGTGCTAAAAATTGCATTTTTAACACGGTTGTAGAAAAAATATTTTTTACAACACTACTGCTGTACCATAGTTACCCTATTGCCTACAATTTATACTATAAACCAGTTCTTAGAATTTTCCTCCGAAATATTTGAGTTGTACCTACTGTAATATGCAATATAACTGCAGTATTTACAAAGTCATGTTTGTTTCATACAATTACCATTTTCAGTTTAATTCATGTAATACATTAGGTTTTTAGATATAGCAACCATTATTCTCGTGTCAAAATAAAGGTATATTTTCGTTTCAAGTACTGCCATTGTCAAATTTTGTCTCGATGCATTAATAATTTATTGTCACTGATATTGCATGATGTTGGAGGATTGCAAATTTTAGGAAGCTAAAATTTCTTGGAAACGCTGGAATAAATGCATTTGAATACATTTGTTAGGATTGTGTAGATAAAATTTTAATAATTGAATTAATCGACTGAAGGTCGTTTTCCAGGTGCAAGATTTTCTTCTTATACAGTGTTGGCCACTCAAAAGATATGATATTTTGCAATATTCACATGATTTTGTGGGGGACAGGAGCCCACCTCCGTAGAGGGTCGTGTGTTAAAAATTCTATAGATTTTTTAAAAATATTGAACACTTATTCGCGAAATATCACGAGGTTCCTATTTAAAATCTTAAAGTTATCCCCCACCCACTCCGTGACGGGTCGTGTTTGGTCATTCGCTAGATTTTTGAAAAAATATTGATTTGAAGATATAAGAAATATTTTACAGTTTTTTGATGTGATGTTTATTTCGCGAAATATTCGCTTTTTGTGTGACTCGCCCATTTCCTTACTCATTTCTCAAATCGTCACCAAACAAAATACACTTGGTACAGGAAAAATTGAATATGTGCCTAATGATGGTCCATTCGGTTATGATCTCCTTTAGGGGGTCATATATTTTTGATTTCTGACCATTTCTAAGCATATAATATAGGGTTAGGGTGTTTTGAGGCCCCCTAAACACGTTTTCCTTTATATTTTTGAGCTCACGTGACTTTTCAAAACCCATCGATATCTCGATAACGGCATAAGATACAGCGATTTTGACAATATACTGCTCCCCAAGGCATTACTAACCTAGCTACTAAAATTTGTTTAGTTGGAGTCAAATTTTTGAGGTAAGGTTAGGTTAGTATTGGATACATACATATATTATATGTATAAACGGAGCTTATTTATATAGATTGACTTCTTTATTTAAAAAAAAAACTAAAAATTGAATTTTTCGAAAAATTTCGACTTTAAATTTTTGGAAAAATTCTTGCATATTTAGATAAGCCGCGACGTGGGGAGCAATTTATTGTTGTCAGAATCGCTTTATTTGTCGAGCCGTTTTCGAGATAACAAGGGTTTTTGAAAAGTTACTTTATATTCTTAGAAATTGTCAGAAATCAAAAATATGTGACCTCCCTAAAAGAAACCACAACCGTCCATTCCCTATTTAAAAATAAGGGTTTATAGTACTGGAAGGAAGGGGTTGGGAAAAGACAGACGTCTATATCGTTAAAAGATAATCCTTTTGTAATAAAAATCGACATGTTTCAGCACTTTCACAAAATCCAATGAATATTGCCATATATCAGGGTAAAATCTTGTGATTAGCCAACCCTATACAGTGATGAGTGCGTTAAGAACCGGCAGAATAACGCAAAAGGTGGAAAAATAATACTTTTTGAAATAAAATGAGATGAAACTATTAGAGGTGGGAAATTATCGATAGAAACCTATAAATTTACACTATATTACATTACCACTATCGATAGTTTACACCTTTAGACGTTAGCTTAAGAGCTAGTTGACTTCAGTCTTAATTGTACGTGTGACGTCGAACATCAACATTTTTTAATTTCGCATAAAGTAAAAACTGATTGAAGAGAATTAGGGGAGTGCAATTAGAACGAAAACATGCATTGTTTCGGAAAAATTCAAACAAGCTCATATTTTTCGAAAAACTTTTTTTGTTAGTTTATATACATACATGTTAAAGCAAAAAGTTCTACTCACAGATTTCGCCGCTAATCGTTTATTAATTGTTTAAACAATAACAATTGTTTTGTATAAATAATTTAAAAATATCGTTAAATTCATCATTTTACTTTGATCAAATATGTTTCTATTTTGTTTTTGATTATGCTGAATTCGAATATGGCATTGCAATTTGAAAATTCTTATACAGAAGCTCTTATACAGTATGTTTGCGTAGCTAGGAACCACATGGAAAACTTTTTTATTATCAATTTTACGAAAAAAAGTTATTCTTAATAAAATGCTCTGGATAGTCAAAAATCTAAAACTTAACCATCAGATATCAAATTTTATCAATTTTATACGAGTTATGTCAAATATATGAATTACGTTAAAGAGTAAAGTACCTTTATTTTCCAGAATATCAAAAAAATGATATTATGAAAAGTTGTTTGAAATTAAAAACTATGTTTAAATATACAATTACATCATTCTAATTGAAAAAAAAATTTCAATTTTTTCTCAAATTACGGATACTCATCATCATTTTATTACAATTATGATAACTATTTTATTATCACTTTTACAAAAAAAAGTTATTCTTCATAAAATGCTCTTCCTGGTCTAAAATCTAAGATACAACCATCAGATATCACACTTTTTTTTTAATTTTATACGAGGTATGTATGTAAAAAATATGAATTTTTCTTAAGAATTAAGTGCCTTTATTATTCACAATATTTTAATTAGAAGGATGTAATTGAACACCAAAACAAATTTTTTAATTGCAAACAACTTTTCTTAATAACACTTTTCGATGTTGTGAAATGTAAAGGTACATACTTTACTCTGAGTGAAATTCATATTTTTTGACATACCTCGTATAAAATTAAATTTGATGACTGCATCTTAGATTATATAAGATGCAGAGTATTTTATAAAGAATAACTTTTTTTCGTAAAACTGATAATAAAAAAGTTATCATTAGGTTCCAAGTTACGCAGACATACTGTATAAGAGCTAAAAAAATTTTTTTACTGAACATTTATTATTGTTGATTAAATGTATTTTAGGTAAGTTTTACAGAAAAAAGTTCAATTTTTTCTCAAATTACGGATACTCATCATCATTTTATTACAATTATGATAACTATTTTATTATCACTTTTACAAAAAAAAGTTATTCTTCATAAAATGCTCTTCCTGGTCTAAAATCTAAGATACAACCATCAGATATCACACTTTTTTTTTAATTTTATACGAGGTATGTATGTAAACAATATGAATTTTTCTTAAGAATTAAGTGCCTTTATTATTCACAATATTTTAATTAGAAGGATGTAATTGAACACCAAAACAAATTTTTTAATTGCAAACAACTTTTCTTAATAACACTTTTCGATATTGTGAAATGTAAAGGTACATACTTTACTCTGAGTGAAATTCATATTTTTTGACATACCTCGTATAAAATTAAATTTGATGACTGCATCTTAGATTATATAAGATGCAGAGTATTTTATAAAGAATAACTTTTTTTCGTAAAACTGATAATAAAAAAGTTATCATTAGGTTCCAAGTTACGCAGACATACTGTATAAGAGCTAAAAAAATTTTTTTACTGAACATTTATTATTGTTGAAGCTTATTATTAAATGTATTTTAGGTAAGTTTTACAGAAAAAAGTTTTGATCACTTTGTATAAACATTTTTTTAGCTAGTAATTTTCGGTTTTTGTATTACATTTTTGTTATCTTTCTTAATTTTCTCAAAAAGAAATAGTCTATTTCATTTCTAAAGTAAAATAATTTAGTGCATTTTAAAGATTACATCCTAACCTTTAAAAAAGCACTTATAAAACTGTAATAGATCTGTTCAAACTTGAGTAATACCGTCTTAAAGTGGTGGTAATTCTGTAAAACTACGAAGATTTCAAAAATTACATTTTTTGAGACGTCATATAATTTGAATTAAATTTATGAGATTTTTTTTTGAATGAAACATCATTTAGCAAGTTGCTTAAAAGGTAAGTTGTGCAAAATTGAGAGTTTTATAAGAAAAATTATATTAGTTACACATTTTTAGATCATTTTTAAACAAAATTCATGTAAGGCTCACTTTCCGCCCACACCGTACTTATGATTATACATTTTATTTCTTTCTATTATAACCAAAAGATAGCTTAATTGTTCTTCTTTCATGTTCAATTTGTAAAATTTCATTTGATCCATTAGTTAAAGAATTACATTAAAATAACTCAACCATGCACTTCGCTGTACGCTAGTTTACAGTGCGCCAATGTTTGTGAGAAGGGTGACTTTAGCGTCATAAATAAAAAGTTATAGAAGATACAGATTTAATTTTAGAAAAATCTTTATATAAGGTTTTTCTTGTAAAATTTTCTGAATTTTTCAATGGTCAAGTCAGTATTTTTCGAAAATTTATATTTTCGGAGTTATTTAAAAAAACATCTAATTTCGTAGTTCATTTGTTTAATAAAAAATGAAGCACTCACTTCTCGAGTAGAACTTTTTGATATGTTGTTTATTAAACATTTCTTAATGAAATTACAAAAAGTTCTATCTTGTTTGATTTTTTCCGAAGTGAAAATCTATATGCACTCCCCTAAATAAAGCAAACGTAAATAAAAATAGTTTAATTAGTAGTCATTTTTTAATCCAAAATCAAATTATTTATCAAGTGATCGCATACGACTTGTGGAATTAAAATACAGTCGAACCCTTTTATTAGAATACTGGTAAAGGAATATCCCGGTTTTAAGGAATATAAATTTGAGGTACCTACCGAAACGTTTCTACTAGCCATCAGTGATCGGTTAGTAGAATATCCCGGCTATAGGAATACTTTTGCTTAGCACAAAGGCTATTCCAATAAGCGGGTTCGACTGAATAATGTTCAAACATTATTGAGAATAATGTGTAACACGCTTTATCTCATACTCTCTTACTACATACTTATGTTTTCCATCTTTTGCGCTATTTTGCCGGTTATTAGGGCGCCCATCATTGTATTGTATCATTAGACGATTGTTTATAAAATGCTCCTGACAATTTTGTATATAAATAAATGTTTATTACTCATCATCTATCTAATTAGTGTTATTATATTCGTAATTATTAACTGCAATTATGTTTTATTTAAAACTAAAAATCACATATTATTATTTATAATTTATGTTAGTTGCTGCACTAACTTTTTATCAAGGTTATGGAAGTTTTTACTGTTAATTATTATTTCGTTAAATAATGTGCCATAATGCAATTATTAAAATAAAAGCGGTAATTTATATGCAAAAATATTACTTAAAAACAAAAAAGTTTAAATATCTAGGTTTATTAATTTTTATTGTGGTTTTATAATGATGGTTATAGGTGAAAGCTGGGTAAATCGTACTGCCTCCTTGATAGTACCACCTCTACTTTACTGCTCCCCCCTAATCGGAAATATTGATTTACCAAGAATTTGTACGCACTAGAAAAAATGTTTAAAACAAGAAATGTAGCTGAGATAATTTTGGACAAAAATGTTTATTAGCACTTTTTGGGTAAAATGAACCGATCTCTCAGAAACCACGCTGTTAGCGACCGACGATTTTGAATGTCAGTACGCGCACGAAATAATTTTTTAAATTAAATTTGTATTAACTCGACGGGCGGTAAAAATTTGCTATCGTTTGATTAGTGCGTCCGAGACAAAACACGATCACGATAAAAAATCAAAATGCGTTTTAAAGTTGAAGAGTGCACCTTTTGTATGCAATTTTTGCATTTGGCAAGTTAGTTTATATAAAGCCGACTTCGCGAAAGCGTTTCCCGTAACGTGAGATTGTTTGGTAATGTGAAAGTTTAAATTCAGCTTTTTTGAGACATAGGTATTTCAAATGCCTCATACTTGTTGGAAAAATCTCAAAATCGAAATTTCATGAAATAGGTTTTCAAGATTACTTTTTAACAATAGAAATTTCATAGCGATCGGTTATTGGAACTGATTATTTCATTTATAGGAGATTCTGACCAATAGAAAGCTACAGAAATGTAAATTAAATCGATAATTTTTGATAATTTCCCGTCGTGAAGTATATTACGTCAGATGCCCTTCGTTGCTACGAAAAAATACATTCAGTGACATTAATGACAATTAATGTTTTAAAAATTATAAAAGTGATAACTTTCAACCGTCAAATTAATATTTATAACAACTGTTTGTTTAATTGTACTAATTTGTACTTACATAAATAAATTACAATAACATTTTGGTTTTGAACAGATTTATTCATGAAATAATCGCAACAAATTGCACTCGATCCCTAAAATTAATATAGAATTTTTGCCCTAGTGACACTTTAGACATAATTTCACTCACCTTCGGCTCGTGAAATTAAAACTGTCAAAGTGTTATCGGGAAAAATTTAATAATTTTAGAGCTCTTGTGCAATTACTACTGATAATTTTTATTGATCTCATGATAATCGTGAAAAATGGCAAGAATCGCAAAAATGTTTATTAATTTAACAGATTTATAGAAACTGACTGCATTTGCGGTAAAATGCAGTCTTTTTAAAACACATTTTGATTTTTGTCTATAGGAGCCTCTGATCAAAAGATATCGAATTTTTACCTTCGAGTTTATTTTTACTTAAAAAATTAATTTCGCGTGTAGTTCATTCTATACAAAAAGCTCTAATAACCATTTTTGTTCAAAATTATCTCAGCTACTGCAAGCTCCAGTTAACTTGGCGACAGCGAATACGCACAACGACACTGAGACTGATGATCATCCCATAAGCCACTGTGCAATGCGTCTCGCCAAGTTAACTGGCGCTTGCAGTACATTTCTTGTTTTAAACATTTTTTTCTACGGCGTGTAGATTCTTGGTTAAATAATATATATTTCCGATTAGAGGCAAGCGTCCACAGATCCGCATCGTACGCATCGGACGGATCGCATCAAACGGATTAGTTTTTCATACTGCGTCCACTGTATCGACAGCAATCGGATTGCCGATGCCTACCTGCGGAAAGTGCTTGTGAGAATGGACGAAAGCGATAAAGAATAAGTCATTATTACTTGTTTGTTAGCAGAAGAGGAAGAAGAAGAAAAAATCTAGAAAAAGGAAGCATAATTTTTGGATATACAATATATTCAACAAGAAATCGAAACATGGAGAATGTCACACACTATCACATTTTTATTCACTTTGTAAACATTTTTTGTCAGCATTATAATATTACAGCTTATACACCGATTCTCTCGGTAGACCGCAAGCTATAGAAGAAACACGACGGTAGACAGCATAGTAGCACACATTTTTCTAATTAATTATACATTTGAGTATGAAGGAATACAAAAAGCTGTTACGATTTGATTTAAATGGAAAATAGTAACTATATCAGTAAAAGTTTGTTTAACGATTAATCAAAGTTGCCTTTCTGAAATCGGTAAAATGCTTTCTGCGGTTTTCAACTATAGGTAACACACTTTGCTTGCTTTTTCATTTTTTGTGAGGGACGATGAAATGTCTTGCATCAATTTTACACCTCTCTCAGTAACATAATTAACAACTCTAATATGTTTTAAAAAGTTCATTGCTTTAAGATAGTCTTTGTTCTCCTCTCATGTTTGTACTGGAGTTTTCAGCCTACTATTTTCCATTTCCGTAAATGTGTAACAGCTTTCTGTCCTCCTTTATATTCAAATTAATTAGTTAGAAAAATGTGTTGTTTTTTTAACGAGAATAATCTTCATAGTTAGATACTCGAAATATCTTAAGAAAGACATGAAAAATAAGTAATGTGTATGACATTTCAATCCCCATAATCAACTTGTCATGGCCTGTCATATTTTTTCTGAATATGCCTAAAATGTATAAAATAAAAATTAAAACTGAGTTTACGTGTCTGATTACTACAAAAAGTTATACATTAAAAATAATTATAAATATTAAACGCGCTCGGGGTGCGTCCACTGATCGGCATTCCGTATGATTCATGGATACGCATCGCAAAAGTTGCCTCTCGAAGCAACCCTTCGGCATTACCGATGATGCGATCCGTACGATGCGAATCAGTGGACACAGTTACGTAAGTTTTTGTACAAGGCAAACTAAAATCGTACATGCGTACGATGCGGGTCTGTGGACGCTTACCTTTAGGAGGAAGTAGTGAAGTAGAGGTAGTACGATCAAGGAGGCAGTAAGATTTACGCAACGTTCCCCTATATCCATCATTATAAAACCACAATCTTTATTATCTATTAGCTAATAAATCGTATTTTTTTCGAGTATAGCGCCACCTATCAACAATTTTAAAAAATGTTTTGAATAAATGTTACTTATTTTTTCATGAGGAATACAAATATTCAATAAATCGGGGTTCCTATTTAAGATTTTAAAGTTACCCCTCACCCCACCTCCAAGGGATGGTGGAGGGTCGTATTTGGTGTTATTTGGTAAGTTTTTGAAAAATTATAAAGGCGTACTTTTTGGTTTTTCATTTGGAAGTGTAAGTATTTCTCGAGTTATTAGACCGTTTCTATTATTTACCTATAGTATCACAGTAACATCGTTTTTTCCTATTATAGCGCCGTCTATCCACAATTCGAAAAATGTCTCTTGTAAAAGTTGCTTATTTTTACGCAAGGAATCCAAATCTGGAATGAAAAATGGCGGTTTCCATTTAAGATTTTAAAGTCTCCCCCCCCCCCCATCATCTCCAGGGAGTGAGTGGTGGTCGTGTTTAGTGTCATTCGATAGATTTTTTGAAAAATATTGAACACGAATTTTTCAGTTTTTCGATCCGATGTTTAGTTCGCGAAATATTCGACCGTCCCGCTACTTTTGTGACACCCTGTAGGTACATAGTTTATAATTCATGTTGCCATGTTTAACGAAGAGCGTTGAAACATGAGTGAAATGTGTTTGGGCTTGTTAAATTACTGGTATAACTAAGACATAACAGCTTAGAAATTGCGGATTTCACAAACAAGTAGTTTGTTTAATTTTGTAGGAAAAGGCACATGTTCTCTAACGAAGCCATAAACTGGTGTCTGTTTCATTGTTCTTACGATTTCTTGTTTTATTATCATGCTCAATTAAGTTTGTATTATATGCACCAAAAATTTGGAACACTTATACCAAAGTTGAAAGAAAATATGAATTTGAAGAAAGGAAATAAAGTGAATTCTCATTGTGTTACAGTTAAAAAGCCTCTACAAAAATATATTACTTCTCACCTCAACATGTTGTTTCTTACTGTTAAAAAAACAGAATGTTAATTACTTTCTACTGTCCAGTAAGAGCATAATCATAATATATTCTATGCTGGCTGTTTAAAACAGTCGCATCGTGTGTAGATAAGATCCAGTGCATAAGGTAATTATGATTTTTCCATAATATCAACAAAATTTTCCGTTGTTTTCTAAATCCTAAAATAATGTTTTATGGTTTCAGGGTTTGTTCGTTTTTTTTTGTATTATGGTAACTTTTCGTTCTTCACACCATACCTTTAGTTTTCGATTAGAGATAGGCGACTGCAGGAAACGCTAGAATCGGCAACATTGCTTACGAGTTTGAGTTGCATTACCACTGTAGAATCGACGAGTGACTGAATAAATCCGCGCGAGTGGGGTACGGGAAGCAGTGTTGCCATGTGTTGGGTGTACTCCTACATCTAATTTAAAAGTAAACACCCGGTATAAGTAAATGGGCTTATTTCGGTTTTGGATGCTTCCAATTTCTTCTACATTCTTCACGTCATAAATGGTAAATGGTTATACAGTGCGCTGGAATAAGTGTTACTCCCCCTTATTAACTTATTTAGTTTTAGCACATAAGCAAAACGCTGGGACAGGTCGATTTTTAAAATAATCATAGTATGTATAAACATTTTCAATTTCTTTGCAACACGAAAATGCAGCAGCTGCATAATGCTCTGGTTAAATCGGAGAGTGCAGGAAGAGTCTATACTGGTTTCGGAGGTCTTCTCTCCGATTTCCCCAGACATCCCACTTTGGGCCTTTCCGTATTGCAAAGAAAGAAATGTCACGGATGAACTAGAACCATCTACCGAAAAACAAAATAAGTTATCAATCGAAGTAGCACAGAAAACAACAATAAATATCGTTCCCATACCACCAGATTGACAACAGGTGGAATACTTTCTTTGGTTACACCTCTTGAGATTTTCAAAATTTATAAATCATACAGGATGCCGAGGAAATTAAGATGAGAGAATTTTAAATAATTCACAACTCATCTGCTCAGCGTGGTAAAAGTTCCAACAAGAAAGATTCCTTAATACTCCTACAAAAGAGTAAATGAATTAAAAATGTATAAACATTTTCAATTTCTTTGCAACACGAAAATGCAGCAGCTGCATAATGCTCTGGTTAAATCGGAGAGTACAGGAAGAGTCTATACCGGGTTCGGAGGTCTTTTCCCCAGGCATCACACTTTGGGCCTTTCCCAAACAGAAGAGGATATGGAACTACTGATGGGGGAAAAGAAATAATCATATTATTTTAAAAATCGACCTGTCCGAGCGTTTTGCTTATGTGCTAAAAATAAATAAGATAATAGGGGGGGGGGAGGTAACACTTATTCCAGCGCACTGTATGATTCTGAAAATCGACTGGGTTTCTTACATCATACGTGATTAAAGAAAACCGCATTCCGTCGGACAACAGGAGAGTTTTCACCATGGTGATTCCAAACACTGATGTGGCTCATCAGAGATTAAAAGTCTTCTAGTGGAGATTTTATTCAGGATTCTTATCGTTACTATTCGAAGCGCGGTAAACTGCAGTATTTTGATTGTATTTATATCTTTGGGTTTTATTAACTTTGGTCTAAACGGTATTATTGTCGAAGAACATTAATACGAAGAAAAAATCAGAATAAAAGTCGAGAATGAACTAACATTGGAAATACAGTCGAACCCGCTTATTGGAATAGCCTTCGTGCCAAGCAAAAGTATTCTTATAACAGGGATATTATAATAACCGATCATATGTGCATAGTAAAAACATTTTGGGACCTCAGATTTTTATTCTTTAAACCGGGATATTCCTTTAACCGGTATTCTAATGAGCGGGTTCGACTGTACAAATCATTGCTTTTTAATTTAGTAATTAAATAATTTAAAAGAATTATTTTTTTTTAATAAAAATGTATACCATTTTTGTTCATTTGCAATGCGAAGGCAAAACAATCTTATTTTTCACTTAGAATACGGAGCGCAGTCCAGCACTCTGAATCGACGATTTTCGACTCTTATTGGAGTCTTATCGGAGAGACGTAGGCCTGCTGCTCCATACTTTAAGTGACCAACAACGAGAGTTTATCCCCCACACCGCAACTGACGTGAATTGATTAGGTGACTAGCGTCATCTGGCAATTGAAAGGTAAAGTTTTCAATCCTAATAGCGACATTAATAATATTGAAAAATATTAAAAATATTACTAAAAGATTTTTAAATTGAAAACTTATTGGTCCATTTCCCTGGTGACACCTCCAAGGCTTCTACAATATGCAAGCCAAATGGATGCTGCAGTGAAGACAAAAGGGAAGGAATTCTACACTATGCAATTCACAACCCCCATCTGCAGCTTGGTAAAGTTCCAACGGAAAATGGACCTAGTTACTCTATAGGAGTAATATTAATATAAAAATAAAAATGTATACAATTTTTATTCAGTTGCAATGCGAAGGCAAAACAATCTTATTTTTCACTTAGAATACGGAGCGCAGTCCAGCACTCTAAATCGACGATTTTCGACTCTTATTGGAGTCTCATCGGAGAGACGTAGGCCTGCTGCTCCATACTCTAAGTGACCAACAACGAGAGTTTATCCCCCACACCCTTTTTTATTTATTTTTTTATACATTTTATGATTGTAAGTATATTATTATTTATAATTTTTTTTTTCAGAAAATACGTATTTAGTTAAAAATTTTCCAACAATTATTGTTCACAAATCATTTGTGGCATATTTCAATGTGTTTGTGTGTGTTTTATTCTTTTAATTTTTGGTATTGTTTTAGTAAAAATTTTTGAAAAGTAGTAAGTATTAAAATTAGTTTAATATTTAAATAAAATATACCTAAATAAACTGTTTAAAGTATATTAATTTCGTTGAAATCATAATAATAGAAGTATAACTTCTTACGTGCGTACAAAGTACACACACATTCTTTTTTTTTGTCTTTTGTCCCTCGAGCGTACTTAGTCGGTGCTCTATTCTACTGTTGTTTCTTTCTTCTTGTCTATTGTATACTTTCCTTACCTTATTCCCAATTGCTTACTAACTTCGACTATCTTTCCTTCCAGAGCCGTAATATCGTAGCAATTAATATCCCGTATGTTGTTCATTCGTTTGGCATCGGTGCTCACAAACGGTACACCGTGTATTCATTGCCAACATTTTCCTTCGATTGTTATGCGCTACGTCATTCTACCCTTGCGGAACACTCGCCAGACCGCTGGTTCGGTCAGAATTCGGAACCCCGCAAACATGTACGCGCAGACGCCGCAATCGTTGCGTCTCGACGCCGGTTTCTATACATCGATTTAGTTCCTACAAGAGCGTTAGAAACTGTTGCTCGGTTTTATTCTGAAATTATATCTCGTATACGATATACCTGATCCCTTAAATCCGAAAAAGTGTTTGTGATATATACTTTAGCGACGTTTTATAAATTTCTATTATTAGCTTAATTAAGGATAAAGATTTCGAAAACAGGTAAGCGCTTTTATCAATTAACCTCAATTCTCTATTGAATATTAATTGCCTCAATCCCTCCATATGTGTCGTTCTCTATTTTATCTCGATATGCATCCGTGTTCGTTAAAATAGCGTAGTTATTTTCGCTGTTAGTACGTCAAGTGTACCTTATTTTTTTGTTGACAGTATGTATGTGCCAAATTTTAAAATACAGTTGTTGACAAGTAGTTCTTAATGAACGGCTGTTTAAACAACGTTGACATGTTGTAGTCAAATAACACTATTTTTTTGATTCAAAATCGATACATGACCTATTGACCTGAACGAGTTCATCACACTGTATATCCCACGTTTCTGTCAGATAGATAATTTTGCAGGATCAATCTGGGATTCGGACTGCATTTTGCAATACTGTTGTACTGGAGAATTGGCTAGACATGAATGGATAATTTTGACTTGAGGAAGAAGAATATTCGTTATAAACAATTGAACCCTACAAATAATCTCCAATGAAACAATAATTATAGATGCTCTGGCAAGAAATGTTTCACAGTTAGCGTCAAAATTGTTAAGAATATATAAAAATGTCAGTAATATGGTCTAAAGAAAAAATTAAAATTGTTTTTATTGTTGTAGTAGTACATTCTTTTACGGTTTTTGCGGTAAATTTTAAAGAACCGCTTGGATTGAGATGGAATTTGGCATACGCATAGCTAACATGTCAAAGAAAAAAGTGATATTGTGCCGATGTGTGCTTTTGTCCTGGGGGTGACATTCACCCCCTCTTGGGGTTGAAAAAATATATGTCAAAAATAAGTCCGGAAATAGATAAACTGACTAATTTTAAGTAACGTTTGTTCTATAGAGTTTTTTCGCCAAGTCAACACTTTTTGAGTTATTTGCGAGTGAATATGTTCATTTTTCAACAAAATAACCACGTTTTTAGACGGCTTTTCGCAAATAACTCAAAAAGTAAGTATTTTGTCGAAAAAAAACGTTCTTAGGAAAAATATAGCCTGTAAAAAATAAAAAAAATGGTGTACGCTTGAGGTATCTGGACCTCGTAGAACCAGAGTTATAGCCAATGAAAAATAGTTTCATATTCGCCAAATTTCAAATAGGCTATTTCAACGTGAAATATCCAAAAAAATAAAGCACTTTTTGGGGAAAACCTATTACAACTTTTTTAAAGTGTTTAAAAAAAGCTTTATTTCTGTTTTTATAAAAAGTTTCTAGCATCAAATTTAAGCAAGTTACGCTCAAAATAAAGTTGCTCCCTTTTGTTTTGGCAAAAAAAATGGGGAAGGTCACCCCCTAATTGGCAACCTAACTGAAATTAATCTTTACCGCTCCACAAATTATTTAACTTAGTTGTGTTATGATATGTAAGTTTCATTGACTCAAAGTGCTTATTTTTTTTTAAATTTGGTTTTAAAATATAAGACAAGAATGAAATCTTTTTTAAGTACTTCAAATAATTTGTAATGAGTTTTACCCAAAAAGTGCTTCATTTTTTGGTTATTTCACGTTAAAGTATTCCATTTGGAATTGAACGAATATGAACCTATTTTTCATTAGCTATAACTCTGCTTTTACCAGGTATAGAGACCTAAAATATACACATTTTTTTTCAATTTTTTGCTGGCTATATTTTTGCTAAGAATGTTTTTTTCGACATAATACTTACTTTTTGAGTTATTTGCGAAAACCCGTCTAAAAGCGCGGTTATTTTGTTGAAAAATGAACATATTCACTTGCAAATAACTCGAAAAGTATTGACTCAATGAAAAAACTCTATAAAACAAAAGTTACTTAAAATTAGGCAATTTATCCATTTCCGGACTTACTTTGGACCTATATTTTTTCACCCTCCAGAAGAGGTGAAAGCCACCCCCATGGCAAAATTACACATCGGCACAATATCACTTTTTTTCTTTGACTTGTTAGCTATGTGTATGCCAAATTTCATGTCATTTCAAGCGGTTCTTTAAAATTTACAGGTTTTGCAATATTTTACCGTTAAAGAACGTACTATAGAAAATGATAAAATCATAGAGAAAAGCCGCAGTTGTTTTAAACAGTTAGTAGTCAATGCAGTATGTATATACAAATATACAGGGAACCAAAATTAATTCACAACATTGTTCCAAATCACATATTCTGGAATCAAAAATAGTTCGATTGAACCTAACTTACCTCAGTCTTAGTTAACTTACTTTAAAAAAAATTTACAGCACTTTAAAGTTACAATATGAAATTCGATTTTTTCTAAATATCGAAAAGTATTAGAGATTTTTTATTGAAAATGGACATGTGGCATTCTTATGGTAGACGTACCTACATCTTAATAGTTATTTATGATATAAGTGTTAAAAGTACACGTTTAAGGCACGCATGTGAAAGTTTGCAGAATGGGCGATAGCGCGTTCTGCAATTCACATGAGTGCCTTAAAAATGTACTTTTTAACACGCATATCATACAATATTTTTTATACAAACGTAATTACAGGACAATATCTACAAAAGTTTTTACTTGAACTTGACTGACATTCCATTTTTATATTTTTTTGACATTACATCAAAATTGTCTATACGGTCAATACGAACTGCAGTGCCTTAATAGTATATTAAGAGGAAACAGTAGCGATCAACAGGTAGCGAAAACGCGTTCCAAGATTGCGGCTGTAATTTTGAATATTTTTTCGAGATATTTGGCACACGTATTCGTAATATAATAAAGAATGGCGGTACAGAGCCCAATTTGAAAAATATATTAATATGTGGAAATTACTCTGTAATTAAATACAATATTAAAAAAACGAGCCTGTACCGCCATTAAGAACAACAAAAAAATACACTTTCTTCAAATAAACTTTTTTATCCGATGCCTAGATTTTGTGTCATTTTGGAACTACTAAAATTTTTTATTTCATTAGTAGTTCCAAAATGACACAAAATCTAGGCATCGGATAAAAAAGTTTATTTGAAGAAAGTGTATTTTTTTGTTCTTCTTAATGGCGGTACAGGCTCGTTTTTTTAATATAGTATTTAATTACAGAGTGATTTCCACATATTAATATATTTTTCAAATTGGGCTCTGTACCGCCATTCTTTATTATATTACGAATACGTGTGCCAAATATCTCGAAAAAATATTCAAAATTACAGCCGCAATCTTGGAACGCGTTTTGGCTACCTGTTGATCGCTACTGTATCACCTTAAGTATGGAGAACGGTAAGGGTTTTATACCGATCGAAGACAATTGTTTGGAGGAGGAGCGGAACGACGACTCCAATTATTGTCTGAGATCGGTTACCCTTAACGTTCGACATGCTTATAACGTTTTTGCACGATTGATACCATTATAAATTATAAAATTAAACATTTTCGTCATATTGACTAGTTTCATTCATTTTATCAAGATAGATACTTTGGTTGTTAGGTAGTAACTAGGGTGCATAACAACAATGGAGAATTGAGTTTTTATTTAGTTGTCAATAATTTTAAGTACAATTTTGATTATTATAAATTAAAATATGAGCGAAAGTGAATTTGAAGAAATTGAACGGGCTTGGGAAGAAGGGTGTTCCGCAATTATTCCCGAAAAATCCAAAATCCGTTATCAAAATACCTACCAAAGTTTTAAAAAATGGTGCGAAGGCAAGAATTTAAGAATCGAAGAAGATACTCTATTGGCGTATTTCGTTCAAAGACATATGCAGTTGAAAGCTCCTGGAAGCCTCTGGGCAGAATATTCAATGATTAAATCCACCGTTTTTCTTTATGATGGCATTGATATTTCCAAATTTTCAACTTTGATCGCGTATTTGAAGAGAAAAAATGTTGGATACTACTAATGTATGCGATTCTGCAGGAGTTTCTATTAGAAGTGAAACCACAGCCCAAACAAGTGGGATTTCATTAAATAATTTAACAAATTGTACCATAAGTTTCAATATTAATAAATAATTCGTTAGTTTCCTTTATTCTTTCAAAAAATAAATTAAAATTAAGAGATTTTTTAACTCGACGGTAAGTGAATTACTTACCGTCGAGTTGGAGTACTTACCGTCGAGTTGGATTACTTACCGTCGAGTTGCTAGTAAATGTCACCTACTGACGTAAAATCTGTCACGGTAAACAGTCAAAAATGATCAATCGTGCAAAAAAATATTTTAAAGCACTAGTGCCTTAAAGTAGCATTTTTAACGCTCGTATGGAGTGATAAAAATTGCATTTTTAACACGGTTGTATAGAAAAAATTACTGTGCAATACACAAACTTTTGTGTACGTTTCAATTAAATTATTATAGATGTACCATTATAGTATGATATAATTGATCCAAATAATGGCATAACCCAGACATCCAAAGTGAAAGTTATCCTCCAGCACCAAATTGTTCTATATGGTCCACATAATGTTCAGAAAAAAGTCACACCATTTTGAGCGTCGGGTTTGGGGGGAGAGGGGGAAGAAATTGGTAAATTCGTAGTTTTTTAGGTTTTTCGTCAATATTTCTAAAACTATGCGGTTTAGCACGAACAACCATTTATCCAAAAATGTTCTACATTAAATTTGCAATAAAAAAGGTCTTATGCATAATCCTTCTAAACTGAACGGTTGCAAAGTTACGGAGGTAGTATAGTATAATTGGTCCAAAAAAAGGCCTAACCCAGACATCTAAAGTAAAAGTTTTCCTCCAACACCAAATTGTTCTATATGGTCCACATATTGTTCAGTAAAAAGTTAAACCATTTTGAGCGTCCGGTTTGGGGGGAGATGGGGGAGAAGTCGGTAAATTAGTAGTTTTTTTACGTTTTTCGTCAATATTTCTAAAACTATGCTTTAGCCCAAGGGTGGCGAACGTGAGGCCTTAAGGCCGCATGTGGCCTTTTCTTGCCCAAGTTGTGGCCTTTTCATAAATTAAAAATTATAAAAATATACAACACTCAAATTAAAACCCGCCTAAGAAGTCAAATAAGTGATGTTCATTTGGAATTAATTATTTATATGGGAAATAAGCCACAATTAAAATGAAAAAAATAATTTTATTAACGTTTCGACGCCCAAATCGGGTGCCGTTGTCAAAATACAAAATATTACTAAAATAAATAAAAGTGTTGTTGCTAAGCAAAAAAATTCTTCTAATAATTTATTTAATCTCACTCATTTATATTGGCAATTCAGACATATATTATACATTTTAAAGTAGAAGACTTTAAAATGATATTGCCAATATTTATGAGTTGCGTTCCTGGGACGACTTACTGAAAGATAGTTCATTCGATTACATGAAATTAACCCCAACTCAAGAATATCCGTCATAAAAAATTATAGCATGTGATATGTCTTTAAAAAGACAACCAAATGCAACGACAGTAAAATTCTCGAGTTAGAGACTTCATAGTAAATCACAAGGGAAAACCAGAAAAAAAAAGATCTCAAATATGTCAACACGCATGGGATAATGAACATAGAGTTCAGTGGAGAGATTCAAGTATAGTCCTGAAAGAATCAGATAGTAAAAAGAGAAAAATCAAAGAAGCGGCTCTAATTATGCTAAATGAAACCAATTGTGTCGCAAATTCCTCGGTAGAATGCAGTAGGATGTGGTTACCCATACTGAAAGAGGAAGTCAATAGAAAGAAAATACCAAGATTAGTAAGTCAATAATATCGAGCTAGTACATATTTTATATTTTAGTATTACTTATATATCTAGTATTATTAATATTATTTATAATTTAAACATGTTACAAGTCAGAATTTGGTATTATTATTTGAGAGTAAATTAATGTAAGACCAAATACTTACGATGTCGGGATAGTATCACAGGGTTTTTCCTGGTTTTCCCTTGTGATTTACTATGAAGTCTCTAACTCGAGAATTTTACTGTCGTTGCATTTGGTTGTCTTTTTAAAGACATATCACATGCTATAATTTTTTATGACGGATATTCTTGAGTTGGGTTAATTTCATGTAATCGAATGAACTATCTTTCAGTAAGTCGTCCCAGGAACGCAACTCATAAATATTGGCAATATCATTTTAAAGTCTTCTACTTTAAAATGTATAATATATGTCTGAATTGCCAATATAAATGAGTGAGATTAAATAAATTATTAGAAGAATTTTTTTGCTTAGCAACAACACTTTTATTTATTTTAGTAATATTTTGTATTTTGACAACGGCACCCGATTTGGGCGTCGAAACGTTAATAAAATTATTTTTTTCATTTTAATTGTGGCTTATTTCCCATATAAATAATTAATCATAAAAATGCCACAAGGAAATAGCTTCAGAACAACGTTCATTTGGAAGATCAACTTAAATTACGTACCACGTCAATTGAACCAAATATTTCTTTTTTGTCATCCAATAAACAACCACAGAAACCCCATTAAATTTTCTGGATCGTACAATTAAATGTCAAATTTTTTGGAATTTATTAATTGTATGTCATTTTAAAAAATAAACTATTTAATTGCAAAGTAAATTATTTATTTTAATTTTGCATATTATAAATCTTTTTAATTAAATCGTATAAGTATATATATGGATGCGGCCTTCTAAAAAATGGTAAAATGAAAATTGGCCTTCTAATATAAAAAGGTTCGCCACCCCTGCTTTAGCCTAAACAATGGTTTATACAAAAAATGTTCTACATAAAATTCTACATAAACAAAAAAGGTCCTATACATAATTATTATAAAATCAACGGTTCCAGAGTTACGGAGGGTGAAAAGTGGAGGTTTTCGATACTTTTTATATTATCTGGGAAATTGATGATGATTTTGGGTGGTGTGGTTGACGTTTCTTCCAGGGCTTATCACTAACATATCATCGGCCACTGAAATAGCAAATTTTATTTACAAAACACAATCCTGTTAAAGAAAATTTCTATAAATTGGCCAAAGAATATAAAAAGTATCGAAAACCTCCACTTTTTACCCTCCATAACTCTGGAACCGTTGATGTTATAACAATTATGTATAGGACCTTTTTTGTTTTAAATTTCACGTAGAACATTTTTGTATAGAACATTGTTTTTGCTAAAGCATAGTTTCAGAAATATTGACGAAAAACGTAAAAAAACTACTAATTTACCGACTTTTCCCCCATCTCCCCCCAAACCGGATGCTCAAAATGGTGTAACATTTTACTGAACAATATGTGGACCATATAGAACAATTTGGTGTTGGAGGATAACTTTCACTTTGGATGTCTGGGTTTGGGTCTAGTTATACCATACTATTAGTTAAACATAATAATTTTTAATTGGAACATACACAAAAGTTGGGTGGGGGGGGGGGGGAACAAAACTCCCATAACATTTTTACGGGGTTCACAAATTTCACTGTTATTTTTTTTTAAGATATTCCTAATATAAGAATGCCACATATATATTTTTAATAAAACATCTCTAGTTTTCTATATTGGAAAAAATCGATTTTCATTTTGTAACTTCAAAGGGCTGTAACTTTTTTTATGTGCAAATTTCTACTAAGATAAGTTATAGAATATGTGATTTAATTTATGACTGCCTTTTTGTTACACCCTTTATATAATCATTATTCAACTGTTACGGAAAAATTAAACAAATTTAGAACTTATGACAGTATTAACGGCAACTTTAATTCAAAACGCCGAAAACTGATCGTCGTCGATGGGAAATCGCAGGTATAACTAATAATACCTACTATTAATTCTTTATTGTTATTAAATAGCCTGGTAACTACAACTACAGTGGACCTAATTCATAGTTAGTATGTGAGTAAATCCGGGTTAGAATCACATAGGGGCGGATATTTTAGAATTTAATCAATTAGTACGATGGTGAATGATGAACATATATCGAAAAATTGTAGTTTTGATGATAATTACCACTTTTTGACAAACCTCATACATTATTGAAACAATTTGATACATACAGATGGCGTTTTATACTTCAGACCATAACAAATTTTTATGAGTATGTACTATTTTTTTCTTCTAAAATTAATAATCAAAAACTTTTATTTAGCGCTGCTGTTTTATACAATTAAAAAAACAAAAAAAAACAACTAAAAAATATTAATATTTTGTATTTTGACAACGACGCGACGCCCGAAGTGGAAGTCGAAACGTTAAAAAATTATTTTTTTTAAGTTAAATTGTGGCTTATTTCCCAATTAGAATAGTTAATTCCCTTATCAAATTTTTAAATTCAATACTAATATATTTAATAGATATCATTATTATAACAATAATATGCTTAATCAATTAAAAACTTAATGTTTTGTTCAGAGTGTGTTTTTCAAACAATGATTCTTCAACCACAGATAGACCATAAGATCGAGACCAAAAGTTCATTTGTATGGACCAAGTATTCACTTATGACTATGCAAATATGCAAATAAAAAAGTATGAAATATGCGCATAAATATGCAGTATTTTACCCAAAAATATGTATTTTTATCTAGAAAATATGCATGTAATAAAAACAATATTTACAATGTTTTTTTATTTATAATCTTCACATGTTGTATTAATTAACATGTACCTATGCATTTTACAAACCAAGCTTATGTAATTAAATATTTCAAGTATTTTAACAAATAAATGATATTATTTTAAATTGTAGTAACAATAAATTATCAAATGCTGTTCAAGAATTTCAATTTTTTTTTCAAATTTACTATAATAGTTGGTTCTAAATTACGTGGTTCGGAAAATGTCCCAGCTAGTACTTGAACCACTTCAGAAAGAACCTGGTAACTATACCCCATTCCACGAATATACGACCCTCTTGGATTATCGCGACAACGAATATTTTACTGTGCAAAATATAAAGAACGAAAGTAAATTGCAAATTATATTGTTGTTTATTGGAGTAATTATTAGAGCAGAATACTTTCGTAGGTACTTCTTATGTTGCACCCTAAAATATTCGTTGTCGCGATAATCCGAAACAGTCGTATATTCGTGGAATGCATCATACTGTTTATTTACTATGTATTTAATATGTATTACTTTTAATGTTTTGACACAATGATACAAATTCTTTTATTAAAAATGTACTGTCTGACAATGATAATTTGGAAGATTCTAATAATTGGGTAATAGTTTTCTAAACAAAACTATAGTTTGATTTTATGAATGGCACTGAACTGTTTATTTTCGACATTTTCAAAGCACAATAATAATTATTCACAATTACAAAGACACTTGTTCATGGCTTATTTTACAACAAACGTGAAATGGCCCGTCAAAATAAAAATTTTTACCTAGAGATAGTTGCCTGACAGATGTTGGAACCCTTGTATCAAGGACAAAATGTAACAAAACTATAAAAATGTGAATACCAAACGATTATAAACAAAATCAAATATTGAGATTTTCAAGCTATTTGTTACCTGAGTATAAAAAGATATATGTATACTATGTATAGTTACAACCAAAATTTCAAATTATATGCACTTTATGCATATTTATATAAAAATATGCAAAACTGTAAATTTTTTGCATTTTCTATGCATAATATGCAAAATATGCAAGTTGCATATTTGACTAAGTCTACTTATGAAGACGTATACATAACCTAAAAAGATCAGGTTGTGATTATTTTATGATAATTGTGATATTATTTAATTTTCTGAGGACGATTTCCGGAGAGATCGAAACGTCAAACAGTAGTTAATTAAAAAATTTGTAATTTTTAATACACCAACAATAATTGTGGATCAATCAAATATAAACATAACACCAAATTTAACATGCCACAAGAAAACAGTTTCAGAACCTTTCTAACGGCAGTGTTTTGATATGCAGCGTTTATTTATTGTATGTAGTTTATGTTTATACATTTATGGTATATATTCCAGATGGATTACATACATATTTCATGTTTTATTGTAGCTACAATGTAAACATATGTATAAAAAATTAATTATTTACAGAAAGAGACATAACTAACATTTATTAGTAGTGGGTAATATTTGAAATACTCCATTATTGTGTTGGCGTTTGATTTTATATCGGCTATTGGAAAACCTTTTTGGGAAAATAATAGTTATTTATCTACTCTATGTCATATTATGTATAAGTTTTTAGTTTGTGAAAACTGTCATTATAGATAGCAGTGCGTGAAGTGTTTAAAGTATGCGTGAAGTAACAATGTATTTTAAATGGGACTTACTTTTTCGCACTGTTTTTGATATTCTTTCATATAATCAAATACATACATATTCTTAACTTTCGCGTTGTCATGGTGATGACATAATGGGCAATAAATTACGACAAAAGTTTTGACAGTTTTGTGCTTTGAAAGAAGTTAGAATTTTTAAATGTCATAGTTCTAAAAATTGTAGAATGGAAATAAATTCCAGTGACGAAGAGTTACAGTTTTTTCATTTGTTCATCATAGATAAAATATTGTACATATGAAACTGTACGTGAAGTACTTTTTGCTAACTTACGCGATGTATAGCACTAGCTTCGTTGTCGCTCGTGCTCTAAATATCGCGTGCGTTCGCAAAAAGCATACTTCACGAACTATTTCATAAATAACTATTATCTACTCTATGTCATGTTATGTATAAGTTTTTAGTTTGTGAAAACTGTCATTATAGAATGCTATGCGTGAAGGGTTTAAAGTGTGCGTGAAGTAACAATGTATTTTAAATGGGATTTACTTTTTCGCACACTTTCAATGGGTTTTTTGGCACATTTTCATATAATCAAATATCCTTAACTTTTGCGTTGTCATGGTGATGACAATATGAGTAATGACTTACAACAACAATTTTGACAGTTTTGTGGTTTGAAAGTAGTTAGGATTTTTAAATGTTAAAGTTCTAAAAATTGTAGAATATAAATGAATTCCAGTGACGAAGAGTTACAGTTTTTTTATTTGTTTATCGTAGATATGAAACGATGATATATGTATTGTATGAAACTGTGCGTGAAGTACTTTTTGCGAACTTACGCGATGTATAGCACTCGCTCCGTTGTCGCTCGTGCTCTAAAAATCGCGTGCGTTCGCAAAAGCATACTTCACGAACTGTTTCATAAATAACTATTATGATATGTGTTAACTGTACAATTTTAAGGCACGCATATGAAAGTTTGCAGAATGAGCAAAGCGAATTCCTATTTATTATAACAAAACAAAAGCAACTTTGACATTTAATAATGCGTTAGTTAGATGGCTCTACTCGAGTTGCTTGGGAACAAAACAACAATGAAGAAAATTGCTCCATGGGAAGCAGAGATAATGCATTTTTTAACGTATACCGATTTTGAAATTTGAGATTACATTTTCTCCAACCTGATTTTTGATTGGAATTTTGCTATTTTTGCAATTTTCACTCGTAATATCGATAGTTTTTATTATCATAATATATGTTATGATTATTTTAAAGATATGAAAATTGGTGTGAAGAAAGAGGATAAAAATAAAAAGGTGATGGTTCGAAAATTATGATCCTATTGTTTATATCTTTGCCGTAAATGCCGGTCAACTTTGACCGGTTGCATCTCAGGAACCACTCATCACAATTAAACGTTTTTCCTTTTAAAAAAACCGTCCTGTCGCTTTTTTTCTAATACCGTTTTCATGATTTAATTTAATTTAATATTTCCCGAAATATTCTACTTGTTTATAAGCCAAAAAATTGTTTATAATCTTAAAATATTCCTGAGGCCGCTTAAATAGTCTAATTTCAATTCTGTAAAGTACATTAGAGGTACAGTGTCTTTTTATACAAAAATCATAGTTGTTCTTATGTATCATAATTATTGTGGTTATCATAGCGACCGTAAATTTTTAATTAACAATTCAATTGTTGCTAAACTGTTCATTCAATTTCCATCGGCTTCTGAAATTATAATCTATATAAAAAGAGCTTTTTACTACCAAGTTATTTAATTATTGATAAACAATGATTTATCTAAAATTTTAGTTGAAAATTAAAGATTTTGTTGGAAAAACCCGCATTTTCCGGGGAAAATTTTCGTCTAAATAAATCTGGAAAAACACGTCTCTATGCAGAATTTAATTACGGTTAATTTTTATTTGGGTGTTTTTGGCGTAAAATTAAAATTTTTGGAGTTATAGAGCAAAAGTTGAAAAAAAAACTATTTTCGGGCGCCATTTTGTTTATAAAAAAAGTAACACACTGTCTGCGGACTTTGCATACCTATATTATTAATATATACAATCATAAGGTTCGATTCCAGCAATAAAATTGCTGGTAAATAACTTTTCCTTGTATTTTGCTAATTAGCCCAGAGTAATAATTTAAGAAACGATTTGAGTATGACCAATTCCACATTAAAACCATACATTAGCTCATTGGATGGTCAACCAGAAGTTGCCGAAATGCACTGAATGGTGTAGTTTTTGGTTTTGCAGTATGTAGTATACATTGATTTACTATATATTGATCTTGTGGTTTAACTGTTTACCGTTTGAGTGCTAAGAAGGAAAATGAAGGGTAGATTAAAGAAATAAAAGCAGCTGTTGATACCGACGTTATTCTAAATGTTTGCTAGCAAATGTCGTAGCTCTTTTGCAAGCAGTGTATTCATAAATCTGAGAAGGGTTGCATTTATTTTACCGTTATTTTTACATAAAAGAGAAGTAAGTTTCATATTGTATGAATTGAATGAATAACATTGAATACAATTTACCATTATATCCACTGTTTTGTGGACTAAGTTTCATATTGTATGAATTGAATGAATAACATTGAATACAATTTACCATTATATCCACTGTTTTGTGGACTGTTTTGTAAAAAAATAATCATTCAATAAAATGGTATCGTGTGATTAAAATTTGATACACTATTCTTATGGCTCATTTTGCAACATAACAATAATATGTGAAGTTTGCGCATTAAAAAAATTACAAAAAAACTGGTAAATACTATTAGGTCTGGATTCCGCGTATGAAAAAAAAGTTGATTAATAGCAAGCTGAAAATTTGTTAATAGCTTAAGGGTGTCTAGTCGGATAAACTTTGATATATGGGAACACTGGAACACGGGCAGTTTTAATTGTGGAACAGGTTAAAAATTTGGAACGGTCAGACCACGAAAACGGTACATTTATTTTGTCCGACAGAACAGACTTAAAATCTCCGAACAGAGATTAAACTCTCTTGCAAAAATCAGACTGCTATTTATCACCTGTCATAATTCCTGTCATTTGACATATTCTACATGTTCCACTCATTAAAACGCCCATTTGGAGATAAATAGCAGTCTGATTTTTGCATGAGAGTTTAATCTCTGTTCGGAGAGTTTAAGTCTGTTCTGTCGGACAAAATACATGTGCCGTTTTCGTGGTCTGACCGTTCCAAATTTTTAACCTGTTCCACAATTAAAACTTCCCCTGTTCCAGTGTTCCCATATATCAAAGTTTGTCCGACTAGACACCCTAAAGTTATTAACAAATTTTCAGCTTGCTATTGATCAACTTTTTTTTCATACGCGGGATCCAGACCTATATGAAGTCTTGAGAGAGAACAAAAAAAATGTGAAAAATTATTTAAAACGATCTCTTGCAAACTAAACAAAGTGAGTTTCAGACCAAGTATCAACGTATTGATAAATTGCATTGGTTTGCGTGGTTGAAATCTTACAATTCGAAACGCCTATCAGTTTTAGAAGCTTGGAAATAATTTCTCGTCTTTGATGTTAGCCTCCGGCATTGTTTTAATAATCACACCATCCCTTATTGGCCTTAAAACACTTAGTGATCTGTCTTGTACTGTTATTACTATTCTTTCTTCTGCCATTCGGCTAATGTGTTCGTTTCATTCCTGTTTCTGTTTTGTTACCCATGCAATCATGTTTTCTACATTACATACCCTTCTTATATTCTTGCTTCTCTTTTTATCCAGTAAGTTTTTCGTTGATATACTTTTTTTTTCAATATCTCCATAACTAGTTAGATACGATGGAAAGCCATATGCCGGTTTATTACATATATTCAATGGTACCTTTTCTGTAATTTTTATTAGGTTTCTTCGCGCTGTCTTCCAGATCTGAATATGTTTTTTGTGTGATATTGTTCTGAATTTATTGTTTGTTGACTTTTGTAGTAAGCGTAAGTACAATGTTCTGTACATTTTTATACCCTTATTTATAGTTATTGGGGTCTTCGTTGTCTCTTTTTTTTAACATCATTATACTATTTCTCCATGCGTCTAGTGTCTTGCATTATAATCCCAACCTAATCCTGTCGATTGATTTCTATTTCGTGTATTAATTCAGGCATGTGTTGTGTTATTGTTGTCGTTTCCTTTAAATAGTGCCGTTAAGTATAGTATCTTTCCATTCATTCACTGCTATGTTATTATTTTCCTTTAATTCTGCCATTTATTTCCGTTGCTTCTTTATAAATCTCTATTTTATTGTGCACCGTAGAAGTCGCTTTCCATTCTTTTTGTAAACTACTCCTAATGCTCATCTTTTGATATTCATATCAGCTCTTTGGTTTCATTTCTCATTCTTCTATTGGCTTCTCTGGATTGTGGAGTATTTGGTGTTTTATAGAAAAACTTTTAATCCTTTCTAAATATATGGCGTTTTTTTGTGGACTATGAATATACGTTTTCCTAAAACTTCGATTGCTGCTTCCTTAATGTTGTTTTTAATTTTTTCCCAGCTCTTGTTTATATCTTCGATGTTTGTTTCATTTCTATCTTCACAATAACAATTCCATAGTTGTACTAATATATCACGTTACACACATCATACACATAAATGGCAGTCTGCTACACCCTTATTTTCTCAAAGTTTCTAGTTCTAATCTTTAGTTAGAACCGCATACTATGCTCACCTCAATCGATTTAACAAGTTGTCTAAAGTTACATCACTATTCAACAAGCGTTGCCATGAGATTCAAAATTACACAAGAAGACATTATACAGGGTGTCCAGAAACTCTACCGACAAACGAAGACAGGAGATTCTTCAGATAATTTTAAGACAATTTAACCCAATTCACTTAGTCAGAACATACTTCCTAAGGGAGCTAGAGCTATTTGAAAATGGCGTCTGGTAATTAGTTTTTCTTAAATACCACCGGAATCCGGAACGTTTGTATTTAGAAAAACAAAAATTGGTATGCATATTTATCTTCCAGAGATAAATCGATTCCATCCATTGCGAATTTCTAGTACCGGTCATAGGCGTGCGTTTTGGGTAGGGCAAGGGTTACTCTATCGCAATACTTTTTTGTTTTTAATTTTTGAGCATTTTTGACTCTAGATTGATAAATTGTGAGGTATTCTAGTACTAAAAGGTACTCTTGCTTTAAGTCGATATGTATTCTAGTACTAAAAGGTACTCTTGCTTTAAGTCAATGGGATACACCGTTTTCTAGACACATCATTATTAACACAAAAAATTGGCCAGCGCACGTACATGTAATAATTATTATTGTCAAAAATGAATTTTTTGAAATGTCACTTATAAGTGTTAAATTTGTAAAAATTATTGTAAAAATAGATAAAACACATTAAAAATAATGACAATTATCATAGAAAACGAAGTCCCACCAGAGGAGTCCCATAGGAAACGTTTTGCAATCATTTCTTGAATTTTATGAGAAATTTTCGTAGGTCCGAAAAAACAACATGTAATAGTAACTGAATTAGTGAGAAGAGGAGCCCAAATTTCGAGACAGATGAACGACAAAAACTTTATTTGATTCCTTTTTGTAAATTTTAAAATTAATTAGTGTTGTTTAAGACAATCAAAATTGAACCCTCACGCACAAGTTGTAGGTACGTACAACTTCAGTGAGGAACTGAGTTTATTATTGTATAATTTATTTGCTACGAATAAACTCCATTATTATTATTATCAATTAGAAAATTTTTCGTTTTTTGAATTAAAAAAAAAAATGAAAAAAAACTATTTAGAAAAACGAAAACTTGTACGTTTAATTATATGCCAGAGATGAATCGATTTCATTAATTTCGAGTTTCTAGTACCGGTCATATGCGTCGGTTTTGGGTAGGTCAACGGTTATTTTATCGCATAACTTTTTGTCTTTAATTTTTCAGCTTTTTTGACACTAGATTATTAAATTATGAGGTATTCTAGTAGTAAAAGTTACTCTTGCTTTAAATTGCTAAAATACACCGTTTTTTTTTTTGAAAAAAATTTAATTTTTTTCCAAATTCAACAGACAAAAAATTTTCAAATCGAATTTTCTAGAAAATGGTGTGTTCTACCGACTTAAATCGAGAATACCTTTTAGCACTAGAGTACCTCACAATTTAATAATCCAAAGTCAAAAATGCTTAAAACTTAAAGACAAAAAAGTTATGCGATAAGATAACCGTTGCCCTACCCAAAACGGACGCCTATGACCGGTACTAGAAATTCGAAATGGATGGAATCAATTTATCTGTGGAAGATAAATATGCATACTAATTTTCGTTTTACTAACTAGAAGCGTTTTGGAGGTATTTAAGAAAAACCAATTACAAGACGCCATCTTCAAAGAGCTCTAGTTCCCTTAGGAAGTATTTTCGGGCTAGGTGAATTTGGTTAAATTGTCTTAAAATTACCTGAGGAATCTCCTGTCTTCGTTTGTCGGTAGAGTTTCTGGACACCCTGTATATGTGCCTTCATTTTATAATCTGGGAGACTACAAAAACGGCGAAACTGCGACACTGCTAAAAATAAGTGGTAGACTAACTATTACTTATTTTTTCTCTTCACTTTAAAGATAAATCCTAAGAGGATTAAACCATTACTTAAGAACAGGGTTTACCAAGATTTTTGGTTTTTAAAAATAGAAATGCTTAAAAATATATTTTGACGTATCTTAATAGTATTTGAAGGGCTCATGACAACATTTAATTGAGAACTTACCAAATAAAGATTTTAATTCTTCCAAAGAAAAGGTGTTTACGTAAATAAAATAAAATGGATGGGATGGAAAATGAATAGAATGTGTGCTTTAGAATAAATCAATTATTATTTTCTGTTCTCATATTTACACCGTTATGGTATATTGCCATTATTTCCCTTGCCCGTTTGTGTTTTTTAAAAATCTGCTGCTAAAAACCTCCAGAAGTATCTCTCTAATTCCGTTTTGTAAATCTAATTAGATAGAGCCATCAATTAAGGGAAAGAGGATTATTGGTTTGAAATTCTGATTTTTTTTTGTTATTTTAAATGAAAATGCATAACTTCGAGGATACTCTGAAAATTTTAGATTAATCTGAGTAAGCCTTAAGTTACCAGAGATATAGCATGTTGAATATCTCTACCTTCGACTCGCTTTGCCGCGGTTTTTCGCCAGCACGCTTGCATATTGAGAAACGTTCAACAGTTGTTCACCTCATTTTTTGTAGATTACTCAGCGATTCAAAAACATATACTTTACAATTTGAAACCCAAAAAGAAATTGAAAATAAAATTTGTCACAACTTTAAACGCGTTTTTCTCAAACTCAAAACTACTCGACTGATCCACCTGAAATTTTCCATATATTTTTTTGCATATATCTCTACTAGAGATATAAACTCCTGGACAAAATTAACGCACCACTCATATTTCTCTCAATAATCTTTATTTATTGATAATTTACTGTACGACAAGTTGCTTATGGACCTTGTTTGAAAGTGACAGTTGTTATGTAAGCTAATAATAGTCTTCTTTTAACAATAATTTGTATTAAACTTCGTTTTAGACTAAAAGTGAGTTAAACTTTTCATAAAAAGTGCCGATTAAAGCAAAGTGCTTGTGAGAAACAAGCTTTTTATTGTGATATTTTTTATCACATGCATGTTTGGAAGTTCATTTGCATAAAAATCAAATAAAAAAATGAACCGCCAAAAAAATTTGTCAATGGAGGAGGCAGTGCGAGCATCGACTCTCCTAGATGAAGTATATTCAATGCGATACGTTGCAGGTTTGTTAGGAAGACATCATTCCAGCATCAGTGGCAAGGTGAGGCGATATAATGAAATAATGAAACAGAGTCGTACCATCGAAGACCAGGGCAAGGGCGAAAACGTTGCACTAATCAAATTGATGATCGTTTTTTGAGACAACGTGCTCTCTCAGAGATGGGAGTCACCAGAAATTTGCTAAAAAATGAACTAGCAGATGTTCGAAATGTAGCGATATCGTCTCGAACAGTTAGAAGACGTTTACATGAAGCAAAATTGAGCAACAGGAAACCGGCCCAAAAACCCTTGCTTACCAGAGAACATAGGGTTCAGAGATTGAATTTTGTAAGATTGCATCAAAATTCTACCATCGATGATTGGAAACGAGGTCTTTTCTCCGATGATACTAGAATAAGCCTAAAAGCTCCAGATGGTCGTGAGCGTGTCTGGCGAAGTCGAGAAGAAAGGTTTGCCAGCTGCAATATCTCTCCTAAAGTACCTTCTGGTGGTGGCTCTAAAATGTTTTGGGGGGGAATTTGTTTTGAAGCTCGTACGGAGTTGGTCCCTATACGTACGAGGTCTATGAATGCCCATTATTACTTAGACAACATTATTGTCGTCGAACATGTAATGCGTTTTGCTTCGTTTCTTGGACCTAACTTTTTATTCAGGCAAGACAACGCTCGTCCTCATGTGGCTCGACAGGTTATTGGCTACCTAAATGATGTTGATATTCCATTGTTAGAGTGTCCACCTAACAGTCCGGACATGAATCCTATAGAGCATCTAGTGGACTATTTAAAAAAAAGATTCGAAGTCGTAGACCCCCTATTGCCAATCACAACCAACTCATTGAGGCGGTTATTGAAGAAAGGGAGAATATTCCGCAAGCTATTGTTGAACCTTTGATATCAAGCATGCCTCGACGCATAAATGCAGTCATAAGAAGTAGAGGAGGGCCTATACGGTATTAGTGTTGACCCAGATGCATTTTATTGTGTTACTTTACTGATTTTTTTCCTTTTGCAATTTGGAGTTATGCTAGCTTATTTACGCATTTCCGGCAAAAACAATTTTTTAACGAAACAATAAGGCAAATTAAGGTCATGATAAAGTCATGTTGGACTTATTTGTAGGTAAAAAAGATCAAGGCAGGTTTTGTTTATATTTGATTTAGAGTTGGACCACCATCTCCATATAGCTATTTCAGCATCCTTATGCCTCATCGGTGAAGCTCAGAAGTCTCAACTCTGAAGGAAATACAAACAATTCTGCCAATTTAAGGCAAACCATCGCAATGCAATGAACCCACCTCTGAGACGCAATTCAGCGACATCTCTCCTATTACGAGGAAAACAACGAAAACCCCAGATGCAAAGTTTACTACCTTTTAAACAATTAGAATAATTGAAATAAAAATATAATAAACAATATTTTAAATCCAAGACTTTTCGTTAAGAAACTGCTTTCTGGCTGCATCCCATATCTCCGGATTTTACAATATATAATCACAAGAGACGACGAAAGTAGGAGAAAGCAAATAGAGGACGCTTAGGCCACGCATTTACCTACATTATTTGTAGGTGTTTATTATTATTTCAATGTAACTTAGTTTTATTTTTTGTTCATATTGTAAATATTTAGATTAATTAAAGTGGTGAGTTAATTTTGTCCAGGAGTTTATTTGTTTTTGTGCTTATTTTTGTTTAACAATAATAAATATGTTAATTTTCACCCTTTTGTTACAAAGAGTTTCGTTAAAATCGTTAAAAATAAAAAACTCGACAGCGTTACCTCGAGAATCTCATAAGGTAATAAAATATTCTTGAATTTTTTATTTCACATGATCCAGTGACGAGTTCGGATGTCCACCGCAAAATCTTATTTCTCAAAATTTTTCCTTGAAATTTGTTTTTAATATTTTTTTGTGAACTGTACGTAGAATTACTATTACTTACCAATTTTACCAAAACAAAAACAATGACAAACATACAAGATAATAGAAACGTAATACTAAACGAAACCACAATAGAAGCAGTTAATGATTATATATTTGGGACAGATAATAAAAATAAATAAGGAAAACCAAACAGCGTGAGGTAAAAATAAGGGTGAGATTAGCCTGGGCAGGATTTGGGAAATTAAAATTGGTCTTAAAGAATAAAACAGACAAAAATCAAAACAACTGGGTAATAAATAAAACAAAATTCAAAGAGGCAAGACAACATATAGTCGGGCTAAAATGGAGCTGCGCATGTCATAACCCCAGACAAACGGACAATAGGTGGATTACCAAATTACCACCATATAACAACGGAGACCATGGACAGGAAAGAGAGCAAGAGGACGACCCCAGATGAGATGGGGGGATGACATTAGAAAGATAGGAGGAACACACTTTAAACAAAAAGCACTAAACAGGAGCGAATGAAGGAAACTGGGGGAAGCCTATATTAAAAATTGGACGAATTAAAGGGCAAAAGAAGAAGAAGAAAGAACGTAGCATGCTTGTTTAATTTAAAAATAAAATAATTTAACCATACTTTAAAAAAATCACAAAAATGTGCTTGAAATGTTGATTTAAACCCCCCCCCCCCCCCCTTTAAGAGTTGACCTACACCTACAGGTGAATCCAATGTTTACATATATTTTAAAATAAACAGTGTAACAAACAGGACATTATTGTTTAACATGTTTTTAAATTAAAATTAATGTGTATTAATAAGATACTAATTATTATAAATTGTAAAACATGCACCTTCGATGTTGATATTTGTTATTTATTGTTTATGTTTACGAACAAACGTTGTTCTGGACGTGATTAAAAAAAAAAGATGTTAACATCTGTAAATCATCATTATTATAATCGCGTGTTTAATTTGGTGCGACCAATGTTTTATGTTCCACTCTGTTCCCTCACGGTGCAAACTAAAATTACACAATTATGATACGCACATAAATTGCGTGGGTGTCGAGGGTATCCTATATAGATTAAAAACACGGGTATAAAACATACCTAAAAATGGATCAATGCTTTAGAAACCGTTTGTTTTATGTTATGGGAAATTAAATAATATTATTTCGGGATTTTCTTTGTATAATTTTAATATATTTTAAACTTTTATATTTTTATCGTTTTGTGTGAGTGTGAAGGTTTTTCTATAAGATATTAGAGCGTATATTATATGCATTTAGGCTATGTATTTATCTCTAATGACTACATCAATTAATATTGAAGACCTATCAAAAGAAAAAGAAAGTACAGTCGGAAAAATGAAAGATCACCCATGAACGATCACATCAATCACTTATTTTGTATTTGCTGTCTTTTTCTATAAATAACAAACATGTGTTATAGAAAAAGACAGCAAATGCAAAATAAGTGATTGATGTGATCGTTCATGGGTATTCTTTCATTTTTCCGACTGTATGTTTTCTAATGACCCTTTCAGACTAAGACACTGGTGTCTGAGACCGGTGTCCGCCAGCGGCAGCAAATCATTGTTTTAAATGAACGACTACAGATGAGAGATGAGCCATTTTGAGTGTCTGGCTGATTTTAGTGGCTCAACAATGCTTTGCTCCGGTGCGGACACCGGTGTCAGACACCAGTGTCGTAGTTTGAAAAGGTACTAATTTGTACGGGGACTGCGTTGTCGGATGTTTTTCTGTTCCAGGAAATCCATCAAGGTATTGCAAACAGCAGAGCAGGGATTGTGTGCATGTGGATATACAGGGTCTCCCGAAAAGATTAGTCATAAATTATACCACAGATTCTGGGGTCAAAAATAGGTTGATTGAACCTCACTTACGTATATACAATAGTGCACACAAAAAAAGTTACAGCCCTTTGAAGTTACAAAATGAAAATCGATTTTTTTTCATATGTCGAAAACTCTTAGAGATTATTTATTGAAAATGCACATGTGTCATTTTTATGGCAGCAACATCTTAAAAAAATTAAAGTTAAACCCCCCCCCCCCAAACTTTTGTGTACGTTCCAATTAAATTATTATTGTAGCACCATTAGCTAAACACAATGTTTTTAAAACTTTTTTGCCTCTTAGTACTTTTTCGATAAGCCAGTTTTTATCGAGATATTTTGAATATTTGTCGAATCCACCACATATTTGTATATGGTTAAGTACGATTATAGAGACCTGTTAATAATCTGGAAATTTATACATTTTAGGTATATTTTAAAAATGAAGCTACATCTCGATAAAAGGTGACTTATGAAAAAAAGACCAAGAGGCAAAAGTTTTAACAACACTGTGTTTAACTAATGGTCCTACAATAATAGTTTAATTGGAACATATACAAATATTCGGGGGGTTTAAAGGAACAAAACCCCCATAAAATTTTTACGTAAATGTATTGAAAAAGAAGCCGCATCTCGATAAAAACTGGCTTATCGAAAAAATACACAATAATAAATTAATCGGAACGTACACAAAAGTTTGGGTGGGTTTAAGGGAACAAAATCCCCATAAATTTTTTATGGGGTGGACAAATTTCACTACAATTTTGTTTTAAGATGTTCCTGCCATAAGAATGATACATGTCCATTTTCAATAAAAAATTTCTAATAGTTTTCGATATATTGAAAAAAATCGATTTACATTTTGTAACTTCAAAGGGCTGTAACTTTTTTTATGAACACATTTGTACTAAGGTAAATTAGGTTCATTCGAATTATTTTTGACCCCAGAATGTGTGGTATAATTTATGACCAATCTTTTCGGGACACCCTGTATATTATGTAGTTCATACAGGAGAGACCACACGATAGGTATGGTAATGCAGAGATGAGATCAAAATCTTAACACTGGAGATACTCTTCTACGGTAACGTCCATCACTACACATTGCAGAATGCTGACCTTTTCTTCGGGGACTCGGATAACTTTCACTGAGTGCCAATCAAATTTGTAATGGGCGACTTCAACTGCCACAGTGTCGCGTGGATATATAACGAGACAGACTCTAATGGCGAAGAACTAGAACAATGGGCAGAAAGCATAACCCTAAAACGTTATAATGATTCAAAACTTTCAATAGCTGAAGATAGCGCAGAGTAGACTACAACCCAAGCAACATGTTTGTTAACGACAGAATTGGAAGTGTCAAAATTCGTTGAAAGTCTCCTTCCAAAAAAACTACACGGACTAATAACCTGCCTTTCCAATGAGGCAATTAGATCCTGTTCAATCAAACGAAACTTCAACAAAGTAAAATGGGAAAATGTCGCTAAATGCTTGGATTTAGAAGTTTCCTAACTGGAAACGTGCCCTAGGTTACATCAGTTGGTAAAACAAATATGACGAAAGTATATCACTAGAAATTGCCAAACCGAGTACATGCGAGGCTCAATGAAGAATCTAAACCCCTATTTAAAAGATGCGAGAAGCTACATGAGGATGACGCTTTCACGGAAGCGCCAATAAGGCCCAGGAGGACGTCAGAACAGCAGACGAGCTTGGAGGCTGGCGGAGTCTTAGGTTCAAAACAAACGGATCACGCTGCAGCGCTACGCTGTGGATCCACAAAGTAGTTTCCGATTATTGGCCGTGGGTTCTTATCTGAATTGGACGTTTCATCCCAGACGAGCGACTGTGGCTGGCCACTGTCGCTCGTCTGGGATGGTACGTTTGATTTGCATGGGAATTTACGGCTAATCATCGGAAACTACTTTGTGGATCCACAGCGTAACGCTGCAGCGTGGTTCGTTTGTTTTGAACCTTAGCCAACCTGGCCGAAGTCATAACCGATAAGATAGCCCACCGCTTCCTGGTTAACGTTAAATCGGGATCGAGGAAGAATAAGGTGAAAGTGCAACGAAATATCGACGACGAAAGGGATGTTCTAGGTACCTCCTTTAGTTGGGGAGGATGAGAGGCACGATCCAGCAAATGAAAGATAATAAAGCTAGTGGCCTGAATAGAACAAATAAAAACCGTTGGACCAATATCCGTAGAGTGGCCCCTACTAATGATGAATTGCTGCATCTTCTTCTTCTTGTAGTTCCTTCTTCTATCGGAGGTTGGCTATCATCACAGCTATCCGTACCTTATTGGCGGCTGCTCTGAAAAGATCTACTGAGCTGCAACTATACCACTCTCTTAAGTTTCTCAGCCAGGAAATTCTTCTTCTACCTATAGATCTTTTACCCTTGATTTTACCTTGCATTATGAGCCTTAATATCTCATATTTCGCACCTCTGGTAATGTGGCCTAAATATCCTAGCTTTCTTTATCACCTCGCAGTCCTTTTGCAGCCTTCTTAACACTTCTGCATTTGCAACTCGTTGGATCCATGGTATTTTCAAAATCCTTCTATAGCACCACATCTCAAAGGCTTCCAACTTCTTTATATTTTCTACTTTTAGTGTTCAACTTTCCACTCCATACAACAAAGTCGAGAACACGTAGCATCTTAAGGCTCTTATCCTCAGCTCCAGAGGAAGGTCTCGATTAACAAACATCTTTTTCATTTTTATAAATGCTTGTCTTGCAATTTCAATGCGTGTCCTGATTTCTCTACCCTGGTCATTGTTTTCATTTACCCAGGTTCCCAAATATTTGTAGTTATTCACTCTTTCTACTTGTTTTCCCTCGATATCCAACCTTCCAACTGTATGTTGCTTAGAAATAATCATGAACTTGGTTTTCGTAACGTTCATTTGTAGTCCATAGTCCATACTGACTTGATGTAATCTATTTACTACTAGTTGCAGCGCATCTAGACTGTCTGCAAAAATAGCGGTGTCCGTAAATTACAAATCTCGACCAATACCGTGAAGATGATTTTGAACGGAAGGAAAGAACAGAAGTAGCGTTCTTCGACCTAACTGCCACCTATGATAAAGTTAACCATCAAGGCAAAATAGCAAAATGATCAGTCACACACCAAGATGCCTTTTTCAGAATACGAGTGGACGCCTCTACGTAACAGTCCATTTCAGGAACAGTCGGTGAAGAGACCAAAAAAAAATGGCCTTCGTCAGGGGACCGTCCTCGCTCCGATTCTATACAACATATACACCAACCACCAACCCATAAACCAACAAACAAAACCCTGGGCAGCTTTGGCAGCCCAGGGAAGAAACATTAATGAAGTCTAGGAAATATTAACAAATGCTATATAAAACTTAGCGATATACTATCCATCTGAATGAAACCTTGAAACCTATCTGAAACCCAATCCCATAAAACATAGATGTGCGCGATTTATCTCAGAAATAATCAATATTCCCGGAGGACTCTAGAGGAATAGCGTGGCGAGATGCTAAAACACAACGAAACGCCAAAATGTCTAGACATTCGACTAGATAAACTTTGTCTTACCGACAGAAAAGGACATCGCACACATCTTATGGAAAATATAATGTCACTCAAATTCAATAAAATTTATACGAATAGATTCGTTTTAAATTAACGGTCAAATCTTATCATTGCGCCAACTCTTAATTATGATTAATTACGGCGCAAATTGCAATTAAAGTTTATCGAAATCACATTTTTGGAGTCAGTAAAAGTGTCACTATTGCTCTGGGTGCTATTCAAAAGGAGCTTAAACCCCGCTGGGCCTAAGCGGATTAGTGAAACTAATCCGCTGATTTATTTTAAAATATTTTTTCTCTCTCTAACTTATGTACGTACCCATTTGATTTCAGATTTATTTATATCAATTTCTGCTCTTATTATTGAAAATATAGAGTTGGCGCAATGATAAGATTTGACCGTTAATTTAAAACGTATCTATTCGTATAAATTTTATTGAATTTGAGTAACATTATATTTTCCATAAGATGTGTGCGATGTCCTTTCAAATAATTTTGAAATTCTATAACATCTGCTACAAATAATACATAAACATAAAAATAGGTTAACAGCAATAGGGCTTTTCATCGCTTCTCATTTGTTTCGGGCACTTGTCATGTGTCCTATAATACATTCAAATGACACATGACAAGTGCCCGAAACAAATTAGATGCGATGAAAAGTCCTACAGGGAAGACAATACGGTGCAGGCAGAAAAATCAATGTATTAGAAGAATATCTGAACAAGGAAATACATAATATAATAACCAAAATAGAAATAAACAACTTGAATCGTATGGAGATATTTATGTTAAAGGTAGATGAAAATAAGTTACTGAAGAAATTGGTAAAAGCTAAAAATATAGGTAAAAGAAAAAAGGCAGACCAAGGAAAAGCTCGAAAAACTGGTAGCAAGAAGAACCCAAGTAGCACAATAAAAACATTTTAGTTTTATTTAAGGTTTATAAAGGTTTTATTGTGGTAACTAAGAAGATAATGGTTTTAAAGTAACCTTGTAGATATACTGCCAGAACTTTAAAACTGTTAAGCATTGGTCACTAGTTTTAAAGTATCTAATAAGAGTATCAAATAAGACTAATTAACCTTAATAGCTAATTTGTCTTATAGTAGTTTTAAAATGGTTTATTTTCAATTCACTTTAAAACTAATCAGTTTTATGAAAAACTTCCGGACTGTTTGGTTTTATCAGATTCTAGTTTGTTACCTTTTAGTTTTATTGTAGTTTTAAAAACTCTCCTAATATGACGAATAAAACCTATTATTAAAACTACTTGACCTCAAGACTATTGTCAGTAAAACATATGCCTTAAAACTATTTTTTTAGTTTTCTTTAAAGTTGCTTTCTTAAAAGCAATTAGTAGGTAATATTAAAACCAAACACTCTTAACTGAATCAATGTGGTTATCGTAAAGACTAAACTATGCTTCTTGTTAAAAACAATAAAACTAAACTCATCCCCTCTTCTTTCATGTACATTTAGTATGGAAGAAATAAGTCGCAAGTACTTCATCATCCAGCCTCAAAAGTCCACTGCTGAACATAGGCCTCCTCCCCTCGTTTCCAACCCCATCTATCCTGCGCCGCCCTCATCCAGTTTTTATTTACCTTTCTTAAGTCGTCAGTCCATCTTGTAGGCGGTCGACCGACGCTTCTCTTGTCTTCTCTTGGCCTCCATTCCAATAACCTCTTGGTCCATCGCCCATCTGTCCATCTCTTGGTCCATCGCAAGTACTTACTTAAATATAAACGAACTGGTCATTTTAAAAGAAAAATACAACACACACACAGCACTACGACGCTTTGATTTTAGGTTAGATTCACATTAAAACCGAGTGGCATTATTGACAGCAGCATCAAAACTAAACGGTTTTAATTCCAAGGCAACCTTGCTTTTATGTAGGATATAATATGCTCTTGGAAATGTATAAAATAAAACCATTTGATCTTAACAATTCTCTGTCGATAGACCAAATAGTTTTATTTGGATTTCGGCCATCTTGCCTTCTGGAGATGCTGAAAGCCATGACAGATTACAATATAAGTCTTACATAAAAATTATAAATAAGCGACAGACATAAATTCGATTTATTTTAACATTAAAACATTAAAATTGTAGATAAAATTATTTTTCTTTCAAATTAATATTTTTCGAATTTAAATTTTTTTTATTATTTTTATTTTTTAATCACCAAAAGTCAGAAATGTTAGGGCGCGTGAGTTATTTAGACCTATTTTTGTTAACATTATCAATAAAGTTGGGCGCGCAAGTGTTTTTCTACATTGACAGTCCGAAATAACCAAGTACTTTTTATTATTTTATGGTTACAAATACGTATCTACCTATCATAACACATGTAAAAATTTGTTGGCCTATATGGAGTATATGGGTTTAAAGAATCATTTAATATGGTAAATTGTCTTTAAAAGTCTCCATTTAAGAAACCTTTTTAAGTTTGCTATAAAACTGCCTGCGCTTAAAGTGTCTTTTAACATGGTTTTAAAAGCATCTTCACAGCAGCTTTAAAACCAGTTGCTTAAGAAAACAAAGTTTTAAGGTTTTTATTTTTGGTTTTATTGACCTCTTTCAGAGTGGGCCCTTTTATGCTGAAAGCGGTTTTATTGCAACCTTAAGGTTTACTTAAAAACCAAATGGTTTTAATTTTAGTTTTATTCTGCAGTTTTAAAGCATCCTTAAAAGACTTAATAAACCCGTTCGGTGCTACTTGGGAAGTAAACATGTATAGGAAATAAAACACTGTATTAGACTAAAAGTTGTATGACAGAAATTTGGGTGATTACTTACCTGCAAACTGCAAAAAATGTAACCTGTTATCACGCATTCAAAATTTTTCCTCTTGATACATGTTGCTGAGTATTAAAATATAAAACTAAATTTTTGATAATTTTTAGGAACTTCAGTAACCTCTTCTTTTGGTATTATTCGTTCCGGATGCTGGCGATCATCATGGAAATTTTACTTTTTTTTACGGCTAAGCGAAACAGACCTGCGTTCCTCATAGTATCGAATTGGCATTCAGTTAAAATGATATTAAAGCTATAAATTATTAATTTCAATTATAATTACTCAAACCATAACATCTGATTTTCTGAACAGTAAAACTCAAATTAATATTTTTAATATTAATATTTTATGCATCTGCTCATATTTTTTTATGGGATTAAGTGATGTAACCATTAAGCATATTTTTAATGGTGACATCAAGTAACCAATTTAATGGTTTGTTTGATGTTTCTTTGAACGACACCTAGACGATTAAAAATTTCGCATCCCGTTTAAAATAATTTTTATCTCACAAAATGACACAGATCCGTCATTTCTACGTTTCTGTTATGCAAAATACCTTAGTTCAGTTATGCAAAAATATATTAACTTAAGTTTTATTGTTCAGAAAGAAGAATGCAACATTTATAATTTTACTTAACTTACTTAAACCGTCCTCTTATACCTTACGGTGTCGAGGTAAGTGGAGAAATCAGACGTCTCCATGCCTTTTCGGTCAGTAGCTAGCCTCTCTCTACCCAATATTTCTTGTTGTGCAATCTTTTCCAATATCCGCGTCCCGTGTTCTTGCTGGCCTGCCTCTTCGTCGTTTGTTGTCGGATGCAGCTTTCCATACCCTCTTTGCAATTCTACCTTCACTCATTCTCGCATTATGTCGGAACCACGATAACTATTCCGATATCGCACCTTTCCAGCAAACATTATGAGAGGTTTGTGGGTACAGTAATAAGCGCTGCCAAGGAAACCATCCCTAGGGGGTATCGCAAAGAATATGTGCCCGGATGGACTGAAACATGTGAAGACTTATACGGGAAGTTTCTCGAAAGTGGTCACCGAGAAATAGCCGATGAGCTTTTACACAACATCGATACAGCTAGACGCCAAAAATGGATAAAGACTGTCGAAAACCTTGACTTCAAAAAATCAAGCCGGCAGGCATGGTCCCTGTTGCGGAAAATTGGAGGAGCTAACCAGCTGGAATCCAGAAAGTCTAAAATGTCTCCTAACAAGGTTGCCTCCCATATAGTATCTCTATCCAGAGCTCCACGAGATCGAACACATACTACCAACGTGAAAAGAGACTTAAGGGCATTAAAACAAATGAACAGAACGAACTCCGAATATTCAGCAAGAATACTTATTTCTGAAATCATAAATGCGCTGAAAGAAATGAAATCAGGTAAAGCACCTGGGTTTGATGGTATCCATCCAGAGTTCTTGATACACAGTGGTGCGTACACGAAACAGTGGCTTGCAATGTTATTTAATGATATACTTCAGTCAGGTAACATTCCTTTCTCACTTAAGCGAACAAAGATAATTGCAATTCTGAAACCGGGCAAATCAAACGATAAGCCAGAAAACTACCGCCCCATAGCTCTACTCAGCATGGTATATAAACTATTAGAAAAGCTTCTCCTCAACAGAATTAGTCATAGAATACTAGAAAATGTCCCCATTGAACAAGCTGGCTTTCGCCCTCATCGAAGCTGTACGGACCAAGTGCTGTCATTAACAACTTTTATAGAAGCTAGTTTTCAAAAGAAACAAAAGACAGCAACAGTATTTATAGATCTAACGGCAGCATATGATACTGTTTGGAGACAGGGATTAATATATAAACTAGCCCGTGTTATCCCCTGCAGAAAGATGATTAACCTCATTGACAACATGCTGACAAACAGAGCCTTCCACGTTATAATGGGAAAGGAGACGAGTAGACAGATGAATCTTAACAATGGTCTTCCACAGGGTTCTCTCCTTGCCCCTTTACTTTTCAACTTTAAGATCCTCTGCTCTTGGCCTGATATATCCGGTGGCAGAATACTGTGCACCAGTGTGGCTAAATAGCAGGCATACCTACCTGGTCGACACCCAACTAAACCGTGCTATGCGTATGTTAACAGGCACAATTAAGCCCACCCCTACAATGTGGCTACCTACCCTTAGTAATGTAGCACCACCCAACCTACGCCGCGAACATGCATTGGTTAAAGAATATAACAAAATAATGGACAGTCGCCAGCTTCTAGTCCACAACGACATCCCCGATATTCTTGGAAACCGTCTCCGATCCAGGTTACCCCCTCTACAATCTGCTCAAGCGCTGCAGCAATCCAACTTTGGCTTGAATACCCGATGGAGAGAAGATTGGGAAAGTAGGACAGATCCGCATTACCATTATAGTCTACCGGAAATCATAGGAAAACCTGGCGAATTTGAACGTCCCCGTAAGATTTGGGCAGCCCTTAATCGAATTTGAGCAAACTGTGGAAGGTGCGCCGACTCCCTCTATAGATGGGGTAAACTTCCCTCGCCTTCTTGTGACTGCGGCGCTGCAAGACAGACGATCAGACACATTGTTCAGGACTGCCCACGCAGAGCATACACAGGCGACCCTGTAGACTTTGTAATGGCAACCGACGGTTGCTCTATCGAATATATAAAAAAAACTAGACATCTGTTTGTGATGCATTGTATAATGCATAAATCTAAATATATTCTGTGATGTACTTAAGCCATACGCTAAATAAAATAAATCACACCTTTCACGTATTACTTCGTTTCTTATACGATCATGTCTGGTCACCCCGGTTACCGCTCGTAAATATCTCATTTCGCATGCTTGAATTTTACTACGGATGTTGTTGTTCACTGTCCACGTTTCTCTACCGTAGAACATTTATAATAAAATAATTGCAATAACCTTTTTAGGTAAATGTCTGCATATGTGAGGTCAAACCATCTTCTCAGATCTTTCATCTATGAGTTCTGCGTCTTCATAGTCATCTTTTGCCCTCTAGTTTACCTTCCAATATAATCTAAAGTAATTAATATTTTTCACCTCTCAACACATGACCCAACTATTGTATTTTTCTTTCTTTGATTATTGTTAGTAATTCTTTTTGTTTACTCATGCGCCAAAATATTTACCTACCTCTGTTATTAGTAACTTTTTGTTACTTGTCTGTTAAGGGGATTCTAGCCGCTCCATTAATTTATTGCTACTAAGTTCTTATAATAGTCTAAGAGCTAGGCCGAAAAATCATCGTCATAAGTAATATGGAGTTTGGGATGTGAAATGTGTCTATTGTATATTGATAATTATGACCCCTTTCAGGCTGACACCTCAGTGGATACAGGAAGTAGCAATAAGGGATGAAAGGGGAAAGTCAGTGTAGTCTTTAAAGGTTTTCACCTCCTATTTTGTTAAACCTCCATCGATTTGCATGAAAATTGGTGACTAGTTAGAACATACCTCAGGAAATAAAAATGATTTGGTGCCAACTTGCACTTTTACCCTGGGGGTGGATACCGCCCCTTCTCGGGGATGAAAACTATTTTATTAAAAATAACCCCAAAAATCGATAGAGGGACAAATTATAAGTAAAATTTGTTATATCATGTTATTAAAATAAATCAATACTTTTTGAGTTATTAAAGATCAAAGATTTGTCTGTTTAAGAGCACATGCGTGAAGTTACGGATGATAAAAAGAACATATTAATTAATTGTATGTTACTAAAATATTATTTTTATATTATTTCGATATTATAAATTTAACAAAAGTGTATTCGAATATGTCAAATGTACCCGTTATTGGACACCCCCAGTTTCTGGACATATTCAGTTTATAATAACGCATACCGCGTAACTTTACGCATATGCTCTTAAATAGACAAATCTTTTATCTTTAATTACTCAAAAAGTATTGATTTATTTTAATAACATGATATAACAAATTTTACTTAAAATTTGTCCATCTATCGATTTGTGGGGTTATTTTTAATAAAATAGTTTTTACCCGCAGGAAGGGGTGGTATTCACCACCAGGGTAAAAGGGCAAGTGGCACCAAATCAGTTTTGTTTCTTGAGGTATGCTCTAACTAGTCACCAATTTTCATGCAAATCGATGGAGGTTTAACAAAATAGGAGGTGAAAACCTTTAACGACTGCACTAACTTTCCCCTTTCATCCCCTATTTCTACTGCCTGTATCCTATGAGGTGTCAGCCTGAAAGAGGTCATAATTGTCAATATACAATGGACACATTTCACAGGAAAAACTCCATATTACTTATGACGATGATTTTTCGGCTCTAGCTCTCCGTCTATAATTTCAGTTGTGGCTATATACAGAGAGGATCTAAATTATGGAATAAATTCATTTTCTCTAAAATGGACGACTTTAGAGAAAAATCCTAAAAGAGGTCGATTTTTATTTTTAAATTACAATTGATTGGCATATATTTCATACTAGTGACGTCATCCATCTGAGCGTGATGACGTAATCAATGATTTTTTTAAATCAGAATAGGAGTCGTGTGGCACCTCATTTGAAAGAGTGTTCAATTCTCTATTCAGTAATATAAACGATAATATCATTATTTATACAGGGTGAAAAAAAAATAATTTTTGAATTAAATTAATTGACGCAAAAAGAAGAGTGTACGTAATTTATTTAACTCAAAATATATTGTACGGCTATCAGTAAATAGAAAAAAATGTTTATTTCAAAAATAAACATTTCTTTTCGATTAAATTAAATCACACACAGCCTCCCACCTACCTCTTGGCAGTTTGAACATTTAATTTAAGCGAAAAACAATGTTTATTTGCCAAATAAACATTTTTTTTCTATTTTCTGACGGCGATAGAATGTATTTTGAGTTAAATAAATTGCATACATTCTTCTTTTTTCGTCAATTAATTTAATTCAAAAATTATTATTTTGGCCACCCTGTATAAATAATGATATTAATGTTTTTATTACTGTTTACAGAATTGAACACCTTTTCAAATAAGGTGCCACACGACCCCTATTCCCATTTAAACAAATCATAGATTACGTCATCACGATCAGATGGATGACGTCACTAGTATGAAATATATTCCAAAAAATTATAATTTGAAAATAAAAATCGACCTGTTTCGGGATTTTTCTCTAAAGTCGTCCATTTTAGAGAAAATGAATTTATTCCATAATTTAGATCCTCTCTGTATAAATTTGAGATCCACCTAATATGTATTAAGTGTATCTGAAACAAAGTTTAATCTATTGAATTTATTTTAACAAAGAGTATAGAAAATATAAGTTCATTACTCATTTTCTACAACTGGGTTTAACATTATCGCATGCAACAATCTAAATATTATTTTTCATGTTATCCGATGATCTATTATAAATGAATTATTTTGAAGATACGCCTAGACAGTTGTTCTTATCATACCTACGTGTAAACATGTGTTAAACAAATTCTGTATTTGATCTTTTCCATATTCATGGGTTGTTATCTTTATTGTGTTCTATTTACAAAGGCATTATTTTTTCTTCATAGGTACTTTATTTTTCCTTCTTCTTAAAACAATAAGTTTCCCTACGGATTCGTATGGAGTAGTGTCCCAGTCAGACAAAGTGTTTTTTCTTACAGCTAAACGTTCATACATAAAATAAAAGATAATTAAATAATTAATAAAATAAAAAATTTAATACGTAAAAATGGTAGTAAGTAAATGTTTTGAAAATTGTATTTTAGTAAAAATAGCTTCTTATTATGGGTTTTCATTAAATATGTACGTTTGACATAAAATTCTGGTTTATCTAATTTATAAAATGCATAATAATAACGTGTGATCCAAAATTATTGTCACTATAGGTGGCTTTGAACGACAGAGATAGCTGTACAGTGCATGTCTATTCTTAATTCAGATATACTTTCCAGTTTACGTCAACTTTGCAGTGTACGTCAAGTAAACAAGAAAAGTTAGGTTATGTACCTAGTTTGTTTGATTTTATTTATTATTGTTACTTATAATTTTGTTAAATCTTTTTATTTCTGATTAAGGTTCTGTGTTAGGCTTTGACTGATTTTTTATGTTTTATAATGTTAATCAAAATTAATTGATAAACCAATGATATAAATTCAGATTAAAACAAGACATACGTAATTTTTTGCACGGCTAGCTTTGATCCCAATAATTGTGGATCGCTCGTTATATTGCATATCAATAGTTTGTTTAATTTTTTTAACAATATTTTCATTGAAAATAACTTCGATCCACATATATATTGTCTTTGTTGATTTTTTTCTGTAAAAACGCTTTTTAAATAAAATTTTATTTGTTTTCAAAACTATTCAAATATTGGCGTTGGTATGTAGATACTTTTTCTATGAAATACAGCTAAATAATTGTCGTTTATCAATGACGTGTATTCTTGTAGTTAAATACTGGGGTTATTTTCGACTGACTCATTTTTACTGGAATGCATGGAAGTCATCAAACGTTATCATTTTTCAGGCATGTCCGTCTAACCGTCTCACTTATAATAAAGTATCCCCGTTCTTTTCAGATAGGTAAACTTAACTTTTATCGCATAGCTGCTTTTATTTAACATCCTTTCGATATAAATATGTACATTATGTACTTCAATAAATAGGAAATTTCAGTTGCACTCCACATTCGACCACACAGACTGTAAATCCAAACTTATTTAATAACTATTTGCAGATTTGTAACTGACAATATATTTATCTAATGTATCTCCCTACATTAGGATATAAAATAAATATCGAGTCAAAATCACCATTGCGTTATTATATATAAATCACCTCTATATAGTGGAATCCAAAACCTTTTGTTTTTCATGCGTCATTAATTTGGACACCATATGGGATTTTAAGAATGTCCCAAATCATTACATGACATTTCAGTTAAATCTGACAGTTGTCAGAATATTTATATTTATGTATATAAACATCAATATTTATACAAATGCCCGAATATACCAATGACATAAAATTTTTATATTTATATTTACGTCGCAAAAAAATACTAACCGAGAAATTACAATTGTCATTTTACAATCCATGCCAAGTGGTCCAATATAAATTAAGTTGGTTGCTTGACTATTTTTAATATTTTTTATTTTTCTACCTCTTAAACTTCAGTCCATAGAGAGTACAGAATTCCAGTTATTTTATTTTTTTTTTAATTTAGTTTGCCGATGACGGCCATTTTTGTTAAAGCGTATCGATCATTTTCACGAAAAACATAGGTTCTTTAGCCAATATTTTCACAGAGGTTTGCCCTAGAACAATAAAGTAAAAACCAAACTTTTTAGAAAAATATGCTCTAAAAAAACGGCCTATGGCATTATTTAATTTCAAACTACCCTTAAGGCCTTAAATGAACCTCAAAGTTTGAAGAGGTAAACTGATAAAATTCCATTTTCAGCATTTTTTTAACAGCATAAGGCAAGCCGATAATGGTTTGTAATTTTTTTCTGGAAAAGACATACGTACATACTTTAAATAAAAAAAGTTTGAGCTTTGAGACTTGAGTAAATTTTTTCAAAAAAAATCTCAAAAACGTAATTTTTTGAAAAATCTCAAAGTTTGACCCCTTACATCTTTGATGGGCACAGATGAAAAAATTGGAAATTTGGCTGAATGTTAGCCCCTATCAAGTAAAATAAGGAGTAAAAATTTGGAGTTGCAGACTTATGTCATATAGGAGTTACAGGCCTGAAAAAATGGTCAAAAATCAAAATGGTCAAAATTTGAGCGTTTGCGGGCAAATAATTAAAATTCAAGTAAACTGTCTAATGAAATAAAAATTAATCTATTTTCACCAGATTTCACAATGAATACAAATTTATACAGGGTGGGCCAAAGAAAAGAGTTCACCTTGATATTAATTTGACAGTTATTAGATTTTAGGGGAATGCCGAAACAGGTCGATTTTTATTTTTAAATTACAATTTTTTTATATATTATTCATACGTCTCCATGACGTGTCATCGTCAGTGACGTCATCCATCTGGGCGTGATGACGTAATCGATTATTGTTTTAATGGTAATAGGAGTCGTATATTATCTCATTTGAAAGAGTGTTCAATTCTCTGTTCAGTAGTATAAACAATAATATAATTATTTATACAGGGTGGACAAAAAATAATTTTTGAATTAAATTAATTGACACAAAAAGTAGAATGTATATAATTTATTTAACTCAAAGTACATTTTATTGCTGTCATAAAATAGAAAAAAATATATTATTTGGCAAATAAACGTTACTTTTCGCTTAAATTAAAACTGTCAAGAGGTAAGTGGGAGGCTGTTTGTGATTTAATTTAAGCGAAAAGAAATGTTTATTTGTGAAATAAACATTTTTTTCTATTTTCTGACAGCATTACAATGTATTTTTAATTGCCACAAGACCCCTATTCCCATTTAAAAAAATCATCGATTACGTCATCACGCTCTGATGGATGACGTCACGTAGTAGGAAATATATCCCAAAAAGTTGCAATATAATAAAAATGGACATTTCCTTAAACTAATAGGTAACTATTGCCAAATATCGAGGTGGGACTCTTTTCTTTGGCCCACCCTGTATAAATTTGTATTCATTGTGAAATCTGGTGAAAATAGATTAATTTTTATTTCATTAGACAGTTTATTTGAATTTTAATTACCCTGCCCGCAAACGCTCAAATTTTGACCATTTTGATTTTTGACCATTTTTTCAGCCCTGTAACTCCTATATGACATAAGTCTGCGACTCCAAATTTTTACTCCTTATTCTACTTACTGTTAAAAATTATATGATTGAATTATATGACTGAATTATATGAAAAATTATATGTTGCTCCACAATATTGATATGATATGCAATTATTATATAAAGGTAAATTTAATTAATTGTATTTTGCTAACATTCAGCCAAATAACCGAAATAATTGGGGGGAGGGCAGTTTCGGATAACAAAAATTTCGGTTAAAAATAACATTGTTTTTTTATTCTTCTTGTATCAAATTACATAGTATTCTTGGTCAAAGTTGGTATTGAAAACACTATGAGGTGATTTCGTAATATATTAATTGCAATCTTTAGTTGTATGACAGATGAAAGCAATGTTGACAAAATAACATCAAATTGTTTCCGTTTTAGGATAAAAATTTACTTTTATTGATGAAATTATTGAAACTGTCAGCCGATTCGGTTAAACGGTGTTTCGGTTAAAAAGGCTTCGGTTAACAGAGGTTTTACTGTATGTCTTTTCCAGAAAAAAAAATACAGACCAATATCGGCTTGCCTTATGCTGTTAAAAAAAATGCTGAAAATGGAATTTTATCAGTTTACATATTCAAACTTTGAGGTTCATTTATGGCCTTAAGGGTAGTTTGAAATTAAATAATGCTATAGGCTGTTTTTTTTTTAGAGCATACTTGTCTAAAAAGTTTGGTTTTTGATTTATTGTTCTAGGACAAACCTCAGAAAAAATATTGGCTAAAGAGCGAGGCCATGTTTTTCGTGAAAATGATCGATACGCTTTAACAAAAATGACCGTCATCGGCAAACTAAATTAAAAATAAAATGAATGCAATTTTGTACTCTCTATAGACTGAAGTTTAAAAAGTAGAAAAATAAAAAATATTAAAAATAGTCAAGCAACCACCTTTGGACCACTTGGCTTGGATTGACCCCATAATATGATATTGTAAAAGACTGTGACAATCGATTACTTTTGTGTCAAATTATCTTTATTCGCGGCATTGACTGGTTGTCTATTTAGAGTATTCGCGGTGTGCAAGTACTTGGAAGGAAATTGAGAAACGATCGTGCGCGAATAGCGGAGAAATATTGCAACTTTCTTAAATAATTCATATTGTCAATTGAAATTCTCAAATTGACGTACATTTGATATCTACTGTCATTGAAGAAGAAAAATTATATGTTGCTCCACAATATTGATATGATATGCAATTATTATATAAAGGTAAATTTAATTAATTGTATTTTGCTTGCAGTACTGCATTTTAATAAATAATTTTATTTACTACATACAAATAACATAACCTGAATCTTATTTTTATCTTTTTGGACTATGGCCTTGACAATTATCCAGTAACCAGGACTAATATAATTGGCCAATATAATTAAAAGTGCGAATAAAGTTGCAGAGCGTAGAAATAGGTGTCGCTTTGCCGAACTTGCACGGTCCCAATTGTCATCGACAACCATACATACATCTTTAAGTATAAGTCGTTTTAATATGCAAATACCCATCAAGGAATACATAATTTTCTAAGTTCAATGTATAATAATCACAGAGGTACGTTTTTTTCTGTCACTTCCAACTATAATGCGTTAGAGAGAATTGTATAATCTGTGACGCACTGAAAAAGGGTCTGGGACGATCTATAAACGATTAGAACCTTTGTCAAATTATTTATTAGTATATAGGAGGCATCAAACAATTTACGTGTTTATATTGTTGGATGAAAATTTGAATTGACGGCGTATATTAAGTTTTTACGTTTGCGACAATGTTTGTCAAACAAAATATCAATTCTCAGCTTGAAAGCCACAATGTAGGACGATACGTCTAGCAGAATTGCAAAAAAATAATTTCCTTTGAATTGTATCTGTATTTATAGAAATTTTCCGGTGCTATGGAAACTTCTTCTTTCTCATAATCCTTAGTGCCCTTCAGGGCGTCGGATGCTATGGAAACTAAAATCTAAATTCGTAGAAATATTACTGAAGACTATGTGAGAAAGAAAAATAATATTCTCCATTTAAAGAAGTTTAACAATAAACGTAAGAAATCAATGCTCTCTGGTTCCAGAACTTGTTATATTTATGGATTTATAACTGAAACGAATTACAGATATTTTTACACATACAGATAATCTTTGAGAAGCTGATAAACATTTGCACTTAACAGTATCCATTTGTTTTCATTTCAAATTGTGCGTAATATTTTTTATTAAAAATTTTCCTGGATATATTTTTCTCTTATATCCATTCTATAGTTCTCTTATTTTTTTTTTTCTTTCATAATACGTCAGTCACTGGGAGCAAGAATAGGATTTTGATTTGATTTTGAAAACTCAAAATACTTTTTGAGTTATTCGTGGTTGAAAATGTTCCATTTTCATTGAAACATAACACCTTTTCGAACGGTTTTTTGCGAATACCTTAAAAACTATGCATCTAACTAAGAAAAGTATATAAACATTTTTGTAGGTTATAAAAAAACAAAGAGACTATATATACTATATTATTTGCTTGGAACAACCAAGCAAATAATAATAAATTAAGAGGACTCTTATCAAGATTTAAATTTTTAAAACAATTTTTAGGAATAACTCATTTGCGAATTCTTTATTATGCACTTATACAATCTCAACTCACATATGGCCTTTTAGGATGGGGTGGAATACGCAATAATTACTTACATTCTATAAATATTATTCAGAAATGGCTAATTAGAATTATATACGGGAAAATTTTAAGATGTTCTAGTGAACGGTTATATAACGAAAGTAAATTTTTAAATGTACGTAAATTATTCTGTTATAAAGCCCTTTACATGAAAAAAAGATAATATTAAATTTTAACAGTCATGCCCACCAAACTAGATATATAAAACATAATACAATTCTACCAAAATGTAATAAATCCATCCTTCAAAGATATGTTGGTTACATAGGGCCCAAATTGTACAATTTGCTACCAGATAATTTAAAACAATTTAAAAATTATAAAAAACATAGATATAAATATGAAATTAAACAATGGATTGGGAACAAATCAACAAAATTCTGCGAAGAACTTATCAATGGACAATAATTGTAATAAATAAACTTCAATAAGAAATAAAAAATTATATCGAAAATAAAAATTGTATCTAAATAGATTTTTATTATCAACTGCCACATTTCTTGAATTATTGATGGCCACATTTATATCACAAATTATATTAAAATTATTATATTTTTATTTTTTCTTGATTAATGTTAAGAGTTTTTAGTATTTTTATAAATTTTCATATAACTGTATACATTTATACATTTGTTAAATAATTTTTGTGTTTGTATATATTTGTAAATTAGTATATTATATTTTTAAGTCTCACGCACAAGGGGTGCTACTTTTGTATGTATATTAGTAATATATATACAGGGTAGCTCAACTTCAGTGAGTTATTTATGTTTATTTAGGTAGTACTCATTATGCTTTTTATTTTTTTTTTGTAAATCTTTATTGTTATTCCGAAATAAACATCATTATTATAAAAAAACAAAGAGACGCTTGCCTTCATAAATCTTTTAGTTATAATACAAAAAGAGATATGGTAGGTGAATAGAGTTTGTTTTTTGTTACATGCTCAAATTGGTGTATTCAACTTGAAATAACAGAGAAACGGTCGATTTTAGGTGTATAGTGCTACTAATACCTTTTGTAGTGCTTAAAAAGACCTTTAAAATGAGCAATATTAAAGGTCCATTATATTCAAACTAAGCGAGATATGCTGCAAACAAAATTGATAACTAATGTATTTTAAGAAAAAATGAGACTTAATTTTAACCCCCATCCACCAGAATGTAAATGCATCGTTTTCCTTCTACCATACCTTTTATTATAGTGTTATTTATATGTTCAAAATGTTGGACGGATTTAAAATGAATGCCTTTTGAAAAGATCAAATTATAGAGCGCATTTTTCAATTTTCTTAAAAAGTTTCCTTTTTCTCCATGTAATTTGAAAATGACAAGAGATACAGTAATAAAATATAAAAACCAAATTTTTATCTAAAAAACCCTATATTTTTGTTTGATATCTTTTCTTCGTATCTTGTTATCATTTTCGAGTTACATGGAGAAAAAGGAAGATTTTTAAAAAAATTTAAAAATGCGCTCTATTATTTGATCTTATTTCTGTCAAAAACCATTAATTTTAAACCAGTCCAACTTTTTTGAACACAGAAATAACACTAAAATATAAGGTATTGTTGAAGGAAAACGATGCATTTAAATTCTGGTGGATGAGAGGTTAAATACACTTCTCATTTTATCTTAAAATACATTTGTCATCAAGTTTTTTACAGCATACCTCGCTTAGTTTGAATGCAATCGACATTTAATATTGCTCATTTTAAGGTCTTTTCAAGCACTACAAAAGTTATTAGTATCATTATACACCTAAAATCGGCCGTTTCTCTGTTATTTCAAGTTGAATACACCGATTTGAGCATGCACCAAAAAAAAAACAAACTCTTCTCACCTACCATATCCCTTTTTGTATTATAACTAGAAGATTTATGACGAAGCGAATCTCTTTGGTTTTTATGAGCTACAAAAATATTTTATATGGTTTTTAATAGACAAGGCGAAAACGGCGGGTCCGTTGGGAAAAATATTCCCATGAGATTTTTTTGCATAATCACATTCGTGAGACATCCCAGGTTAAGGTTCAATTCTTGGTTCAATTTTTTTTAACAATTTTTTTTTAATCAAATTGCAAAAATCAATCTTTTGGGATGGGACAAATTTTTTTTTAGGTTTTTTGGACCATTCTGGACAAAAAAGGTCTCTTATAATTTTTCTCTTAAGTTGATCTTTTTCGAATTATAAGCAATTTAAAATTTGAAAAACGCGAAAATGACCCTTTTTAAGACTTAATAACTCTGTTAAAAATTATTATTATGAAAGTTAGAAACTGACTAAATCAAAATTTAAAGCCTCCGCTACATGATCCTGAAGAAATCTGTGTTATAAATTTATTACTAAGCTATTATTTATAATTGATAACAATGGGCGGTCAGATCGTATTGACGCGGCTGTAAATGTGAGTGCAAGTAAGATGCACAATTTTGAACTGCCGGAATGGCATCTCTCTCGCACTCAGCATTTACGGCCGCCTAACACGTGCATGGCGCTCAATATTATTTATTACTTAAAAATAACAGCTTAGTAATAAAATAATGACAAAAATTTCTTCAGGATCTTACAGGGGGGCATTAAACTTTGATTCAGTCACTTTCTGACTTTCCTAATAACAACTCTTAACCGAGTTATTAAGCCTTGAAAATCGCCATTTTTCGTTTTTTTCAATTTTAAATTGCTTATAACTCGAAAACGACAAACTCTAGAGAAAAATTGTAAGAAACCTTTTTTATCCAGAATGGTCCAAAAAACATACAAAAAAATTTTCCGGGCCAATAATATTGATTTTTTGCAATTTGATTAAAAAAAATTGTTAAAAAAAAATTTAGACCACTTTTCGCGTGGGCGACTTCTTGAACCTTATTCTGGGATGTCTCACGAATGTGATTATGCAAAAAAATCTCATGGGAATATTTTTCACAACAAACCCGCCGTTTTCGCCTTGTCTATAAGGTATTCGCAAAAATCCGTCCAAAAAGGTGTAATTTTTCAATGAAAATGGCCAATTTTCAACCACGAATAGGTCAAAAAGTATTGAGTTTTAAAAAAATAATTATAGAACAGTTTTTGCTTAGAATTAGGTTCTCTAGCCTCTTCCGTGGCTATTTTAACCAAAAAAATTTTCACCCCCGAGAAGAAGTGGGAACAACCCCCAAAATAAAAGCGCACATCGGCATAGGGTAGACTTTGTTTCTTGAGCTATTCCCTACTTACTCTGAAAATATCAAGACAATCGATGTAGTAGGATGGAATTCGGAGCCAAATACCCTCATTGACTGCCCTATAATAGGCAGGGAGAATAATTATGCCTGGTTGCACTAACAGATATTAAGCTTAAGACGTACCTTAAGCTTAAATATAAATGTAAATCCTTATGATGGGGCCACACTAGCGTCTAATGTCGTTAATATTATCGCATTATTTGACATATTTCTAATGCAAATAATGTGCTAGTTAATGGTATTAACCATCCCTTAGCATTAGAGTATAAGTTAAGCTGGGCTAAGCTGGAGCTTAAGATCCGTTGGTGCAACCAGGCATTAACCTTCCGATGACCAACCTTTTTTTGTTACACGGATGACCAACGGGGGTAAAAAATGACCCCAAGTCAAAAATGACAATTGACAAAAAATTGAAGTTGTTTTAAGAATGTAATAATGTATTCGTAATTTTAATGTTACTATTGTTTCAAGAAATAATTATAAATAAACATTAGTAAAACATATTTTTAATTACAACCGAACAAAAACAGGGATCATCATTCTGAACTCAGAACTAAAGAAATTTTAAAATATACACTAATTACGTCGTCACAGGTTTCTTACATACAAATCCACATAATAGACGGTATTTACTTAATATAAAATTGGAATAAGGAAAACCAAGGGAGTTCGTCTTTGGCCCCAAATTTAGGAAAAAAAATTTTTTTTCGTAAAATATAGGAAATTTTACGAAAAAAAATATGAGGGTATCTAGAACGATCTTCAAGTCAAATAAAAAAATAATGAGTTTAAAATTGAAAATATTTCTGAATTTATTAAATAAAAACATGGAGTGGGGTCCAAATTTACCCGCCTTGGTCATCCGAAGGTTAATATCTCAATTTTAAATTTCTTATCTATATTTTCATTATTAACGGAACGTGCCCCGTCACGTCAAGGAGATAAAACTGAAATTACAGGAGAATTTGACAAATTTCTTTATCTTTCGTTTGATATTTTATGCTATTGCCTGCAAAAACATGTGGAGTTTGTTTCAGACACTCAGGCTGAAAGCAAATACGGAAAACAAATTTTACATATTTTAAAAAGCCAGTACCTATATGGCATAGGAAGCACAATTCGTCAATGTCCTGTGTTTGAAATCTATAATCAGCAGAGTGCTATGACGTCATTTCGACATCCTCATCAGGTACTCAGGCTGTATACAAAATCAAACAACAAATATCTCCTAATTGTTTCCCACTCAAGTGGTTAGCGTACAAAATATCCACTGGTTATAGGTCTGGATCCCGCGTATGAAAAAAAAGTTGATTAATAGCAAGCTGAAAATTTGTTAATAGCTTAAGGGTGTCTAGTCGGATAAACTTTGATATATGGGAACACTGGAACAGGGGCAGTTTTAATTGTGGAACAGGTTAAAAATTTGTAACGGTCACACCACGAAAACGGTACATTTATTTTGTTCGACAGAACAGACTTAAAATCTCCGAACAGAGATTAAACTCTCTTGCAAAAATCAGACTGCTATTTATTACGTGTCATAATTCCTGTCATTTGACATATTCTACATGTTCCACTCATTAAAACGCCCATTTGGTGATAAATAGCAGTCTGATTTTTGCATGAGAGTTTAATCTCTGTTCGAAGAGTTTAAGTCTGTTCTGTCGGACAAAATAAATGTGCCGTTTTCGTGGTGTGACCGTTCCAAATTTTTAACCTGTTTTACAATTAAAATTTCCCCTGTTCCAGTGTTCCCATATATCAAAGCTTATCCGACTAGACACCCTTAAGCTATTAACAAATTTTCAGCTTGCTATTAATCAACTTTTTTTTCATACGCGGGATCCAGACCTATTACGCGCCTTGGCCTGTTGCACTCTTATGCACTCCACCTCTTCCTGGTTCTTTTAACATTTCTTTTACCGTTCAGTTTGTAGTTATACCGTTATACGTTATACCTACACTAATTTTGGAAACTAGTCTTCATTAATTCAGTCCAGCCGTTATTTCCAGTTGTTTCAATATTCTGCATTTTTATCATTAAAGACGAATATATTAATCTCTTGTCTAATTTGTTCATTTCTTGTTATTCTTATTATTTTTTGTTCAATCAAACCTCTACATCAACTAGTACTTCTCAAAAATCTTGTCTCGGCAGCCTGGATTTTACTTTTACCTTTCTTGTTGGCATTTTTTTGTTTGGTTTTTGTTTACCTTTTTTGCATTGTTAAATTAACGCTCTCTCGATTGTAAACTTCTTGATGTTCATCTTGATGGTCTCAGTTCGGGTTGTATACCAGATTTATCTAGTGTTCGTTACATTGATCTAATGGAATACCATTGAAACGTGCGGTGTCTTTCATCTGATATTTTATTAGAAAAAATCTTGCAGATGAAACACATGTGGCATGCAGTATTCAAAACTTATTCCATGTATGTAATTGATATAGATACATATTTGGCATATAGATTTCTCGTCTGGTAAGTATTTGTTTTATACAAAGAATTTCTTGTATTCAAATTCTTTTGAACAATGAACTTCTTGCCGTAAATAAATATAGTGTACCTATCTATCTACTTACTGATTGTACATGGTCCGTTTATCTAGATTTAAATGCAATTTAAAATTCATGTCATGTCATAAACCGTATACCGTATACCGCACCTCCAGTGCCCATTATGCTAGGATTGTTGAAAAATGATAGAAGCATTTTCAGGAAAAATTGATTAAACGTTAGCGACCATAAATCACCGTGAACAAACAGTTAAGCCATTTACTTTTTTCACCACAAACAGATATAAATCACAAGAAAGCCGCCCAGTACTCTGTGTGATCGATAAAATGCCCTCGCTATTATATAGTTATTGATAATGCTAAAAATTAGCCAACAGAGACCGAGCGAGCACATATTCAGCATAATTAATTATGTATGTAATTGAATATTGAGAGAACAGTGCGCCGTTAAAAACTATTGTGTCCCTCTTTTTAGATGGCTAATGTTTCTCCTGATTTTGTAAATAAAGATTTACGATTTTGCAACGATATATTTTTATTTTACCAGGACTAAAATATTTAATGAGTTTCTTTTCCTTTACTTGGAATGGAAGCTCTCAGTGTAAAGTTCATACCAAACCCTTTTTTCAATGATCTCTCTATCGTGATTATTATAAATAGAACTCAAAAAATTATGTATTCGTTGATGGATAGTTGCATACTTTCACAATGTCAAGGGGTAAAATTACAATAAGTGTCATTCTAGGTTATAGCACAGGTGTCCAGAAACTCTACCGACAAATAGTCCAGAGAAATAAGATTTTTCTTGTGACACATCCCCCTCCAGGCCGAAACCAAATTTTTTTGAAATGAAGATCAAAAAACGGTAAATTTTCGCTTTTTTCGTCTATAACCAAAAAGTTAAGCATTTTAAACAAATTTGAGAGTAAGAAACTCTTTAATCGTCTATAAAATTTCAATATGGCGTTCGCTGAATATCCTTATTGGTTGCTTAGAAAATTGCAAAATAAATCATAAATTTTGAGTTTTTTTTTTAAATATTCATAACTTATGTAAAAATTAACTTAAAAACTTCTTATTACACGAATTGCCGAGACTTCTGGTGCTTAATAGTAGATTATACCACGAGTCAATAATGATGGCTATTATTCCCGAGGAATATTTACGAACCGAGCCGCGTTAGCGGCGAGGGAGTAACATTCCGAGGGAATGAGAGCCATTATTGCGAGTAGTATACTCTACTTTATCTACGACAAATTAATTAATTTATGATTTTTAATGAACAACTTTATTTGTTAAAAACATTAAAATTAGTAATAGTACAATTAATAAACTGAATTGGTTGAGAATCATCATTAACTTTAGTAGAGTTTTTAATACAAATATTTGGGATCTCGATTGCTGTAGAACAAGAAGATGGTACATTACTGTTTATCTCTTTAGCGATAGTATCTGCTGTAGTTGCCTTGTTTCTCATAGACTGATCAATGTATCCTTCAGCTACCTGTGTTGACTTCCAGCCCCCATGACGCTTTAATCCAGTTAAATCGCCTCCTCCATCAATATACAGAGTGGCAGATGATCTGCGATAACAATGGCCGGTATAACTTTGAGGATTTGGCAAGTTTAAATATTTGGCAATCTGCCTACCAATATCTTTATGAATAGACATAATGAATTAGACACTTTTTGAGGTTGATTATTTTGTTTCCGTGGTGAATTTTGTGATTGTTGTGCCAGAGGGATTAATAGCTATTAATCCCGCATTATTAATCCCTAAGGGATTATTATATGGCATTATATTGCAAACACCACAAGTATAATACATATATTATGTATCGGTCGTAGATAAATTATATTTTAAATTTCAAAGCCATTGGTCAAATAGTTTGAAAGTTATTTAATTTGTTTATCCCAAATTCATTTATTTTGCAACAATATAAGTTAGAAAATTATGAGGTTACAGTAACACTTCTGACGTAAAATGGGCATACTGGACAGTGGGACATGTAGATTCTGCGATGAGGCAGATGAGACGTCAGAACATATTATCTGCAATTCCAGAGTAATTGTTCGGCAACGCCATAAATATCTGGAACAGGTATTCCTTGATCCTGATCAGATTACAAACCTAGCTCCAAAACGGATAATGGACTTTCTTAGAAGCCTAGACCTTTTGGACTAAAATATAGATGTAGGGTATACACAAAAGATCTTATAGGTCGCAGTGTAGTAAGGTCAACTGGGCCAATCGACCCCTTGCAATCTACAATCTACAACACTTCTGACAGTTTATGGAAGAACATTTATTCTATTGACTTATTAAAAAAAAATGACAAAAAGTAATTTTAAACAGCGTAAAATTATTTTGCAAAAACACGTCGATTTTTTGCTTACTTATAAACAATTAGAATAACTTTTTAACCGTTACCCGTAGAAAAATTATTTTTTCATATTTGGAAAGAATGAATTTTTATACACATTTAGAAAGAAAAACAATTATCCTAGGACAATTAGGGACGAAGTTAGCCCCTCCTTTTTTTAATTTACATGTTTTTGCAAAATAATTTTGCAGTATTTAGAATTATTTTTTGTCATTTTTTTTTATTAAATAAATAGTATAATTCTTCTTCTTTCATAAACTATAAATTAAATACCTTTTAAACTATTTGACCAATTGCTTTGAAATTTAGGGTATGATTTAAGCACCAGAAGTCTCAGCATTCCGTGCGATATGAACGTTTTAAGTTAATTTTTACATAAGTTATGAATATTTATAAAAACTCAAAATTTTTTATTTATTTTGCAATTTTCTAAGCCACCAATAAGGATAGACATATTCAGCGAACGCCATATTGAAGTTTTTTATGCGATTTATGAGTTTCTCACTCTCAAATTTGTTTAAAATACTTAACTTTTTGGTTATAGACGAAAAAAGCGAAAATTTACCGTTTTTGATCTTCATTTGTTTATAACTATGTATATCATCAAAATCGGCTGCAGGAAACATATAGGTTAATAATATAGATGTCCATACTACTCAAAAAATTTGGTTTTGGCCTGGAGGGGGTTGTGTCACCAACAGGATATTTGTTTCCCTTATTTCTCTGAACTAAAACGAAGACAGGAGATTCCTCAGATTATTTCATTCATAGGAGATTCTGACCAATAGAAAGCTACAGAAATCTAAATTAGACTGATAGTTTTTGATAATTTCCCGTCGTCAAGTATATTACGTCAGATGCCCTTCGTTGCTACGAAAAAATACATTCAGTGACATTAATGAAAATTTGTTTTTTCTCTGATTCTGGCCTTGGTTTAGAACTAGAACCTTTAGCCACGTAATTGTATAACTTATCACAAATCAGGTGTAATGTGTAGTGTGTGTTGAGTAAGTGTCTTGTTACTTTGCAAAGTCGACGTCATTGTCTTTGCAAAGAGACGCTAATTGTATCCGAACGTCTGCGGTCCCTCTTAATGAAAATTAATGTTTTAAAAATTATAAAAGTGATGACTTTCAACCGTCAAATATGTATAACAACTGTGTGTTTAATTGTACTAATTTGTACTTACATAAATAAATTACAATAAAATTTTGGTTTTGAACAGTTTTATTCATGAAATAATCGCAACAAATTGCACTCGATCTCTAAAATTAAAATAGAATTTTAGAGCTCTTGTGCAATTACTACTGATAATTTTAAGACAATTCAACCAAATTCGCCTAGTCCGAAAATGCTTCCTAAAGGAGCTAGAGCTCTTTGAAGATGGCGTATTGTAATTAGTTTTTCTTAAATACCTCCAGAACGCTTCTAGTTAGTTAGAACAACGAAAATTGGTACAGGTATTTATTTTCCAGAGATAAATCGATTCCATCTAGTGTGAATTACTAGTACCAGTCATAGGCGTCCGTTTTAGGTGGGGCAACGGTTATTTTATCGCATAACTTTTTGTCTTTAACTTTTAAGCATTTTTGATACTGGATTATTAAATTGGGAGGTATTCTAGAACTAAAAGGTACTCTTGCTTTAAGTCGGTAGGACACACCGTTTTCTAGAAAAATCGATTTGAAAATTTTTCGTACCCTAAAATTGAAAAAAGATAAAAAAAATTTCAAAAAAAAACGTTGTATTTTACCAACTTAAAGTAAGAGTAACTTTTAGTACTAGAATACCTCATAATTTATTAATCTAGTCTAAAAATTCTTAAAAATTAAAGACAAAAAAGTTATACGATAAAATAACCGTGGACCTACCCAAAACGGGCGTAAATGACCGGTAGTAGAAATTCACAATTAATGAAATCGATTCATCTCTGGAATATAAATAAACGTAGCAGTTTTCGTTTTTCTAAATAGTATTTTTTTTAATTTTTTTTTTGATATTCAAAAAACGAAAAATTTTCAAATCGATTTATCTAGAAAACGGTGTATCCAATCGACTTAAAGTAAGAGTACCTTTTAGTACTATAATACCTTACGTTTTAAAAATCCAGGCTCAAAAATGCTTAAAAATTAAAAACAAACAAGTTATGCGATAATATAACTGTTGCCCTACCCAAAACGGACACCTATGACCGGTACTAGAAATTTGCAATGGATGGAATCGATTTATGTCTGAAAGATAAATATGTGTACCAATTTTCGTTTTTCTAAATAGAAGCGTTCTGGAGATATTTAAGAAAAACTAATTACCAGATGCCATCTTGAAATAGCTCTAGCTCCTTTAGGAAGCATTTTCGGACTAGATGAATGGGGTTAAATTGTCTTAAAATTATCTGAGGAATCTTCTGTCTTCGTTTGTCGGTAGAGTTTCTGGACACCCTGTATATATGATAGTGTATTTTTATCGTTGCCGCACTGGAAGAAGGGTTTGGTAGGAACTGTATGTACTTTTGACATAATTTAGACATTTTAGGAAAATAATAAATGTATCCACTGTAGGTAATTCCTAACAAAAACAAACTTTATTCATTTATTTTTAAACTTTTCTATTTTAGTGTTCAATTGTAAAAGTTGTTATTTTGCTATAAAAATTGTGTTTAATTTTAGAATTATATTATTAGTAGGTACAACAATTTTCAGAACATGCCCATTAAACACAAATAGACGACAAAAAAAATTTTGTGTAATAATCATCTCAAACTCCTTTTTAAAGCCAACGCATCCACATAACTAAGATATGTTTAAAGCCAGCCTAGAAACTTTATAATACTCATAGATAAAAATGTTGACACCTTTATTTTTCAACGTAGTCAATGGCAGCCATTGCAACCAAGGACTTCTGATAATTGCTTCTGATCGGACATTGCAATCAAGTATTCTTGCATTGCTCTTTATGGTAGGGGAGCCCAAGCGGGGATTTTTGCAGTTACTCGAGCGCGTCAGATTATCATATGGGGAGAAACGTGGTACCCTGCAGATGTACCTCTGCCATATATTGGCTCTTAACACAGGGGAGTTCGTTTAGGGGGGCCCGAAAAAAAAATCTATCCTTAAAAATAGTCGAAATTGTCAGATTAAGATAAGGTAAGTTAAGTACATGCAAAACAGTGTATATTTAAAAAATCTGACGATCTGAGCGGGGCGTAAGGGAATTGGTGAGTCACAAAGTTTCACAAGAAAAAGGCGAATATTTCGCGAAATGAAAGTCAGATCGAAAAACTAAAAACTACACTTTCAATATTTTTCAAAAATCTATCGATAGATACCAAACACGACCCCTCGCAGAGAGGGGTGGGGGGTAAATTTTAATAACAAATCCCGCGATATTTAGTAAAATAAACATCAGATCGAAAAACTGCAAAATACACTTATTTAATATTTTTGAAAAATATATCGAATGGTACCAAACGCGACCCCCCACGGAGGTGGGGTGGGGGGTTACTTTAAAATCTTAAATGGGAGCCCCCATTTTTTATTGCAGATTTGAATTCTCTGCATAAAAATATGCAACTTTTATTCGAAACATTTTTTCGAATTATGGATAGATGGCGCTATATTTGGAAAAAACGATTAATGGAAATGGAAAATTAAATTAAAAAATGGCAAGCGCCCGCTAAAATGGAAAATTTTACTTAACTTTTTTTGGTTTTAGGACCTAATAATCACAACCAAAGGGGTCCCCAAAGCGCTCGAGTGACTGCACATTTAGCATACTTTGCTCCGCTACCATTATTCCTAATTCATACATACCAAGTTTGATAGAAAACATTAATAAAGCCAAAAATTTACAGTTAAAGAACAGCTAAATTTATTTACTAAGAATATTGAGAATAATAGTTTAAAAAATCTATGCTACTCTATGAAGCATCTACGCCCAATGCATCCATTTGGAAAATTAAGAAATTTCTAACCGTCTAACCTATCGATAGTAGTAGTAGTAGTGAGGCTCTCTATTTTGTCTCTTACCAAAAATGTGGTAACTGAACATTCTCTTAAAGTGCAGGAATAATTTGGTTATTTAGTAAATTTAAATACTTGTCACCAGTTAAGTTTCCATCTATGAAAAAAGGGTCTATAAGCCTGTTTTGGGAAATTCCATGTCATACATTCACTTCAAATGTTCAACTTTATTGGATGCTGGGTATGTGCTTCATGAATCCATGAGACTTGTCATTTGATCAATTACTAGAGTTATGGCGGTTCATTGTTTCATTTAAACTCGAAAGTTGCTCCATCGGAAAATGCACATCGTCATTGCAAATTCCCTTCGCAAAACTCTATCCTTTGGTCAAAATCATTGTCTGAAAATTCTTGAACCAATTGTATCTTATAGGAATGACTCAATTGCTATATAAAGCGACTCCACCCTATTTTATCGCATCTCCCTCAATTTTTTCTGACTTCTCAGTAACGTCGTATATTATAGAGAATTAAATTTATAAAAAGAAACTAAAAAGGAACAATTTTTAAAAATGTTATATTATTAAAATTTATGGATTTTTTTATTAGCTTAATGCCTCGACAACTAATGGCCATTGGCATGGTACAGTGGGTTTTTCCAATCATGTACATAGTGTAATGTGTAGTGTGTGTGTTGAGTAAATATCTTGTTACTTAGCAAAGTCGACGTCATTGTCTTTGCACAGAGACGCTAATTGTATCCGAACGTCCGCGGTCCCTCCGGTGAGTACCGATCCCACAAGGATAATTTATGGATTTAAATTAGATTAAATTAAAAAATATATAACTGACATGAATCAATCCGGCCCTGATACCTTGGTGATTATTATTTATCTCTTTAGATATGTTTTCACCTCTGGTATTGCCGAAACTAATATACTTTCTGACTAAAATTTATTTTTAACTTTTATTATTTTAATTATTTAAATTTCCTTTTCTACTCCTCTCGCTTGTCCAATTACTTCAGATATCTAGATTTTTCTATACCAAAAATTATAAATACATAATATATCAACACTGGTATTTATTGCTAAAATATCCAAACCTCTTTACATGTAGGCATACATATACCCTTCTCTTTAAAATTTACAGTCCTTTGAATTGCTGTATGAGAATATCATAAAATTGCGAATATTCCGCTCTCTGGGGAAATAAGCACCTGTACTTGCCTTTATGTTACGAGTGCAAGGTGCCTGAAGAATCATACGTAATGTCATTTAAAATTCATGAGGAAATTTCGTGCTGTACAAAATTAAAAGGATGTTTCCGCTTAACACACAAACTTAGAAGTTCTTGTAAAGTATAATAGAGTTAATTAAGAAATCTAGGGGCATTTTGCATGTTAGTTACATATTATAATGTCATACAAATTTTTCCTACTGAAGGCATGTGATCTTTTTTATAAAATCGATAAAACGATCGTAACAAATTTATGGAACATGAACATAATTAACATAGGCAAAAAATATTTCTAACGAGTGAGTCTCATACAGGGTGAGTCACCACTAACGGGACGGAAGATTACAGGGAAATAGTAAAAGATTTGAAAAACTTTTTAAATTAATAGTTTCTAAGTTGATTAAAGGTACATTTTAAAATTATTTTGAAATATACAGGGTGTCCCAATAAATGGCGGCGTATCAAAGTTATATTTTTTCTTATGGAACACTCTGTATTTTATTGCATTTTTTAATTGTCCGCAAAAATAAGGTATAGTTTCATAAGGCTTCCATATACCTATGTACAGAGTGTTCTGAGTTATGTTGACTTTTCTTAAAATGTAAAGTTTTAAAAGAAGACTTATTCTCAAGTTATTTAAGAAATTATAAAAATATTACTTTTACATCTAAATAGTTGGATATTGGTTGAATGTATTTCATGATTAATTATGACATATTTGTCTACAGGGTGTTCAAAATTTACAGTTTCATTATTGAAATATTCAATATGTCATATGATGCTTATTTTAAATAGAACACCATGTATATTAATAAATAATTATACTAAACAAATTTACCTCTTTCCAATGGTATATGGATGTCATATACCTGGGTCTCATAGTTTTTGCGTAATTTACATTTATTTAAATTCTTTGGCATATATTCACACTGTATATAAATTCATTAAAAGTTGTGAGATTAAAAAAGCCTACACACATCCCGACCTTACCACCCGACAGTCGGTTCTGACAACGTTGGGTCTGACCGTTGGAGCGTGTGTAGGCTTGTCGTGCGACAAAAATCGGTCGGTCCGACTCAGGCTGACGGATTTGGTAGGGTGGTCGTGCTATTCCAACAGACTGTCGGGTCGGGCTATAATTTTTAATAATCTATTTACGTACACACAAATTACGTGGTAACTATGCTAAGGTCTATAATACATTAATTTACTAATTAACTATGGTTTATTTTCAAACCAAGAGGAGTAAACCAAAAAGACAGATTCACACCCAAGAAAGTCACTAGAAAAATCACCAAATACATCTTCTTTTTTGGTTGATTATATCGGCTTTCGACGGTAATCCATAAATATTATATTACACTAATACGTCGCTAAAGAGTTCTAAAAACAACTGTTTTTTATATAAAAGTAGACTAAAAATCTAAAAATTAAAGGAATAATGCAGAAAATACAAAAAATCGCCGATATAACTTAATCAACCTATGAAATGCCAGGAGTGTCAAAATTTCATTAATGTTATTGGTGTCAAAATGTTATAACAGTGGAGTAAACTTGACTGAGATTGGACCAATTACAAACAAGCATTAAGGCGCGGTAAATTTGAATTACTCCTATTGGTTTAAAAACAGACCATAATAGTATGTAGGTACATAATTTACTACCTGCTGCTGTATATTTTATATTTTAACATGTTGCATTTTTTGTACTTCCAATTATGACATTAGAAAATAGAAAATACGGCCTCGGATAGACGCACCTTCTTCTTATTGCTTTAGGAACACATTCGAATCTCATCAGAAAACTCTGCTCCATTGGCCAAGAAAACTCATAAAACTCTGCTCCATTGGCCAAGGTCCCAATTGACATGTTCTAGGACAAACTGAAGTCGAGCTTGTTTCTAACGTGCGTTCAATTCGCACCTGTGTTTTCTTGTCTGGGAGTCAAAGTGGCAGCCTTAAGTTTTCTCCTAATTCCTTACTTGGTAATATTTAAAGAAACTAGGTGCTCGATATGTGCCTTTTATTTCCATAAATTTTATAAATAAAAAACCATACTGGACAGTCCGATAAGTACTTAGCCTACAAAAGAAAAAAGAAAATTTTGGAAAAATGGCAATTTATTTCTCTACATAGTCTCCTTTTATCTCGATACACTTGACCCAGCGATGCTTGAACTTCTTTAAACCGGCTGAAAATACCTTTTCTCGAGGTCTGCAAAATAGGCTTCCGTGGCGACGATGATCTCCTCATTCGACTTAAATTTCTGCCCAGCGAGTGTCTTTTTCATCTTTGGAAACAAATAGTAGTCGCATGGGGCCAAATCTGGAAAATACGGTGGATGGGGCAAAAGTTCGTAGCCCAATTCGACCAATTTTGCCATGGCGACGGCGGATGTGTGAGCCAGTGCGTTGTCATGGTGGAAGAGCACTTTTTCTTTGTCAAATGGAGTCGTTATTTTTTCAATTCGGCGTCGAATCGGCCCAATAATTCGGCATAATAGGGCCCTGTGATCGTTTTGCCCTTCTCCAAGTAGTCAATGTAGATCACACCTTGTGGAACCCAGAAAATCCTAGCCATCACCTTTCTGGCCGATTGGACAGTCTTCGCCTTTTTCGGAGCACGTTCGCTAGGTGCTGTCCACTCTTTCGACTCTTCCTTGGTTTCTGGTGTATACCAGTGAATCCATGTTTCGTCGACGGTTATGAAACGACGTAAAAACTCTTTTGGATCACACTTAAATAGCGTCAAAGAGTGCTCTGAAGTAGTCTCACGGTTGCGTTTATTGTCGGAAGTGAGCAAACGCGTCACCCATCGCGCCGACAGCTTTCTCATGCCCAAAATTTCATGCAGGATATGACCTACGTGGTCTTTTGAGATGCTTACTGTGTCAGTTATCTCGCGCACCTTCAGTCGGCGGTCTGCCAATACAAGATCGTGGATTTTTGTCAAGTTATTCTCCGTGGTAGCCATTTTCGGGGCACCTGCGCGTGGCTCATCAAAAACCGACGTTCGTCCACGTTGAAACTCATTAAACCAATTTTTGACAGTTTCCATTTCCATCGAAGAAGAAGAGTCACCGTACACACCATCCAAGCGCTCTTTGATTTCGCTGTGTGATTTCCCTTCCAAAAACAAGAATAGAGTCACCGACCGATATTGCTCTTTTTCCATTTCATTAAAATCCGCGGACACGCTGACTTTCACACGCAATCACAACAATACTATAATTTCGATTTGGCTGAAATTTTGACATTGGCCGTCTACGAGAACGTATTAAATGACAGTACACTTAATTTGCGATAGTGGCGCCATCGGACGGAGAGGCTAAGTTCTTATTACCCTAGTAAGGGTAATAAATATTAATAAAAAATGCAATAATAATTCATATGGAAACTTATAAAAGAATTTAGATTATGATTTGTTTATTTATGGTAATCGCCATCAACTGTAAATTTCAAAGGTGGGCCAACGGAAATTGGAACTATTAGTCCAAGAGGCAGTACTGAAAAATCTCTTTGAATTTACTAAAGCTAGATTTTTCAGAGTTGATTACTGTGATTGTGTAGAGAAACATACTGCGGTCGGTCAAGCGAAACGTAGAACAGGGGTTACTGAGAGGGTATCAAAGTTGCTTTCCTACGAAGGTAATTAAATCCATTTACTTAGGCTGAAAATCAGTACACACATTCTAAATTAAATATAAATAAAAGTTATTATAGTCGGTCAGCTGTATGAAGGGACAGATTCGGTGGGTCGACCCCAGTGAATGTACAGGGTTATTCACTATATTTTGACCCCCTTGTAAACTGCTTCATTTACAGAATTAGAAAGAAATGTAAAATACAAAAGTTATTCGATTTTTTAATTATGATTTTTTGACATATCGTACTAGTGACGTCATCCATTTGGGCGTGATGACGTAATCGACTATTTTTTTAAATGGGAATAGGGGTCGAATGCTAGCTCATTTGAATGGTTATTCAATTCCCTATTCAGCAATATAAACATTGCAAACATATAAACATGATTAATTATACAGGGTGTCCAAAAAAAATGTTTTTAATTAAATTAATTGTTTAATAATTCATAAAAAAAATTTGGACACCCTATATAAATAATGATGTTAATGTTTATAGGACTGTATAGAGAATGGAATAACCTTTCAAATGAGCTAGCACACGACCCCTATTCTCATTTAAAAAAATAGTCGATTACGTCATCACGCCCAGATGGATGACGTCACTAGTACGATATATATGTCAAAAAATCATAATTAAAAAATCGAATAACTTTTGTATTTTACATTTTTTGCTAATTCTGTAAATAAAGCACTTTACAAGGGGGTCAAAATATAGTTAATAACACCTTACATTCATTGGGGCCGACTGACCGGCTCTGTCCCGTCATACAGGTGACCGACTATAATAACTTTTATTTATATTCAATTTAGAAGGTGTGTACTGATTTTTAGCCTTAGTAAATGGAATTAATTACCTTCGTAGGAAAGCAACTTTGATACCCACTCAGTAACCCATGACTGTGTACAAATAATTACATAAAACTTCATGACTATGTACAAATTATTAGTAATTTTAAATCAATTGGTAAACATAATTTCACATACTATATTCCTAAAATATTTAATTATTTACCCGAAATTTATAAAATATATTTGAGAAAAATAAACTCATTCAACATGATTAAATCCATTTTTAACAAATTTATTAAGAACACTGGAACTGAATTTTTGAATGCGATCTTTAATTAAATTTATAATATAACTACTAATATATAATATATTTGTTATGCGTTATGTATTGTTAATTTTTAATATTTGTTATGCGTTTTGTATTGTTAATGTTTAATATTTAAATAATGTAATCCCTGAGCACAACCTCTGGTTCTTCAGGGAATTTCTTCTTTTGGTTTATTTACTATTTATTTATATGTGAAAATATTTAACTTAAAATTAATTTGTAATTATGTTAGTATTGAATTATTCTATTATAATATTGTTATATAGGGTGTCCCAAAAGTAGTGGAACGGTCGAATATTTCGCGAACTAAACATTGGATCGAAAAACTGAAAAATACGTGTTTAATCATTTTCAAAAATCTATCCAATGACACCAAACACCAACCCCCACTACACCCCCTGAAGGTGGGGTGGGGGGTAACTTTAAAATCTCAAATGGAAACCCCTAGTTTTTCTTGCAGATTTGGATTCGTTACGTAAAAGTAAGCAACTTTTATTCAAGACATTTTTTCGAACTGTGGATAGATGGCGCTTCAATTGAAAAAAACGATTTTTCCTGATACCATAGGTAAATTATAGAAACGGTCTAATATCTCGAGAAATACACTTCCAAATGAGAAACCAAAAAAGAGGTTTTTAATAGTTTTCGAAAACCTATCGATAAACACCAAACATGACCCTCTAACCCACCCCCTGGAGATGGGGTGGGGGGTAAATTTAAAATCTTAAATAGCAACCCCCACTTTTTATTGCAGATTCGAATTCGCCATGAAAAATTAAACAACATTTATTCGAAACATTTTTTAAAATTGCTGATAGATGGCGCTGATAAATCGTAATTTTCCAATTAAAGCGCCATCTATCAACAATTCTAAAAAATTTTTCGAATAAATGTTGCTTAATTTTTCATTACGAATCCGAATCTGTAATAAAAAGTGGAGGTTGCTATTTAAGATTTTAAAGTTACCCCCAGCCCACCTCCAGGGGGTGGGTTGGAGGGTCATGTTTAGTGTTATTCAATAGGTTTTCGAAAAGTATTAAAAACTCTTTTTTTTGGTTTCTCATTTGGAAGTGTATTTCTCGAGATATTGGACCGTTTGTATAATTTACCCATGGTATCAGGATAAATCGTTTTTCCCAATTATAGCGCCATCTATCCACAGTTCGAAAAAATGTCTTAAATAAAAGTTGCTTACTTTTACGTAACGAATCGAATTCTGCAAGGAAAACTAGGGGTTTCCATTTGAGATTTTAAAGTTACCCCCCACCCCACCTCCAGGGGGTGTAGTGGGGGTTGGTGTTTGGTGTCATTGGATAGATTTTTGAAAATGATTGAACACGTATTTTTCAGTTTTTCGATCCGATATTTATTTCGCGAAATATTCGACCGTTCCACTACTTTTGGGACACTCTGTATATGAGAGCATAATGAGAAGTAAATAAACATTATTATTATTAACCCCTTTTCTACGTTTCGCTTGACCGACCGCAGTATGTTTCTCTACACAATCACAGTAATCAACTGTGAAAAATTTAGCTTTAGTAAATTCAAAGAGATTTTTCGGCACTGCCTCTCCGTCTATTTTCTATATGTATGTACTTTAAAGTTAGTAAATGGGCCATTCCATTTCAAATCACTCAATTTTGGAGCAAAAAAAATTTTGGACCTCCGATTTTTCTGAAAATTGGTATATAGCTTCTACGGGACGTAAAAATAAGATATTTAAGGTCAAAAAATTTTATTCTTCTTTTTTTCTCAAAATGTTATTTTATGCGATTTTACAGTGATTTGGTGTTTATTTATACAAATTTGCATTTTCTATCGTAAAGTATCAATGGAAAACATAATATTTTAATAGAAGGGACTCAAAAATGGCATTATATGACATTATAACAAGTTACTTTGATTCAAAACAAGCTTTTGATCAAATTTTATAGTGTAGAAAACGTTAGAATACCGTTTTTTACATTTTTCTCCATTCCCAAAATACATCATAATCGATTTGGCTAAAAATTTGCCCACAGATAGACAAAACATAGGACTTTAAGTGGTGAGAAGGATTTGAATTATATTACAATACCAAAAAAGTTACATGCAATATTATAGTCAAAAATATAGGCGTCTACTGTAAGTACAATTAACTCGAAAATATCGACCTCACGACAAAAATTGTTAAAAAGAAATTGTAATAATTGTAAATACGATTTATTTGGAATAATTTCAGTTCCTACCATTTTTGTCGAAAATTTAAAAATGGCGGAGATATTGAGCAGAACAGGTTCTCCTTTAAAATCAAGATGGCTGCTAACGTAACGGAGGAATTCATTCGTGATTTTAGATTTAGGCTACTATTGACTCCCCTAAAGATCAGAAAAATAAAATTTTGGGCAGCTCGGCATTCAAGGTCAAATGCTATCCCGACTGGACTAATATATAGTTTTGAGTCTGATATTACTGCATGTAACTTTTTTGGTATTGTAATATAATTCAAATCCTTCTAACCACTTACAAGCCCTATCTTTTGGCTATCTGTGGGCAAATTTTCAGCCAAAACGATGATAATGTATTTTGGGAATGGAGGAAAATGCAAAAAACGGTATTTTAACGTTTTTTACACTATAAAATTTGATCAAAAACTTGTTTTGATTCAAAATAACTTGACATGACTATAATGACATTTTTGAGTCCTTTCTATTAAAATATTATGTTTTTCATCGATACTTTACGGCAGAAAATGCAAATTTGTTTAAATAAACACCAAATTACTGTAAAATCGCATAAAATAACATTTTGAGAACAAAGAAGAAGAATCAAGTATATTCAAATGGGAAATAAGCCACAATTTTACCTAAAAATGATTTTATTAACAACGACACCCGACTTGGGCGTCGAAACGTTAATAAAATCATTTTTAGGTAAAATTGTGGCTTATTTCCCATTTGAATATACTTGATTATAGAAATGCCACAAGAAAATAGCTTCAGAACAAAATAAAGAAGAAGAAGATTTTTTGACCTTAAATATCTTATTTTTACGTCCCGCAGAAGCTATATACCAATTTTCAGACAAATCGGAGATCCAAAATTTTTTGCCTGAGTGATTTGACATGGAATGTACCAAATACATCTAACCATTTCATATTATTTAACACTAGCCGCCCGTTGAATTCAAACTTAAATAGAATAGTTGTGGTAGTCCCAGAGCGTGTTCCTGTCTAAAAAATTTCAGCTGATCCAGTTGAGTCACAGCATAAGAGTGCATCTGATATATTTCATAAGCAGGTCAAACAGAAATTGGTTCGAGAGAGCAGTTAATACACATTCTGACCGCGTCCAACAATTTAATTTTAATTTTGGTCGAGGCAACATACTTCCAGCACCTATACACGAATCGGAACACGTGCTAATTCTATTATAAAAATTCATTACGTGAAATTACTACGGTGCAACGTCATGGTATCAGCGTTGAATTACGATCAGCGAAATACATCTTTTATTCTGATCATATAAGTATGTAAATATTAACTTTGTGTCGGGTATTCTTGCGGATATTGTAATTAAGTTAAATGGCTACTAAGGGGCCTGATATTATGAATAATGTTCATATAGTCGCGGAAGAAAATAAGCTACAGCGACTTGAAAGAGATGAATTCATATTAATGATAGAAATCTCTATAAACGTCAAATTATTGTCAAATTATTTTATTTACAGTGCCCAAGAGGCTCTTTATGCCTAGGGAAGAAACTTACATTTAGAATACTTTGTTATTATTTAACAAAGTTCTTGACCATATTCATCCATTTTCTTCGGCCTTCTGCTTCTCTCCTCCAGTCCAAGTTACCTACTTCTTTTAAGCCACTCTCAACCTTTTCTATCCATCTTGCTCTCGGCTTGTTCTCCTTCTTCGGCATCCTATCCGCCGATAAAATTTACGTACGCCCCAGCCACATCATTCTTTGTGCCTTGACATCATCATCATTCTCTTTGCCTTATCCCTATGCGGGGTCGGCTTCCCTAATTGCATTTGTCCATTCAATTATATCTTGGGTCATATCAATATTAATCCCCTTTACCAACATGTCCGGCCGAATCGTCTCCCCCCACGTCTTCTTTGGTCTTCCTCTCCTACTCCTTCCAGGAATCTGCACTTCAGCAATTCTTCGTATTGGGTGATTAGCGTCTCAACGTTGAACATGACCAAACCATCTCAACCTATGCTCTCTCATTTTGGCATAAATTGGTGCCACACCTAGACTTCCCCTAATATACTCATTTTTAATTTTATCCTTTTTGTCACTCCACGCATCCATCTAAGCATTCTCATTTCCGCATCCTCTTTGTGCCTTGACATATTATGTCGTAATCTTAAACTCCCTGTACTAATCATGGTACTTCGTGGTTGGTTCTTCTTCTCCATCATTCTCACTATTTATCCCTCCGAAAATACTTCTCCTTATATTGCGTTCCCATCTTTCCAGCCGCTCCTTTTCACCTTTATTGAGCACCCACGTATCGTTTGTATAGTAGTTGCTCTTACAACTGTTTGGTTAATCTCAGCTTTGTTTTCGTAAATAAAAAGTTTGCCTTAACAGACTTATCAGATTTCCAAAGTTCCGATTCCGATTGTCTTTTGCCAGTCTTGCGCTTATCTCGTTATCGTCATAGTCGTTGTCTTCTAAAATGACTCCCAATTGAACTCATTGACCTCAAATTCATACACTTTATCATCATTTTTATCGGCTTTTATCTTCAAATTTTCTTCGTCATCTTACCTCCTTCGGCATGATTGTGTATTTCGATTTTTTCCGAACAGCTTGATGTTCTCGCAACAAAGTCTCCGCGAGGTCATTTAATCTCCTCCGAATTCTGCTAGATACTTTAGAGCAGGTGTCAAGCAGAGTAATTTCTCTATAGTTGTGGCAAAGCAACGGATCTCCTTTTTTATGAATTGGAAAAATACGTGCATCATATCCTTGTATTGGCAACTTATCCTTTTTCAAAATACGCCCAATTAATTTATCTAGTTCCTTGCCATCTCGACCTGCATTGCACTTGACCTTTCCGCCCTTTGCTCCAGGGCTTTTATTATTCTTTAGGTCTTGAATTGTGTCTATTATTTGTTCTGTTGGTCATGGTTGTCTCACATTGTAATATTTGTTGATATTTGTTCGGCTCATTCCTCTTCCGTTGATCTTATTCCAATCTTCTCAACGGTTATATCCATTGAACAGCACCTCTCAAAATCTTTTTCATTCCTTCATTTGATCTTTTTTACGTAATCTTGCTCTGATAACCTTTTTTTGTCTTCCTTATATCTTTTTTTCGATATCTTGGATTTTTCTTTCATTGTACTGCTTTTTTAACGTTCTAGATATTTCTAACACTTCGTTTTCTTTGTAGTTCTGTTCATTGACTTATTATGATTAAATAACTTTGCCTGTTATCAAATCACTAAATTAAATAAAGAAAATTAGACCGAAGAAATAAAGAGAGGAACAAGATTGGCCTGGGCATGATTCGGAAAACTGTCTTATATTCTAAAGAACAGAAAATAACCCCAATACCTAAAAACAAGAGTCTTCAATAAATATATATTCCCTGTACCTACATATATGACTTTCAGACATGCACGTTTACAAAGGAAAATATGGAAAAATAACAAAGACAGAAAGATCCATGGAAAGACAAATGTTGAACATTAAACTATCAAATAGGAAAAGAAACGAATGGATACGTAACAAAACAAAAGTGAAAGATGTCTCAACCCAAGTAGCAAAGCTTAAATGGAATTTTGTCGGACATACTGTAAATCAGAAGGATGGAAGATGGACTAAGACGATTATACATTGGAGACCATGGAACTACAAACGAAAAAGGGGAATGTCACAAATGCGATGGTCAGATGACTTGAAGAAACACGCCGCGCTGGGTAAAAAATGGATGCAAATTGCCTAAGATAGAGAGGCATGGAAGAAGGAAGAGGAGGCCTACATCCAAGGATGGGTTATCACTTATTAACACTCTTATTTTTGAAATGAAATGAATTTCGACTCGATTCAAGTTCTCTGTTTAACCCAGGTATGACAATACCAAAAGGCACCGCTAGGAAAATATTAAAATTTGCGGTTCAAAAAACCTGTATGAAACGAGTCTGTGTACTCTAATACAGAGTATGGCATTAGTAATATAAGAAAATATACGGTTTCGTTTTGATTTAAATCTATCTCCCTCCATCCTCCGATAGTACTATTTCTAGGTCTACGTCTACCTGTTGTCAAGGAGGCTCTGAGGAAGACAAATTTACACCAACACGACCGTAGTTTCTCGATATAAATTAAAACTATTTATGTCGCAGTATGGTTAGAACGTCCTCTAACGGGGAATAAGTGAAATGAATTTCGACTCGATTCAAGTTCTCTGTTTAACCCAGGTATGACAATACCAAAAGGCACCGCTAGGAAAATATTCCAATTTGCGGTTCAGAGAACCTGTATGAAACGAGTCTGTGTACTCTAATACAGAGTATGGCATTAGTAAAATAAGAAAATCTACGGTTTCGTTTTGATTTAAATCTGTCTCCCTCCATCCTCCGATAGTACTATTTCTAGGTCTATCTGTTGTCAAGGAGGCTCTGAGAGACTCAGAGTCAAGAGACTCTTATTTTTGTTCTCATATCCAAACACTTCTTCGTTTGCCTCTTCAACTGCCTATTTCATCATTTCGCACTGTACGCAGTTCTAGTTTTATATTAGGCTAAATAAAATATATGGATTGTTGGTAACAACTGATTCAAAGTCCTATCTGAATTTTGAAAGAACCAAAAATTCGCATTTTTTCTAATTAGTACCATAATTCACAAAATATTTAAGTAGAAATTAATACTTTCATTAACTATATGTAGGATTATTATATAATTTTTTTCCAACCTCGGTAGTTTACTACTTTCTTAAAAATTCAATGTAATAATAATTACTTCATTTTACTCTTAATAAGAACGTGGGCATATTGGAAAACTAGTTGTGTAAGTTCTTAAAAAATCAAGTACTACAGCGAAAAAGTAATTATTTTCTATAATTACTAGGTAGGCGTATCAAAATCAAGAACTAATAATAGACAAATGTGATGGTAGCTCTATGAGAGTCTTGATAAATAATATCTACGGTGAAGTAATAATAATGCTTTTTTCTTAAAAAACAATGTGGGAACCCGTATATTACGAAATAATACTATTTATTACAGACGTGTTCGATATATTGTTATAAAATAAATTTCACTGAATACTAATGTTTGTTGTGATAATATAAGTTGTTCCAAGTCTATTAGTGGACGTCCGTCTACTGATTTTGTTAAAATTTTTAGGAAATTCTAGGCTACTAAGTTGCCCACGCTAATTTCGTTTATGAGACTTGGATTATTTATCAGTAGTCTCACTTTTATATACTTAACACAGCGATAGGAAAAGAAACAATATATAAATGTTTAGGAGCTTGATTAACGGAGGATGAAACCCGGGAAAAATTAGATGTAGAATAAAAATTGTAAGGAAATACATTCGTAAAACTGAAGGATCTTCTTTGCAACCATAACTTTAACATAGAGAAATAGGCATTACTTAGGTTAATAATTATGTTAGGGAAGATACAAGGAAGCAGAAACCCTAGGAAGGTGCAGAATATGCTCGCAGAGAAATATGAGGAACAAGGATTAGTTTGTACCGACTAAAGTTTTATTGCATCTCAATCGAATATCTGAACTTCTGGCTCTGTCCAATAGTGTTTACCCTCGATTGTTCGAAGGGTTTGGCCACGTGATGAGAGGAATAAATACCAGCTTCTGCAGAATATCATACATCGAAAGATTTTAGGAAAGCGTAGCGTTGTAAGCTGACGAATTTCATAGCTGTGCAATCTCAGGAAATGTTTTAATTGCTCATCTAACCAGCTATTTAAAGCAGTTGTAAACAGAATACAAATAGTCTTGATGATCGCAGCCTTCGAAAAAAAACTGCATCTGAAGAAGAAGATGTCTGAGGCCGTCAAACATAAGACCTCTGCTTTGAGGGTTTACACATCTATTGATACTTACGGCGAGCAATACAAGCTGTTCGTTATTGCATTCACAATCCTTAATATAAATATTATGTATTTAAATTTTCTATCATAGACATCACTAGGGAAAGGAAAATCCTGTGAATTTATGTTTACCAACAGAACACTAAATATGTACAGCGATGAGCGCTCTAATAACCGGCAAAATAACGCAAAAGATGGAAAACATATGAAGTTGTGAGATAAACAGTGGAGGTGGGAGATTTAGCGATAAAAACCTATAAATTTACATTATATTGATTGTTTCCCACCTTTACACGTATCAGAGGAGTACGTCAACTAAAACTGTCACTGTCACAGTCACAGTGGCAGTTGCCAAACTCGTCCGATACGTCTAAAGGTGGGAAACAATAAATATAATGTAAATTTATAGGTTTTTATCGTTAAATTTCCCAACTCTACAAGTTTCATTTCTTTTTATCTCACAACTATTGGCCGGTTTCACAAAGTAAAGTTAACTTGTGGTTAAGAGATAACCAGAAGTTACGTCAAAATATGCGTTTTAGTTTCAGGTCAACGGCGAAGTATGGTTAACTCACAGAATTTTTAACCAGAGGTTGGAGTGGGTTACCCTTATGGGTATACCCAGAAGGGTAACAATTATGAAACTGAAACGCATATTTTGGGTAGTGTTGCCCAAAATCGGTCTTGGTCTTGCAGTCTTGGTCTTGTTCTTGCGTTTTAGCAAGACCAAGACCAAGACCGCCTTATTTTAGCAAGACCAAGACTGACCGTGCAAGACTTGAGCAAGAACAAGACTAAGCCTGCGAGACTCTTGCGTCTTGCAGTTAGGACTGAGTGTTGTTTTATGGAATAATACAGGGTGTAACAAAAATACAGGTCATAAATTTAATCACATATTCTAGGACCAAAAATAGTTCCACTGAACCTAACTTACCTTAGTACAAATGTGCACATAAAAAAAGTTACAGCCCTTTGAAGTTACAAAATGAAAATCGATTTTTTCCAATATATCGAAAACTATTGGAGATTTGTTCCTTTAAACCCCCCCAAACTTTTGTGTACGTTCCAATTTAATTATTATTGTAGTATTATTGGTTAAACACAATGCTTTAAAAACTTCTTTGCCTCTTAGTACTTTTTCGAAAAATCAGTATTTATCGAGATATTTTGCATATTTGTCAAATCCACCACATATTTGTATATGGCTAAGTACGATTATGGAGACTTGATAATAATAGGAAAATTTATTTATGATTTACATTTTTAGGTATATTTTGAACCATATTAAAAAAGAAGCCACATCTCGATAAAAGGTGCCTTATCGAAAAAATACAATGAAGCAAAAAAGTTTTAAAAACACTGTGTTTAACTAATGGTATCGCAGTAATAGTTTAATTGGAACGTATATAACCATTTGGGAGGTTTAAAGGAACAAAACCCCCATAAAATCTCTATGTAAACATATTAGAAAAGAAGCCGCAACTCGATAAAAACTGCCTTGTCGAAAAAATACTAAGAACCAAAAAAGTTTTAAAAATATTGAATTTAACTAATAGTATCACAATAATAATTTAATTGGAACGTACACAAAAGTTTGGGTGGGTTTAAGGGAACAAAACCCCCATAACATTTTTATGGGTTGCACAAATTTCACTATAATTTTTCTTTAAGATATTCCTCCCATAAAAATGCCACATGTCCATTTTCAATAAAAAATCTCTAATAGTTTTCGATATATTGGAAAAAATCGATTTTTATTTTGTAACTTCAAAGGGCTGTAACTTTTTTTATGTGCATATTTTTTGTACTAAGGTGTTAGGTTCATTCGAACTGTTTTTGGTCCCAGAATAGGTGATTTAATTTATGACCTGTATTTTTGTTACACCCTGTATATTAGTTAGGGTATACGCTTAGAGACTATGAGATACAAAACAATATGTAACAAAAATTTGGAAAATTGGATTTATCCGCATTATGAACAATATGATAAACATACATACCGAATTAAAATATTCATATAACAACACTCTTATTTATTGGATACGTACTCAGAGGTGATAATAAATTATTATACATACAATGTAAAAATAAAATATTTCATTCTTTCCTAATATCAGACGACGCCTTCGCTCCGAAATTAATTACAATTGAGTATTGTCTAAATTTTTAGAATAGCTAACCTTTCATAAAATAATCTTCTTGTGTTGTGTTACGCCGACACGGCAGTATAATAATATGGCATTGAAACTTTTAAAGAAGTATGTCGCCTAACAAAGGTAATAAAAATATAATACGAATAGCATATCAAGTGTTACAGACAACTACTCAATTGTTTTTCCTTATCCCTATCGTAAAGACTAAACGTCCTACTTATAAACTGTTTGCCGGGTGTGCAATTAGATATTAGATCAATCGACCAAACAAAATTTTTTGCTGAAAAGGCACTAGATAAGATAATGCTTGGCTACCCTGTATAGTCCATTCACGCACGGTAAAATGTTACAAAACCTTAAAATTTCAAACAAAGAGATATTATTATATAAAAAGAGATATTGGCCGATGTGTGATTTTGCCCTGGGGATGAGTTTCACCCCTTCTTGGGGGGTTAAAAACAAAGGTTCAAAATAAGTCTAGGTTGAATAAGCTGACTAATTCTAAGCAACTTTTGTTCTATTTTATTCATCTACAAATAAACCAAGTCAATACTTTTCGAGCTATTTGCGACTGAATATGTTCATTTTTTAAGAAAGAAAAAACACGTTTTTCGACGGTTTTTGCGCAAATGACTCAAAAAGTAAGTATTCTATTGAAAAAAATATTCTAAGCAAAAATATATCTTATAAAAAATTGAAATAAAATGATGTATTTAATGGTAGGGGAGCCCAAGCGGAGGTTTTTGCAGTTACTGGAGCGCGTCAGATTATCACATGGGGAGAAACCTTGTACCCTGTAAATGTACCTCTACCATAAATTGGCTTTTAATACAGGAGAATTCGTTAAGGGAGGCCCGAAAAAAATACATATTCTTAGAAAAACTCAAAATCGTCAGATTAAGATAAGGTAAGTTAAGTATGTACATGCAAAACAGTGTATATTTAAAAAATCTGACGATTTGTGCGGGGCGTAAGGAAATGAACGAGTCACAAAGTTTGACAAAAAAGCGAATATTTCGCGAAATGAATGTCAGATCGAAAAATTTAAAAATCCGTTCAATATTTTTCAAAAATCTATCGAATGATTAAACACGACCACCCACGGAGAGGGGTGGGGAGTAAATTTTAAATTGTAAATGCGAACAACCTCGCGATATTTCGCGAAATGAATATCATATCGAAAAACTGTAAATTACACGTATTCAATATTTTTGAAAAATCTATCGAATGACAAATGACACCAAACGCGGTCCCTGCGGAGGTGGGGTGGGGGGTACTTTAAATTTTAAATAGTATCCCCCATTTTTTATTGCAGATTTGGATTCCTTACGTAAAAATAAATTGGAACGCAAAAATTGGAAATGGAAAATGAATTTAAAAAAGTGGATTAAAAAGGAATTTTTTCAAAAGAGGATTCAAATTTACCGTACAGTAATGCTAGTTTGTAACTGGTCCAACATCCGCCAAGTTTACTCCTCTGTTATGAAATTTTGACACTACTGGCATTTCATAGGTTAATTAAGTTATATCGGCGATTTTTGTGTTTTCTGTGCTATTTTTAATTTTTAGATTTTTAATCTACTTTTATATAAAAAACAGTACTTAGTTGTTTTTGGGACCCTTTAGCGACGTATTAGTATAATATAATTTGTATGGATTACGGTCGAAGGCCGATATGGTCAACCAAAAAAGAAGATGTACAGACTGACTCCCGTGGGACATGGTAGATAGCCCAGTTAGTTAGAGTATAGGCAGGGATAGTTTAGATCGTGGGTACAAACCCACCTAATGTGAGTTGCTCATTAATTAATACCAATATGCTAGTGGGTAACTGCGAGACTTGCAAGACTCTTGCTGCAAACCAAGACCAAGACCAAGACTGGGAGTGCAATACCAAGACCAAGACCAAGACCAGGTGTACTGGTGCAAGACCAAGACCAAGACTGTCCAAGTCTCGTCTTGGTCTTGCATTTGGGCAACACTAATTTTGGGGTAATTTTGAGGTTATCTCTTAACCACAAGTTAACTTTACTTTGTGAAACCGGCCGTTAATATGTTTTCCATCTTTTGCGTTATTTTGCCGGTTATTAGCGCGCTCATCAATGTATAATTGCAATAGCAAATGGTATTAATAATACGTTAAAAATACTACATATTTGTATAATATCTTTTCGATCATCATCAATTACAGTCATATCCTATTCTTATTATCATGTAATGTTGATCACAAATTTAGATGTATTCTTAACTCATTACTTGCATGTATATGTAAAAAAATCTAACATTATTCATTTGTTTCAGGTAAGCATACTATGCTTGATTTAACTACATACATATTTGTTTGGTAAGTGAAAAGTTAAAATATTGTTTTATAATATAGCTTAAGAGGCTACAGTAGCGATCAACAGGTAGCAACAAACGCGGTCCAAGATTGCGGCTGTAATTTTGAATATTTTGTCGGATATTTGGCACACATATTCGTAATATAATAAAGAATGGCGGTACAGAGCCCAATTTGAGAAATAGATTAGTATGTGGAAATTACTCTGTAATTAAATACAATATTAAAAAAACGAGCCTGAACCGCCATTAAGACGAACAAAAAAATACACTTTCTTCAAATAAACTTTTTTATCCCATGCCTAGATTTTGTGTCATTTTGGACCTACTAATTTTTTTTATTTCTAACAAGAAATCGAACATATTATAACTAATAATAATAATAATAATAATATCGTATTGCATTTTTGCCGGGGAGATCCTTTCGGACAGTTTCGGCGCCATTTACATCTTTAACCCTGTTTTAAGTAACTAGTGCCGATGTACACTAGCCCAGGGGACCGACGGCTTTACGTGCTCTCCGAGGCACGGTGAGACGGGTCGTGCCATTATTGGAAATAAAAATGGTTTGTCTTTGGCAGGGCTCGATCGAACCCACGTGCACTGGCGTATGATGTCAGCGATTATGCCGTTACTCCACGGCCGCTCAACAATTATAACTAATAACTAATTAGGCAACATAGAGAAATTGTCACTGTCATTTTGACAAACCTGCTTCAGATTTTCTCTTATCTGTTCTGTTATCGTTATCGATATCTGTTCAGTGCAGTAGTTTTCATTCATTTTAAGAATTCGTTATTGTTGTTGCATAGGAAAGTAGTGTTTATTTATAGTTAATTTATTATACAGGTGTCCCGAAAAGATTGGTCATAAATTATACCACACATTCTGGGGTCAAACATAGTTCGATTGAACCTAACTTACCTTAGTTCAAATGTGCTCATAAAAAAAGTTACAGCCCTTTGAAGTTACAAAATGAAAATCGATTTTTTTCAATATGTATATCGAAAACTCTTAGAGATTTTTTATTGAAAATGGACATGTACCGTTCTTATGGCAGGAACATCTTAAAACAAAATTATAGTGAAATTTGTCCAGCAACTAAAAATTTTATGGGGGTTTTGTTCCCTTAAATCCCCAAACTTTTATGTACGTTCCAATTAATTTTCACTATTGTGGTACCATTAGTTAAACACAACGTTTTTAAACCTTTTTTGCGTCTTAGTATTTTTTCGATAAGCCAGTTTTTATCGAGATGCGGCTTCTTTTTTAGTATATTTACATAAAAATTGTATGGGGATTTTGTTCCTTTAAACCCCCCAAATGTTTGTGTACGTTCCAATTAAACTATTATTGTGGTACCATTAGTTAACCACACTGTTTTTAAAACTTTTTTGCCTCTAAGTCTTTTTGTGATAAGTCGCCTTTTATCGAGATGCGGCTTCTTTTTCAAAATATACCTAAAAATGTAAATTATAAATAAATTTTCAGATTATTAACAGGCCTATATTAGGTCTGGATCCCGCGTATGAAAAAAAGGTGGATTAATAGCAAGCTGAAAATTTGTTGATAGCTTAAGGGTGTCTAGTCGGACAAACTTTGATATATGGGAACACTGGAACAGGGGAAGTTTTAATTGTGGAACAGGTTAAAAATTTGGAACGGTCAGACCACGAAAACGGCACATGTATTTTTTCCAACAGAACAGACTTAAACTCCGAACAGAGATTAAACTCTCATGCAAAAATCAGACTGCTATTTATCACCAAATGGGCGTTTTAATGAGTGGAACATGTAGAATATGTCAAATGACAGGAATTATGACAGATGATAAATAGCAGTCTGATTTTTGCATGAGAGTTTAATCTCTGTTCGGAGAGTTTAAGTCTGTTCTGTCGGACAAAATAAATGTGCCGTTTTCGTGGTCTGACCGTTCCAAATTTTTAACCTGTTCCACAATTAAAACTGCCCGTGTTACAGTGTTCCCATATATCAAAGTTTATCCGACTAGACACCCTTAAGCTATTAACAAATTTTCAGCTTGCTATTAATCAACTTTTTTTTTCATCCGCGGGATCCAGACCTAATAATCGTACTTAACCAAATACAAATATGTGGTGGATTCGACAAATATTCAAAATATCTCGATAAACACTGGCTTATCGAAAAAGTACTAAGAGACAACAAAGTTTTAAAAACATTGTGTTTAACTAATGTGCCACAATAATAATTTAATTGGAACGTACACAGAAGTTTGGGTTGAAGGGAACAAAACCCCCATAAAATGTTTATGGGGTGCACAAATTTCACTTTAATTTTTTTTAAGATGTTGCTGCCATAAGAATGCCACATGTCCATTTTCAAGAAAAAGTTCTTGAAAATCTCTAAGAGTTGTAGATATATGAAAAAAATCGATTTTCATTTTGTAACTTCAAAGGGCTGTAACTTTTTTTGTGTGCACTATTGTATATAGGTAAGTGAGGTTCAATCAATCTATTTTTGACCCCAGAATCTGTGGTATAATTTATGACCAATCTTTTCGGGACACCCTGTATTTTTGTATAATAGAACTAAGTTGTTGGTCTATTTGAAAAAATAGATTCTTGTTAATTGTGAGTTTTAGTTATATGTAAAGTATATTTTACGTACAAATATTTCGGATTCTAATGTGAGTATCTAAAGTTATAGTGCCTTTGGCGCTCTATGAACTAAATAATAAGACTGCTCCTGTTTCGCTTCACAACGAAATGATTATGACAAGCATTAATGAAATGACAAGCGCCGCTTGTCAATTATTATTATTTCGTGCAAATACCTATGTTAACATAAAATTTTCACCCATTTTGGTTTATTTTTATAAATATTTATTTACTAATAACAAAATTGTTTTCTATTACTTCCATTTATCGCGCCTATGAGTTAATGTCACATTCAAGTTATGTCAAATAATTCCGAAGCGCTGTTGCTTACGGAAAAAGGTATGATATTATCTATCTCCCGAAGTTATATTGATGACGCGCTACTGTATAAGACTTGGTTGTATCAGCAACTAATTATTAATTATCAGGGTGTCACTTGTTATATTTAACATTACATATATGTTTGACAGTCCTTATAATTGGAACATCATAACAGCAATCATCAGAAGGGAAGATTAAATTTTATGAATGTTGTGTTTCTTCCGAATAGTTCTAATTCAGCGTTTCCCAACCGGTGGGTCGCCGGCAGATTTCAGGTGGCTCTTACAGTAGCTGAGAAGCGTACATTATGTATCATCATGGGTGAGGGATGGGTCGCGAATACGAAAAAAACATCAGAAGGTGGGTCGCTAGACATAAAAGGTTGGGAACCACTGTTCTAATTGATAGTAATAATTAATTACTAAATATTTTGCTTTTAAATTAGGACCAACTAGGTCGCCGGTATTAGACAATTTTACGTTGCTTGCAGTCCAGTCCAACATTGTTTGATTTGCTTGTCTAGATAATTGCTAAGAAGAAATGCGTTCAATGTGCGTCCCCGTTTAGGATTTTGTCCTCTTCAGGGTTTGTCGTGAATGTATTGTGTGGCAGTAAAAGCAAACAGTCCGAAAAACACACTGGGGCAAGTGTCGTATCCTGGTGTTTTTCCTTGGTTATGCCGGACGGTGGTGTCCAGAAGGCTAAAAGTCAACAGAGAAGAAAGTTTTGATGGATTGTTGTTGGTTCCATAGACATTTACGTGTACTGTCCGTGCTTTGCTCTCGACCAGTCTCCCTAGAAACCATTGTACAACGACAGGCGAACCTGCGTCCCTCGTGGGCGGTCAGGAGGTGGCTTTTGAGCGTAGCGTGGACAGTGAGCGTTCGAGTGGAGAAAATAGTTGCGGCTATTTTCTTGGGACGAACAGGTATAATTGTGCAATGAAGTTGGAAAACCGCAAAAAACCAACTTCTCCCTGTTCGGGGTAGGGAAGAGGATATGTTATAGGTCGTTGCTTGCAATAAACACTTACTTTTTGCACTTATTGTAAAAATGAGTATTTTATAACTTAATAATGTGTTTACACGATCCGTTTATAGTTGTCAAGTTAAGGCGATTTCGGATACATGTTCTTTTAGTAAATAACTGCACAATTTCCTTCTTAACAACTCTGTGAATCTGTATACACTTATACAGATGAGTCGAGTATACTCAAAACTGGGCTTCACATCATAAACTAGGGCTTCCAATCCCGCAATACCGAGATCTCGGTATTGCGGGATCCCGCGTCATTTTCCAATCCCGCGTGATGCGGGATTACAGGTGCGGGATTTGCGGGACTGAAAAAAGCGTACATTACTGCTGTAGTTACGCTCAAAAATATCAAAAAACTGTCTTTGCGCCGTATTTTACAAAGACGTAGAAATGTGACTGCACTACTGATTTATCACCAAAAGCCTCGTAGCTACCAAGTGTCGTGTGACGATGAAACTGTTCATCTCCCACTGAAAAGTTTACTTCGAAAAGAAATTAATGATTTTGTAACGGGAATGAACTTCAACCCTTTAAATTCATCTGAGAGCAATGATGACGAAGAGGCTGAACAAGTAAGAAACACGTGAGAAACAATGTAGAGGTTCCATCATCGGGTTCCGATCTTGATCTTACATTGCAACAGGAGTTAGAGTTAACTATATCGTCAGTATGTAATGTATTTACTTTTGCCCGTCGCCATCTCGAGCTCATACACTTGAGTTCATTATTATAAAATAGAAATGACTCTATGAATCTGGTGAGTAAATGGGAAAATATCTTACATTTACATATAAAGCCTAAAAAGGAATACCGTCGACGTATGGAAGCCGAATGGGCATTTTCTGCTGCTGGCTATATTGTGTCTAAAATACGCAGGATTTTGGCTAATGACAGTTTAGATTTAGATATTGGCTCGTATGAATAAAAATAAAAATGCAGTATATACTCAAAATTTTGGAGTACATACTCCACGCGGTAGTATCTACTCTTATCTACGGTGAGTAGAAACTCATCACATCAACATATTTTTATTCATATGAAATAATGTAGTATAAACTTGTACTTTATGCTCATACTCATGAGAACGTACTTGGAGTTTATACTCCGTTTTTATTCATACCATCCAATATGTTGTGTTTCCTTTGCAAACAATTTCAATTGAAAGCTTTAGCTAAGCTAAATAATAGTAACTTATAGCTGAGTAATATAGCAACTAAATTAGTAAACTATATTAATTTTCTGCTGAAAATGTTTTTTTTTTGGTTGTTTTTTTAAATTTTGTTGGTGTATTTTTTGAAGATAGATTTTTTTGTTTTTCCTGTATTTGTTACTGTTTTTTTGTGAAGAAAAAACAGTTTTGATCTCATACTAATAGTAATACTTAAATAAATGTGGAGTTAGTTGATTAATTAATTGTTTTATTTGCCTTATATTAATATGACTATTTTCAATATGCGGGATCCCGCAAATACCGAGATCCCGCGGGATTGAAAATTCTTAGTCCCGCAAATACCGAGATTGAACTCAGGCTGCGGGATTGGAAGCCCTATCATAAACATCCCAGTTTTTAGAATCGTAACAATGAACTGTTACTACTGTTCTTAATGAAGTATTTAAAATTTACGAGTTGGGTTTAGCACCAGTAATTTGCTTCAATTCTTTAAACAACATAATCTTTTGTTTAACCGCATCGTTGGAAATACGTGATGTTTACACATTGACCGAATTTTGATAAGAAAAGTGAAGTTTTCATTTTGCACGTATATCTCGATATTCTCGATATTAGTATGATACTTGTTTGTGGTCGGAAAAGTCTAAATGTGACCGAAAGTGAGGATTTAAATATCTACAAACAACATGGTACGTAGAAAAATATTGTAACATAGTTATGTATTACTTCCTTCAATTGTCAGTTGTTGTAAAATTCCTGTGATCCTGTGCATTTTGGTGGATTTTATTTCGTCATTAACCTCTACGCTACGAACCCAGCTAAGTACATACGACCCACTCATGCAACCTAGCATAGGCGCCCTTCGTTTTTTAATTAGTATTTTGTATAACACCAACACCAGCAGAAAAAAAGCTCATTTTGGCGCCCTCCAAACAGGGACACCCGCCTGCAGTGCACCCCTTGCAGACCCGATATGGCGGGCCCCGGTATCTCCGATTATTATTGTAGTTTTAGCGCCGCGCCGATTTAATCTAGACAAATCTTATTCATACTTTATTCTACTTATCGATCGATACTTCGCGAACCTCTACATATTTAACATAATTACTTCTATATATCTTTGGGTCATATCTAAAGGATATGTGCTAATAGGGCTGAAGTTGAAGTACCGTAGAAAACAAGCAGGAATCAACTCACGAGTCAAGGAAGATTTTTTACTGGACATGCTCCAGTCAAGAAACACATGCATACAATAGGATTGGTTCATGGACACTTAAGCTAGAGACTGTAGTAGAGAGCCGAAAAAAGTTAACGACATGTTGCATGATTGCGAGGTATTAGATCGCAGGCGAAAATATATGGTATCCCCTGGACCTATATAAGCTGGTACAGGGTTCCAGAATCCTGAAATGTGTATCAGAATTCTAGAGTGGGTATTATGGGGCATTGGAAGATGTAAAATAAGCCGATCGTCTGTATAACAGACTACTTCCAGAGAAAAAATTCCCTTCATTTTTTTGTCTCCTATATAGATATGTCGTGCGTTTGACTTTGCATGCTTCTTTATGTGTTCTTTATTCTGTAGTTTTTCTTAGTTTATGTCCTAGTCTTGGCCCCGTATGTTAGAAAAAGTACGACACATACATTGTTACCATCCCCTTCTTTCACTCATTTCTTTGGTTTAAGTACCTACTTTTTTGTATGTTCTGGTAGCTTATCATAAGTAAATAAATTCTTGGGATTATTGCATATTTATTCCGCTTATTTTAATTTCTGACTGCATTATGTCTTCTGCATTAGTTTGGGTTTTACTATCTGAGGAGTGTAATCATTATCATCCTTATTGTATTTTGTATATCCTATCGGTTGTGTCCTGTATAGGTACATGTTTTAAATTTCGGTTAGATTATTTCCCTATTCACTTGTTGTCGTACTTTTCCATGACTGTATAATGCTTTTGAAAATTTGCTTGTATCATAATTATGTTGTATTAGATTTTTGTGGACTGCACTTTACATCTTTTGAATTAAGTTTGCTTCCACTGCTAATATGCAACCTTACTGATTATAATATCTTTGTTACTGGTAAACTGCATATCTTAATCATGTAATGAGACACAATAGATATTACTTCCTTCAACTCATAATAGAGAGTAAGATCCAAGGTTCACGAGGACGAGAACGTTCACAGTGCTCCTGGCTTGCAAAATACAGTTTAGCCTTAAACAATTTGCTGAGGAAGATCCAAGACAGAGAAAACTTTGCCAACATTGTTGCCGATCTTCGATAGGAAAAGCCACTCGACAAAGAAGGAGATTCATGGAAGACTTTGAACATTAAAAACCAGAACAAAACTAGATATAGCAGATATTATAATGGAGCCGACGCGCAACGATACTTATTTTCACTTAAAAAATATTTTTTAACAAAATTTTAACTTCAGGATATTTTCATAAAATAATTTGGAACGTAATATTATTTACAAAGAATATTTAAAAACCACAATATCGTGACAGGTGACAGTATGTAAATGATCGTCAAGAATCTGAATCATGGGACAAATTCCTGATGGACATTAACGTCAAAGAAGAATTCTATAAAATGCACCATGGAGAAGGTACTTATCTACCATTTCTGTGGCTTTAAACTCAATGAAAACTACAGGATATGTAGCCAAAGTATACAGAAAACTAACAAATTAACATGTATTTGAATGACCATGACCATTCGAATCACAATATAAATATTTAAAAATTATAGAAATTGTTCAAATAGGTACATTCTATTAAAACATTTTTATGCATTGTCACATGCTTGGGCCACACTAGCGTGTAATGACGTTAATTATCGCAGTATTTGCCATCTTTGTAATGCAAATAATGCGATAATTAACGGCAACGGCACTAGACGCTAGTGTGGCCCCAGCATTACAAATAATAAATTTAACGAATTAGAAATCGTTCTCGAAACATTTTAAAATTTTGGTTTATTTCCAATAAATATAGTGCAAAATCATGGTGCAGAAGTTAAATTAAGTTGTTCATAAAAAGATGCCTGAATGTCTGAATGAATTTGAAAATAAATACAATACGTAGAAAATTAACCTTTGTCGACCTTGACTTCGGCACACGCCTACATCTAAACAATTAAACCTCCAATTTCATTCATATGCGAAAAATGACAAGTTCAACAACGTTGCTAGATTACCATTCATCATCTTTATATGGCTGAATGAGTCAAATTGATGACCTTCATGAGTTCTAATAGATAAATAGATCAAAACGTGATCTTGTAAAGACAGTTGATTATTAAAAATAGGTAATACATAAATAGATAAGTAATTATGCCGAACGGATGTGCTTGAGACTATTTTTTCGTGAATTTAATCCTTACAATTTAGATTTTTTACCATAGCGTATTACGGGAGGCGACTAAAAAGTTTATTTATTTGTCATTGGGTCAACATTAAATTTAAAGATCTTTGATAGATACAAATTCCAATGAAAAAAAAATAGCAAATTTTAGAGATGATTTCTTTAAGTCAAAAATGCTCTTTAATAGTTATAATACTCAAAATTAGTAAAAGTTTGTGCATTTATTATACGTAATAATATAACCAACCGTATGACCAGAATACTATTTTTTTTATAATACATCCCAGAGAACGGCAGTTCTCGCCAGTGGCACACATCCCCCTACATGCGACACTATTATATGGGGTGAGGCAGATAACTGGCCTATTAGAAATATCCCGAGAACTAAAGGCAACAGAATTATGAAAATTGGAATAAAGGGGTTTTGAAGGATGATCTATTATTTAAATGAAAATATTTTCATCTCTTATAACTTCGTGTTTTTAATGGGACACCCTGTATATTTATGTTTACATTATTGAATTCTCCGCAATATCTTCTTTCTTAAAATATGAGGTTTTGTAATATTATACAGGGTATTTTAAGAGATATTTACGTTTTTTATTAATTTCGTAGCAACATTCACACCCTGTAGAATTGTAATAGTTTGTCATTAAAAACTCTGCTTACGTTCAAGTGATTTTTAATATAGTCTACTATTGTTAAGAATCATTAGTATAGCTAATTTTGATATTTTAGTATACAGGGTTGGTTGAAACTCGAAATGAATATTTTCCCTAATGGGAAGACCCTGTATTTTAGTATTAAGGGGGGCCTTAAACTTTGATTTGTTCACTTTCTGACTTTCATAATAATCATTTAAAACCGAGTTATTTAAGGCTCGAAAATGGTTATTTTCGCGTTTTTTAAATTTTAAATCGCGTTATAACTCAACAACAATCCATTTTAGAGAAAAATTACAAGAGACCTTTTTTACTCATAATGACCCAAAGAATTTAAAAAAAATGTCTGAAGTGAAAAAATTGATTTTTTGAACTTGTTTAAAAAACAATTGAAGACCTTGGGAGCAGAAGAGGACAAGCCACAATTTCGTCAAAAATGAGTTAAAGTAGAAATCGCACACTCTAAGACCATATTAATGTCCCAAACAGAAAATTTTAACTTTTTTCTCATAGATGACGCCGCTGTAGTAAGTCCCGTTGTGTCATCATTACTTTATATTGCAACAGAAGGAGACAAGCCACAGTAGTAATCAACATGGCGGCGGAACATTCCGGGGCATGTAAACGGAAAATAGACCTTGATGAGTTTGATTCTGAAACAAAGTGACCAAAATCCATTTTTAAATAAGAGCGAAGATGACAAAGACTGCAGTTCATTTTTTAGAATATAATTTTTTTTTGTACAAAAGGGGATACGCCTCATATCTTTTCAAAAAATGTTCAAAAACTCGAAAACCCTTAAATAGACATTTGTGTTACTTTAATAATTGTGTATTTAATAACATATTTCCAAACGATTTTGGACCTTACTTCCGAGAAAAATGTAAAAATTGGATTTCAGGATCTGAAAATAAGTTTAAAATGGTGTTTTCTCCAAAATAATCTTTTGTGGCATGTCCCCTACTGGCCCCAAGGTCTTCAATTTTCCGACCGCGGTACTTCCTGGAACCTTGTGGATTTATTATTAGAACCTCTTTTTGAGTAAGTTTGTGCAAAAAAAACTGAATAATTTACCTAACGGGGGTGAGCATACCGCCTGGACTAATAAATTTTATTTAATTTGAAATAATGTGAAAATATAATGTATTAATTTTTTATTATGACTAATTTTTTTATAAGTATAATGAAGTATATATAAAGATCTAAATACCACTTCATTATGTATATTTTATGCACAATTTATTCTTAACTTGTTTGGAAAGTACAAATGAATTTTATTTATTACTAGTATTTACATCAGTGACTTTCTAATAAGCGATTCATCTAGTTAACGCGCATTATTCTTGGAACTATCGACTTAAGTAAGATGTGGCAACACCTGCGTTAACTGCAGGTCTGATTATCCAATTTAGCTTACTGGATTTTATTAGTCATGCATCATGTGCGTATACACGCGCGATTCCCAGTCTGATGAATTTTTTCTATTATGTATTTTGTTTTTGTTATTCGTGAAGGCTGCCGGCCGACCGATTCACTTGTTATGTTTAGGATACTAATACGCAAAGTATTTGTGTTATTTCTCTAGTTGGATTTACAGTGATTGTATTCAACAAGGTAAGCTTAAATCATTAATTTAAGTAATCTTTTTGTAAGGCATATATTAATTTGAAAAGAAGCTGTGTTTTCTTTTATCGTTTCTCATTATATTCGTTACAGCCTTGGTATTTGACCGTTGTTTTATTTATTGTCGATTTGGACATGCATGCTACTTAATGGCAAAATATTATAGCATTACAACAATCTTTGATGATTTCAAAAATAATGTTTTCTGTTTGTGATTTTGAGCCTTGAAATATTTAGATATGTATATTGTGGGTATTTTTTGTCATCCACATTGCTCCAGCATATTTCTTAAGATTATATGCCTGTCCTCTTTCTGTCTCCTATTTGTATGATCGTCAATAGTATCCACTTTTTGTTCTCTAAACTCTAAACGTTGTGTTGAATGGTATGACCTGCAACTCTGCAACTTTCAATTCAAGTTATACCACCTTCTCTGAAACGGGCGGTCCATATTAATCACGTGATGTTTTTTTGGCATTTTTTAACCTCCTCACCCCTCCCCCAACCCACTGGTGATACATGGTGAGGTTTAGCGCCGCTTTTCATTTGAGTATCGCGCGTTTACCGAAAAAATAAATGAAAAACACAAAGATTTAATAACACGTAAGATAGTAAGATATTACTACACCCACTGCCCCTTGTGATATTTCGTGATTTTTATGGACCCCTACCCCCCTCAAGCCTCACATGATTAATGGACAGCCCCAAAGGTGTCTTACTTTGGTCACTTCACTCAAATCTTTCTCGATTTTTTGTATGCAACGTTTTCGTTTCCATGCAATACAAAGGCTATGGCGAGATAACATGGTGAAAAGGGTCTAAGAACGATGTAGGAAAAGTGTCTATGTACAACCTGATATAAATAAAACCAAAAGCGTATTCAGATCTAAGAGCCTAACACCAGCACCAAAAATCAGAATATATAAAACAGTGATTAGACTGGTGCTGATATATGGGTGTGAGGCGTGGACGTGAGAAAAATCCTCAGAAGAATCTTTGGACCTTATCACAACCCTAATAGCAACCAATACCGAATGAGAACAAATGCTGAAGTCAACCAGATGTATAGGGCGAGCGACGTAGTCCAAGAAATTAAATCTCAACTTCTAAGATCTGGCCATGTCCATAGACTCCCTAATAACCGCCTTGCCAAGTTAATCTGGGAGGAAGCCCCGTAGGAATAAGGTCCTTAGGAAGCCCGCGAATGCGATGGAGAGACAATAAATATGCTCAGATTTAAGAACAATGGAACTACCCACTGACACAACTGTCATGGACGACTGTTCGAGATGGAAGCGAGTTGTGCAGTAAGCCAAGACCCACTCCGGTTTGTAGTGCTATCAGAATTTTTTAATTCCCACTAATTGGTGTACAATAATTAAAAACAAAGTAATTACTTTTATTTTAAAGATAAAGACTTATGCCTGGTTGCACCAACAGATCTTAAGCTCCAGCTTAGCTAAGCTCTACTTATAAATAGGGCCTCCTTGAGTATCACTTACGTTGCACCGTAATTTTAGATTCTTATCTTATGATCAATTATATCTATTATTATATTGTGGTATTCTTATTGTAATATATTATAATTATATTATATTAATTCTTATGATATTCTCGACTTAAGCTTAAGATCTGTTGGGTTCAACCGGGCATAAAAGTTTTATCATACAGTGGTAGACCAGGGCGCATCTGTAAAAATATTAGTACATTTGGATGTTGAGAGGTGACTCATATTTTTTTGCAGAAATTGCTTGGAAATAACTCATATAATAATAATTGAGTTATCTTCCTACTCAAAAAGGTCCGGAACATTGTTTAAATAATCAAAATGTCAAAAAACGAAGGAAAAATTCAATTTTTTTCTTCGTTTTTTGATTATAACTTTAAAAGTATTCATTTCCGAGAAAAGTTACACTGACATAAAAATTGCGCAATTAAATTTCCTACAACGTAGGATTGGTAAAACGTAAAATGCGAATACTTGTTTTTTATGGTTTTTTCGCAATTATTGCTATTTTGCAACAAGGGAGACAATTTTTACAATTTTTAACTAATCCTATATTGTAGGAAATTTAATTGTGCAACTTTTATGTCAATGCAACTTTCTCCAAAGTGAATACTTTTAAAGTTATAATCAAAAAACGAAGAAAAAATCGAATTTTTCCTTCATTTCTTGACATTTTGATTATTTAAACAATGTTCCGGACCTTTTTGAGTGGGAGGATAACTCAATTATTATTAATTCTAAGCAATTTCTGCAAAAAATTATGAGTCATCTCTCAACGTCCATGTCAAAACAGATGCGCCCTGGACTATGGACGATTAATTGGAGTTGAATAAAAAGTAGATTTTTGGGTCATAGTATATTATACAACAAGAGAGAAAAAAGACATATTTCTCACGAGCGCAGAAGTTTGTTGGCACGAGCCGAGGTATGAGGCGAGTGCCGCAAATCAAGCGAGAGAGAAATATGTCATTTTCTCTCGTGTTGTACACTGTACTTTTTCTATGGATGCGTTTTTGTCAAGAGTTCAAACTTCAAAATTAAATAATTTAGGTGCTTTTACTTATATTATATGCCTAAATTGAAATAAAATACATATATAGACATAGGTATTTAATATTCTTAATATTTATATACTTTATTTATTTAAAATTATAATTCACAGTTGAATAGGCTTAAAAGGTACTTTTTGATAAGTTTTGACAAGTTTGAACACATTTTGTTTGACAAAAATAATTGTGTTCAGGTGCTTTTAGATATATTATATGCCTGAATTGAAATAAAATACATATGTATATACAAATAGGTATTTAATTAAGTATTTTCTATGGGAAATAAGCCACAATTTTACTAAAAAATGAATTTATTAACGTTTCGAAGCCCAAATCGGGTTTCGTTGTCAAAATACAAAATACTATTAAAATAAACAAAAATGTTGTTGCTAAATAAAAAAATTCTTCTAATAATTTATTTAATCTGACTCATTTATATTGGCAATTCATACGTATATTATTATACATTTTAAAGTAGAAGACTTTAAAATGATATCGCCAATATTTATGAGTTGCGTTCCTGGGACGACTTTACTAAAAGATAGTTCATTCGATTACATGAAATCAATCCCAACTCAAGAATATCCGTAGCAAAAAAAATCATAGCATGTGATTTGTCTTTAAAAAGACAACCAAATGCAACGATGACAGTAAAATTCTCGCGTTATATCTTTTAGTAAAGTCGTCCCAGGAACGCAACTCATAAATATTGGCGATATCATTTTAAAGTCTTCTACTTAAAAATGTATAATATACGTATGAATTGCCAATATAAATGAGTCAGATTAAATAAATTATTAGAAGAATTTTTTTACTTAGCAACAACATTTTTGTTTATTTTAATAGTATTTTGTATTTTGACAACGAAACCCGATTTGGGTTTCGAAACGTTAATAATAAATTCATTTTTTAGTAAAATTGTGGCTTATTTCCCATAGAAAATACTTAATTATAAAAATGCCACAAGGAAATAGCTTCAGAACAACATTAGGTATTTAATATTCTTAATATTTATATACTTTATTTATTTAAAATTTTAACTCACAGTTGAACAGTCTTAAATGGTAATTTTTGATAAGTTTTGACAAGTTGTTTGACATTTTGTTTGACAAAAATAATTGTGTTTGTATTGTGCATGTTACCATGGAAATGGCGATCATATGTATGTAAACCGGCGGTGAACCCGTGAGAAAAAATTTTTCTCACTGCAATGCCCGACTTTTCTCACTGTTTGAGAAATTGTTCGTTTTGAATGTATGTAAGTAGTGAGAGAAGTTGCACATTGTATAGCATCCATAGAAAAAATATATTTTTTTAACTGTTTCAACAAATGACATTGTGTGTTAATTAATAATATTATTAACAAATTGCGTATTAATTTGTATTGTACGCAAAAAGTACATGCAAATAAAAAAAAAGATCAAAATCTATCAACTACAACCCGAGGTAAAGAAACTCACAGTATTTTGAAGTTTATTAACATTTTTGAAGGCTAGAATTTTTAGTTCCCTCGTAACATGGTCCAACTAATTTTCATTTCGTCCTCATTTTTAGTCGTCACAGTCACAGACATAATGCTGTCAAGTTTAATTTTATCCCTACTTTTTACCTAATGGTTCTAGAGTAGCTTTGTTTTGTATTTAAATGCGTGCTAAATTGTCAGCTTTTTAAATATGGAAAAATATTTCGTCGCCGAATTATTGCTTATAAGTTATTCTAATTCAGTGGCCGTTTGCCAAAAGCTGATATGACCAGAAGAACAAATTCAAATGTCCACGATATCCATAAAATCATAGTTTTGGAAATATCCTATTTGGTTTTGAGTTTTGAGTTTAATGTTTATACAGCTATTTATGCGAGTTGACATATAAGAAAAAACTCTAATTTTATGGCCGTCGTGGAAATTTGAATTTGCTCTCCTGAAAAGTACCAAAAATGGACATATCTGCTTTTGGCAAACGACCACTGAATTGTTTATACGTTAAAACTGACAGTAATTTTTCAAAACGTCTGTGGTCCCTTAGACGTTCGGATACAATTAGCGTCTCTTTGCAAATACTATGACGTCGACTTTGCAAAGTAACAAGACACTTACTCAACACACACACTACACATTACACCTGAGTTAGTGATAAGTTATACAGTTACGTGGTTAAAGGTTCTAGTTCTAAACCAAGGCCAGAATCAGAGAAAAAAAAATTTTCAAACCCATTTTTGTTTAAAAATTATTTTTTTAACCGTTTTGATTTAATGTTCATTATTTTCTGACTAATAGTCTGGGCTGATTATCGGAGAATAGGCCATTTTTGGGAAAAGTTATTTACCAGCAATTTTATTGCTGGAATCGAATTATAAGATCCTATATATTAATAATATAGGTATGCAAAGTCCTCAGATAGTGTGCTACTTTTTTTATAAACAAAATGGCGCCCGAAAATTGTGTTTTTTTCAATTATTGCTTTATAACTCCGAAGATTTTAACTTTACAACAAAAACACCCAAATAAACGACGAGATCTGCTCCGACGAAAATTTTCCTCGGAAAATGCGGGTTTTCCCAACAAAATCTTTAATTTTCAAATAAAGTTTTAGATAAGTAATTATCTACCAATAATTAAATAATTTGGTGACTTAAAACCCTTCTTGGTTTAGATTATAGTTCCAGAAGCTGGTGAAAATTAAACGAATATTTTAGCAACAATTCAATTGTTAAGAATTAATAATTTACGGTCGCAATAATAACCAAAATAATTATGATACACTGATCAAACTTTAAAATCTTATAAAGATGAGATGCCTATTTAACATTTTGTCGACAAAATATAAATTTTTTATTTTTTTGCATAATCTTGAAATGTTAAAAAAGAGTTATAAACAAATTAACGGTTTTTAGAAAGTTTTTATTATATTATAATTTTAAAAAATAGCTAAAATGCGCATTTCAAATATCTTGAAAATGAATGCTTTAAAACTTTCTTGCAACCATTTGCAAAAAAGTTATGAAACAGCAAAGTAAACATACGATTACTACGGTGTTTATAATTTTTTTAAATTCTTTCAAAGCGTAGAAGTGAGTTTAAAGTACAAGCTAATTATTTACAAAAAAATATCGATTATCAGTTTAATGGTTATATTTTAATTAAAGATTATAAATATATTTTTTTGTAATTTACACGCGCGAAAGTAGACTAATACAGTACTGTAGCTAAAATTTTCACTCGGAGCGACGATCGGCCCCGCGACGTACACTTTTAATAAATAATGTATGCTGCGTGTCAGTCGCTTCGAGTTAACATTTTAGCTCCGACTCTGTATCAGGCCTACTTTTGCGCTAAAAATTACAAAAAAAGTATTTTTAATCTTTGATTAAAATATAACCATTGCACTAATTTTTGACATTCTTTGTGAGTATGTAATTAGATTGTACCATAGACTCACTTTTAAGCTTTGAAACAATTAAAACAAATTATAAACAACGGAGAAATTGTATATTTACTTTGCTCTTTCATAACTTTTTTGCAAATGGTTGGACAATTTTTTTAAAGCATTCATTTTCAAGACCTACCAAATACGCATTTTAAGTATTTTTTAAAATTAGAATATAATAAACAATTTCTGAGAAATGTTAATTTGTTTATAACAATTTTTCTTAAACATTTAAAGATTATGCAAAAAAATCAAAAAATTATCTTTTGTCGACAAAATATTAAATAGGCATCACACCTTTATAATCTTTCTAAGTTTGATCAATGTCTCATGACTATTTTGGTTGTTATTGCGACTGTAAATTGTTAGTTAACAATTGAATTGTTGCTATAATATTCGTTTCATTTTCACCGGCTTTTGAATTTATAATATATACCAAGAAAGCTTTTATTTCACCAAGCTATATAATTATTGATAAATAATTACTGGCCCAAAAAATTTATTTGAAAATTCGAGATTTTGTTGGGAAAACCCACATTTTCCGAGGAAAATTTTCGTCGGAGCAAATCGGGAAAAACATGCCTCTATGTAGAATTAAATTGGGGTGAATTTTTATTTGAGTGTTTTTGGTGTAAAGTTAAAATCTTCGGAGTTATAGAGCAATAATTGAAAAAGATACGATTTGTCGGCGCCATTTTGTTTATAAAAAAAGTAGCACACTATCTGCGGACTTTGCATACCTATATTAATAATATATAGGATCTTATAATTCGATTCCAGCAATAAAATTGCTGGTAAATAACCTTTCTTTGTACTTTACTAATTAGACCAGCGTATTATAACTATTTTTTTTTCAAAATTTAAAGATTATGCAAAAAAAAGAAAAATTTATATTTTGTCGATAAAATATTAAATAAGCATCTCATCTTTATAATCTGCATAAGTTTGATCAATGTATCATGATTATTTTGGTTATTATTGCTATCTTAAATTGTTAATTAACAATTGAATTGTTGCTAAAATATTCGTTTAATTTTCACCGGCTTCTGGAATTACAATCATACCAAGAAAGCTTTGATGTCACTAAGTTATTTAATTATTGATTAATAACTACTTACCTAAAACTTTATTTAAAAATTAGAGTTTTTGTTAGGAAAACCTGCATTTTCCGAGGTAAATTTTCGTCGGAGAAAATCTTGAAAAACATATCTCTATGCAGAATTTAATTACGATGAATTTTTATTTGGGTGTTTTTGTTGTAAAGTTAAAATCTTCGGAGTTATAGAGCAATAATTGAAAAAAATACGATTTGTCGGCGCCATTTTGTTTATAAAAAAGTAGCACACTATCTGCGGACTTTGCGTACCTATATTATTAATATATAGGATCTTATAATTCGATTCCAGCAAGAAAATTGCTGGTAAATAACTTTTCCATGAATTTTGCTAATAAGCCCTGAGTATAATGTTATTGCAAAAAAGGTCTCTGGGATAAGCCATTAATATAATAACTTTTAACCTATGTTATGGATTGTTCTGAAATTTTGACGTTTTGCTAAGTACCCCAATACCAAACTTTGGATGAAATACAAAGTTCTATGTTAATTTTAATAACAGTTATTAACAGATAACTATTTTGCCTTACTTTGCAGTTGGCGAAGCAATAAATTGACTTTTTAACTTTCAAAAATCACCATTTTGAAGCTTTTTTTCAATATTATTCTAAAAAATTAAATTACACTAAATTGTTAATAATTGGGCAGGAAACAGGCCGTTTTTCTTCAAGCTTTACAATAACTAAAAAAGTTGACAGATACCTGGATGATTCAAAGTACCGAACAGGGTCTTTTTTTCTTATTTCCCTGGAGTAAAATAATATTCAATATTCTGGGATATTCCAATGTGCTAACGATTCTAGCTTCTTTACACCTTTTTTGTTCAGAGTTTATGATAATGTATCATACTATGGTTTTTATTTTTAAATCATAATAGAATATTCCAAGTACTTTGCATAAATGTTTAATGATTCTTTTAGAAATTACCCAATTGCGTATTCAGTATAGAAACTAACAAACGTTGGCATTGTCTTAGAAACGCTTCGTAAAATGATTGTATCTAATCTTAAAATTAGTTTAGTAATTAAGTTTTTAATGAATGCAAAATGTAAATTGTATTCAAGATTGAGTAAACTCTTATGAGTAATTCTATTAATAGATAAAAGAAGTAATATCAGGGAAACTTATTGTATTTTTGTGCTTATTGCCTAATAATGTATTTATTACTATTGTTTCAAAGATGACACTTAGGATAAGCACAATACGCATAGTTGTCTAATTAAAATGAAAAATAATAAAATAAAGATATTGGAACTATTATTCCTCTTTACAGCACGGCCAAATGTACCTTGTCACTGACTGCTTAGGTTACTGAAACAAGTACAATTTTATTACATTACATACATTACAATAAAAAATTACATCGCAATACAATTACAATAAAATAGATAAAAAAACATTTTAAATGCATAAATATTGGTACAATTAAGGTTATCAAAATTCTAAACTATATTGTCTTCTTCTAGATTTCGTGGTTGAGGTTTCATAAAGGTAGTCAATAATGTGTTGAAATTGATCTGGCGAGCTGAGAATATTTTGTAGATTACGATTCAAATTATGCTTTTTTCTGTTATTGTAGAAATAGGGACAGTCTATGAGTATATGTTTAACAGATAGAGTGTTACCACAGTGTGTACATGTACATCTTGGGAAGTCATCAAATGTTTGAGTCAATCTTGTATGGCCTATTCTAAGTCGTCGAATTAAAATTTTGTTTTTTCGTGTCATGGAAGGAAACTCAAGTTTTTTTTATAGATGGATGGATATCACAAAGCTTGGAAGGGATTTTGTTCCATTGATCTTGCCAAGACATTAGGATAGTACCAGGGCCGGATTTAAGGGGGGACAGGCTGGGCAGCTGCCCGGGCCCCCACAAAGCCCCAAACTTAAAAAAATCAGCACATTATTCACATAGAATGTTTTATGTCAATCAATTAACTGTAATATTTCGTTATATGGAAGGTTTCTCTCCTATTAAAAATGTATTTTTGGCAAATTACGGTCATAAAGCAGAAGATATATTTAAGACATTCTTGCAAGAAGATGATATCGATTTGAAAAGCTGCAGGGGACAGTCCTACGACCTACGACAATGCGTCAGTTATGAGTGGAAAATACAATGGTGTTCAGCTAAAATTTAGATAACACAATATCTTGGCGTTGTAGATTCCATGTGTCGCCCACTCTCTAAATTTAGTTGCTAAAGCTGCAGCGAAGTGTTGTCCTGCTGCCATAGAATTCTTTGATTTCTTGGAAGGACTGTATGAAACCTATGTATTTTTCACTTCCTCTAGATATAGATACAACTTGTTAATCGAATGTTTAAAAACGTCTTTAAGCGAGAGCAACACCGACCATGGCAGAAATATTATTAATTGATGGATTCGACCGTTACTTGATGGAAGTTCATTTTATCTCACAATAAAACACTGAAAACTTTTATTTTATTTATTTTATTTATTGGTACACATCACAAACACCAGTAATAAACAAAAAATGTTACAATGGTAATCACAGGTGATGGCAACTTACAAACTAACAAACAAAACAACAGACTAACAATAACAAAAGAAAATACATATATATATACACATATATGATATAGATCTATATGTTATATAACTTCTAATTGCACCTGAAAATTATCCCAGCCCACCAGAAGTTTCTGAATATCTTTACAACTTGCATCGAAAAAATCCAGTTCTGGATGTTGGTCTAAAAATTCATTACAAACTCTGAGCATATTATTGATAGGAGATAAACTGTTCCATACAAAAAAAGGTTTCCTATTTATAATTCTCAGCCTAATCTTTGGTATCTTAAAATGTACAAAATTAACCATTCCACAGCTTTTATACTTAAAATTATTTACAATATTATATAAGGTGTCCCAAAAGTAGTGGAACGGTCGAATAATTCGCGAACTAAACATCGGATCGAAAAACTGAAAAACACGTGTTTAATTATTTTCAAAAATCTATCCAATAACACCAAACACCAACTCCCACTACAACCCCTGGAGGTGGGGTGGGGGGTAACTTTAAAATCTCAAATCGAAACCCCTAGTTTTTCTTGCAGATTTGGATTTATTACATAAAAGTAAGCAACTTTTATTCAACACATTTTTTCGAACTGTGGATAGATGGCGCTATAATTGGGAAAAACGATTTATCCTGATACCATAGGTAAATTATAGAAACGGTCTAATATCTCGAGAAATACACTTCCAAATGAGAAACCAAAAAACAGGTTTTTAATATTTTTCGAAAACCTATCGATAAACACCAAAAATGACCCTCCAACCCACCCCCTGGAGACGGGATGGGGGGTAAATTTAAAATCTTAAATAGCAACCCCCACTTTTTATTGCAGATTCGAATTCGTCATGAAAAATTAAGCAACATTTATTCGAAACATTTTTTAAAATTGCTGATAGATGGCGCTAATAAATCGTATTTTTCCAATTAAAGCGCCATCTATCAACAATTCTAAAAAATGTTTCGAATAAATGTTGCTTAATTTTTCATGAAGAATCCGAATCTGTAATAAAAAGTGGGGTTGCTATTTAAGATTTTGAAGTTACCCCCCACCCCACCTCCAGGGGGTGGGTTGGAGGGTCATGTTGAGTGTTATTCGATAGGTTTTCGAAAAGTATTAAAAACCTTTTTTTTGGTTTCTCATTTGGAAGTGTATTTATCGAGATATTAGACCGTTTCTATAATTTACCTATGGTATCAGGATAAATCGTTTTTCTCAATTATAGCGCCATCTATCCACAGTTAGAAAAAATGTCTTGAATAAAAGTTGCCTACTTTTACGTAACGAATCCAAATCTGCAAGAAAAACTAGGGGTTTCCATTTGAGATTTTAAAGTTACCCTCCACCCCACCTCCAGGGGGTGTACTGGGGGTTGGTGTTTGGTGTCATTGGATAGATTTTTGGAAATGATTGAACACGTATTTTTCAGTTTTTCGATCCGATGTTTAGTTCGCGAAATATTCGACCGTTCCACTACTTTTGGGACACCCTGTATATGAACATCACAGACTGCCGATCCCTTCTAGCAGAGAGTCTTTCGACTTTGAAATACCTTAGCATTGAATAATATGAGATCATATAAGGGTACACTCTATATTTTCTGAAATAAAGATATCTTAAAAAACGCTTTTGAACCTTTTCAATTAAATCCGTTTTAAAAGCTGTTGTTGGGGACCATATGACTGACGCATATTCTAGATTTGGTCTTACAATGGCATTGTAGAGCCTTATAATTGTGTCAATATAAAAGTCCCTAGAATTACGTATAATAAAACCTAATATTTTATATGCCTTATTTACAATACTATAAAGATGTTTATGAAAGCTCATGTTTGGCTCAAAATTGACCCCCAGATCCCTAAATTCATTTTTCCTGTCTATAACTACACCATCTATATGATAATCTTCAATGATGAAATTTAATTTACGAGTAAATGTGACAACTGAACATTTGCTAATATTAAGTGACATCTTATTAACTCTAAACCAACCAGCCACATGACTTAGATCAGACTGTAACATATGACAGTCTTCATTACATGAGATTGTTCTAAAAAGTTTAAAGTCATCAGCATACAGTAGGCTGGTTGAAACAGTTACTGATGCTGGTAAATCGTTGATAAAAAGTAGGAATAGTAAAGGGCCTAAATTACTACCCTGTGGAACACCTGACATGGCATTAAACTGACCTGAAAATGTTCCTCCCACCTTTACTATCTGTGATCTGTGAAGCAGGTAAGATTTCATAAAGTTATATGCATTCTCAGAGAAACCATATTCAACCAACTTATTTAAGAGTATGCCATGGTCCACCCGATCAAAAGCTTTTGCGCAGTCTGTATATATGACATCTAGCTGTTTTTTATTGACTATTGCATTACACGCATGTTCTGAAAATAGGCAAAGATTAGTAACTGTAGATTTATCTGGGAGAAAACCATGTTGTGAAATTGTTATTGATTCTTTTACAAAATTATATATATTTAAATATAAAATATTTTCAAAAATTTTAGCGACTCCATTCAAGATACTAATTGGTCTATAATTACAAATGTCACATTTTTTACCATTTTTATGTACAGGAGAGATCACAGCATTTTTTAAATAGCTAGGAAATCGGTTTTGTTCAATTGCTAAATTAAATATAAAAACTAAAGGCTTAATTATAAACTCAGCACAACCTTTATAAATAGAAGACGGTATCTCATCAGGTCCTGTGGACTATTTTGGTTTTAATTTTTTAATACTATTTAATATATCAGAATCTACAACTCTAGGAAACTTAAAAAGCCCCCAGCTTTCTTTATTTGAACTATAATCAGTGTCATCAGTTTCTGCATATACAGACTGAAAAAACTGTGCAAAAGCGTTAGCTATATTCTGAGAACCCTCGTAGCTCTCGGTGCCAAATACCATCTTCATTGGTACCCCACTAAGACCTGCTTTTCCTTTTAAAAATCCCCAAAAACTACTGGGATCATTTGTTAGGTTCTTTTCTATATTTTGTTTATATAATTTGTAATCATTTTTTGTTTGAAATTTTATATTTTTTCTGAGTGTTAAATACATACTCAACTCTTCTGCATTTGCCTTACCTTTTTTAACTAAACAATGCAGACGATTTTTTAACCTAATATTTTTAACCAGATCAATGGAGAACCAAGACGGGAATTTTGCCACTGATTTATTCATTTTAACCTCAAATTTTGGTACTGATACATCCATAAAATGATACATCTTTGCATAGAAAAGACCCAAAGACCTGTCCACATCATCACATGTCAGTAGGTCAGACCAATCACATTGCTCAAGTAGCTTATATAACATCAAAAAATCACCTTTTGAGTAATCATATTTATAGCTTTTCATACAATGCTTTTCAGACTCTGATTTATCTATAATGATAGTGAAAGTAAGAGCAGGATGATATTTGTCTTCAGCAATCAGTGGACTATCTGACCTAATAACATCTGATACTGTAAGGTTTGACAATATGAGATCCAACAATCTATTCATATGATTATATACTCCATTACATTGCTGCAAGTTGCCCATATTCAGAAACTGGTGCAAAAGAATGTTTTTATCACAGTCATAATTATTATTTTCAAAACTTGGCAAGTTAAAATCCCCCATTATTAACATATTTGAATTTTGATTTAAGATAACATCTTCAAAGAGATTTAAAAATGTTTCATACTTATCTAAACAACAATTAGGTGTAAAATAAACAACAGACATATAAAATATGGTTCTTCTAAAATCTATATTGACAATAATACATTCAATATCACAGCTTACTTCAATTATTTCATAAGGTATTTCTTTTTTGAGTGCCATCAGTACACCTCCGCCTCGATTCAAATCACGATCTCTTCTTACCACATTATATCTATCATCAAACAGCTCATTGTCATAAAATTCTGCATTCAACCAAGTCTCTGATAGTGCAATAATATCATAGTCTTCAGATAATATGCTTGTGTATAATGTATCAGTTTTTGTCCTTAGACCACGAACATTTTGATAATAAATACGCAGTTCCTTCTGTAGATTATAATTCTTTAATATGAGAGTAGTACCTAAACCTGAGGATCCTCCAGTGCTGTCGGCACCCTCTTCTTTGCTAAAAACCGTGATACAATTGCCCCATTGGGCCATATCTGTTTTCGCCATGCTTTTTTGAAATTCTCTTGATTAATTGTCACTTTCATTGATGCATAAATCTCTGGTCGTTTGGACTCATGTTTCTCGCAATTTACTTCGGGAAAATCATTTATAAGCATTTGCTTCAAATCTTCAGGTCTCGTATTAGGTGCCAATCGAGACACATGAAGTGATACATACTTAGGAATTACTTGGATACCAGTATCAACTTCATTTCTTCCAATAACGAATCTGCGGTTCCGATGTTTATTTCTGGGTTTAACTGTTTCCCAGCCAACATTATCGTCGTTGGTTGATCCAAGCGCTTGTATTTCACGCATGACATTATTTTGGTGTGTCTGCAGAAGTGCCATCGTTACTGCTGTAGGGTCGATCTTATTATTATTAGGATTTCTTGTTTGTTTTTGTTTTAAATTCGCTGCTGTCGCAGCCATCTTCTTGTCATTCGTGTTTGAAGTTGACGGTTGAGATGTCATTTTGGTCAAACCTCCGTTTGCATTGTTACTAATAGCAGAAGATGAAAAATTACCATCAGTTTGACAATTAAATCTGTTCTGTGCTTGTGGTAGAGACGTATTGGTGGTTGCTTGCTGCAAGGTATTCTCCTTTTGACTTTGACTACTTTGTGTACCTGTACTTACTATTGATTTGCTTGGATTTTTTGTACCATTTTTTCCATTGGACAATACTTTGAGATCTTCTATTTTTTCTTCATAGCTTTTAATGAGCGCTTTTTGAACACTATTGGAATATTCCTTTTCGTCTAATAGCTGCTCCTTGAGCATAATTTCTTTTTTAAGAAACTGCATCTCTAAATCAGAATCATTCGTCTTGAAGTCTGCATTATTCAGGAAGGAGGAGCACTTCACTTTACAGCCATCACATAACCAGAATAAATTGGTACTTTCCATTAAAACTTTTTGCCATGCATCTTTTAAAGACACACACATTAAATGAAACACATTTTTACATAATTTGCACACAACTGACTTAGAATTTACTATAAAGTTGTCGGAGCAAACTCGACACACGTTCGCATCGTCGGCCATCTTGATGTATATGTTTTCTATACTTCCACAAAATTTATTATTTACAACTATGTGACTACAGCTGTTTCGGCAGAGTGCCTTTCTCAAGTGATATAATTTACAATGTGTTTGCCTTTTTAAGTCTCTAACTGAAGAGGTTGAGGAGTGGGGAGCTGTTTGTCTCGAGTTGGTCATTCAGAATTATATCTGTATTTTTCAGTTTATTAATTTCCATAGATTTTAAAAAAGATAGCTTAAGGCCTTTATTTTGGATATGCAGAATTTGAAACTCTTCATTGAAAGAATGATTATGATCTAGAAGGTGAAGTGCGTATGTAGAAGTGTCTGTTTTTCTATTGTTGAAAGCCCTTTTGTGTTCTGCTATCCGTTTGTCAAAAGTTCTGCCAGTTTGACCGATGTACGTTTTCGGACAGTCACCACAAGTTAGTTTGTACACACCACTCTGTAGTTGCTTTCTCTTTTTAAGCTATCTTTTTTAGAATCTATGGAAACTAATAAACTGAAAAATACAGATTTTTTGACCATGACATACAGCTGTGAGAATTGTCTTTCACATTTTTCTGATTCGGATAAATTGAATAATTTAAGATGTAATGGAGATTGTCGGAGAACATTCTGTATGAAGTGTACAGGTCTAAACAAGTCGTTCACAAAAGCCTTATTGGATCAAAAATTTTCCCATCTAAAATTTTTTTGTACACTATGTGATTCGCCTAGCTTAAGATATTTAGATGAAAAAATAAATAATCTATCAAGAAATCAAATACCTCTAGAAAACTTTGAGGCCTTAACACAAGTTACTAAAAAGCTTACTGATAATTTGCCAGTTTTTATGGAGACTTACGATTTGTTAACAAAAAATGACGACAAACTGGACTATATTATTAAAAAAATTGACGAGATCCATAGACTGAATAACCTGCTGAATCCTGAAAAGGTTTTAAAATCTGTAAGGCAAATGGAACATGATATTTTCAATTTATCGTCAGTTTTTTTCGGCGGTTCAGATGAGACTACAAAGGTTCAAATCCAAGACTCAACGTCTACTGAAATTAAGGTAGGATTAGAAAGGCTTTCTTCAAATGTCAGTGAAATCTCAAATCAAATGAGCAATATTTCCAGAAATTTACCTACCTTACCAACAAAAAAAGAGGTATTGAACAAAAAAACATTTTATGCCACCACAAGTACCCAAACTGAAGAGCCTCAATGTTGCGAAGTAAGTCCAGAGCAAAAGTCAAAAAACACAGAAGATAAATGTCAGTTTGTAATTATTAGTAACTTAACCCCAATATACACCCCTATACAAGTGGTACACTACATTAAAGAGAAGCTAGGTATTAAAGAATATATTAGATGTTACGCCCTCGTTAAAGATGCCGACACATCAACTGGTTCTTCATTTAAAATAGGCATAAAATCTAGATCATCGATTAACTTACTATTTAATAAGAAAATTTGGCCACCTGGTGTAATCATTAAATGGTCCATTGAATCTTCATATTCCGAACCATCCGAGTCACATAAGAATCCGAAGAATATCAGAAGCCCTGTTATCCCGGAAAATCCAGTTACCAGTTTATGCAACAACAAAGATGAAGTACAGAACACAAATATATGTTCAGACAAGCAGGCCATCGAAATTTGTAAATCTAAGAATCCTTTCCATTCGCAAATTAATTTCGTTAAGAAAGATACTTTAGAACCATCTATAAATCTGGATCCTTTGACTCCACCAAGAGTTAGATTAACCAATAACTCTAATAGTCGGTATCTTCTAGCCAGATTAAGGGAACCGGATATCTTAAAAGCCATTAAACTTCATCTTGCTTATCTACACGACCAACCTGCTTCTGTATTTTACGATGGATTTACGAACACAAGCGTTAAACTGTTTTTGGCTTCCGAAGGGCTTCCTACCAACACGGAAGATCTACGAAAAATTCTTCTAGAATTTAACGAAGTCTATGGAATTGGTCCAGATGAGGTGGAAGCTGATCTTGCTGCTTTTAGGTCCTTTCTCGCTTCTGAAAGAATTATCCATTTACAAAAATCAAGGGAATGTCACCAAAATTACTATTCCGCTGTGTCTCCTAAACGAAATTTTTAAACATCACGACGTGTTCTGAGGGACTAGAATCCTCAAATTATTTTAGTGATAACAACTTTAGCATGGTTCTGATTAATATTCGTTCTATAAGATATAAAACTGATGAATTATTTCTATTTCTAGAGGAATTAGGATTTCCTCCGATAGTTGCGGTTACTGAGCACTGGCTTGAAGTCAACGAGCCTCTTTTTGTAGAAAAATATTTCACTATTGCTAGGTACGATCGTCAAAGTTCAGCGCATGGAGGTACCCTGATTCTTTCTACAAATAATGATTTTTCTCTGGTAACAAAATATGATTTTCTATTAAGCGAAGCATTCTTTGAGTTTTCCTTAGTTTACAGTAAGAACTTTAATCTTTATATTATTTGCATTTATAGATCACCTGACTCTTCCGTGGAACTATTTTTTCAGAACCTGCTTAATTTGTTAGATGACCTGCCCCATAAAAGCAGAAAAATTTTATGCGGGGACTTTAACATTAATTATGCTGCTGCTTGTGCTACACAAATATCCCTAGTCAACATATTTGAATCGTATGGTCTAACAATGCACATTGATTCTCCTACAAGGATTACAAAAACTTCATCTACCATAATTTTGATTATATTGTCTCAGACTTCTCACCCGGTGATGTCTGCGCTACAACTGTTAATGCGGGACTATCTGATCATGAAGCGGTTTATACGAAGTTTAACATCTTTAGCAAGCACTCTTCGAAAACTCGACGTTTAGGCAGGATTTTTTCCGCTCGGAATTTTCGTAAATTCCAAAATTTATGCTTAACCTCTGAGTGGCCCTTTCCTTCTACGAACGTCGATAATAATTTCAGTGACTTTTTGAATAAGCTTGTCTGTATCTTTAATAAAGCATTTCCTTTAATCACAATTAAGCCAAAACATCACAAACCCTGGACTACCAAAGGTGTCCGCATATCAGCCAAAAATATGCGTTCACTACTGTACATCAAGAAATTTACTACCAACGTCTCTGTTACTGAATATATCACCAAGTACAGGGCAATCTATTTAAAACTTATAAAATCAGCTAAAAAATTGTACTATCAAAATCGTCTGAGAAGCTCTAAAAGTGTTGCAAAAGAAACTTGGTCCATAATAAACGATCTTCGTAATAAAACTCACACAGCTCAAACATTTTCCCTTCCAGACCCAGAAAATCTAAATGAATACTTTGTTAATGTGAGTAAAAATATAACATCAACTATTGTGTCACAACAAGATCCCATTTCCTATCTCCCTATTTCAGGAAAGGTCTCGAATTCATTCTTTATAAGACCGGTTGATAAATCTGAACTGATTCAGACAGTCAATAATATCAAAAGCAAATCTTCCTGTAGTACCGATGGACTATCCATAAAAATTTTCTCAAATCTCCCAGACAGTGTGTTGGGAGTCCTTATCTCTCTAATTAATGATTCTTTTGAGAAAGGTAAATTTCCAGAGTGCCTAAAGACGGCCATCATTATTCCTCTTCATAAGGGTGGTGAAAAATCAAATGCCTGCAATTATAGACCTATTGCATTACTACCGGTACTCTCCAAAATTATTGAGAGACTCATAAAAGCCCGACTTATGTCCTTTCTCGTTGATAACAATATTTTATCACAAAATCAGTTCGGCTTTTTAAATAATAAATGTACCACAGATGCCATGTTTTCTGTACTGCATGAGGTTTATCAAGCATTAAACAATAATCTGCACACTGCCACTGTTTTTTGTGATTATGCCAAAGCTTTTGATTGTGTGAATCACGATATTTTGATAAAAAAACTAGATTTCTACGGAATTCGAGGTATTCCTTCGAACTGGTTTCAATCTTACTTGGATAATAGGAAACAACTGGTTAGAGCAAATGATACAGACTCTAGTCTCAAAAATGTTGTATGTGGGGTACCACAAGGTTCAGTATTGGGTCCTCTACTTTTCCTTATCTTTATTAATGACATTACTAGCTTAAAAATCGATGGGAAAGTTTTTCTTTTTGCTGATGATACCAGTATCACTTGGAGCAACTCAAATATCGCAACTCTTCATGCTACTATAACTTCTGATCTACTTACAATAAAATCTTGGTCCGATTCAAATTTACTCTCTTTTAACGTAGATAAAACAGTAGCATTGTCCTATAAAGGAGCTCTTCAACCCTTACCTCTTCATAACAGCCAGATCAGTATCGTTGATTCTGTAAAGTTTCTTGGTATTTTTTTAGATAGCAATCTGAAATGGTCCCTTCATATTGATGTGTTAAGCAAGAAACTATCCTCAGCTTGCTTTGCAATAAGATCTTGCACATCTTCGATATGGTCTCCCTTTTTGGGGTTCTGGTACGGCTGCCCAAACTGATGTTATTTTTAAATTACAAAAAAGAGCAATAAGATATCTGTTTGGCCTCAGAAGAACAACACATTGCAGAAGCTACTTCAAAGATCACAGGATTCTAACACTACCTTCTTTATATATTTTAGAAACTGTTTGCTTAATTCGTAAACATCTACATGTCTTTCCAGCAAGACCTAGACATGACTATTCCACCAGAAATTCTACCTTTGACATCTATTTACCGATCCCGTCCAGTGAGTTAGTAAAGAAATCTATATTATATTCTGCAAAAAAACTTTACAACCATCTCCCTCTACAACTTAAATCTGCAACATCTTTCCCCAAGTTCCGTAAAATGACTAAAGCCTATTTATCTGAAAGACCATATTATTCAACAGCAGAGTTTCTTAACCAATAACTAAGAAAGTACACTATTCTTATTTATAAGTATAATCTTAATCTATATTTGAGTGTCATATGCAGCAGCTTAACTTAACTTAATAAATTTCTTAAGGTAGAATATGCAATTTGCAAATTTTTTTTTTTTAAATTTTGCAATAGATTGTTACTGTTTTTTTTTTGTTTCTCTTTATTATTTTTATTTATATAGACGATTTATATCATTTTAGTAAATTGTATTTGTTATTTGTTATTGTTCTTATTTATGATTCTTGTAAGCTTTGTCTATAAAATTGTTAAATTTTTCATGACAATAAAGCATATTTCTATTCTAGATATAATTCTGAATGACCAACTCGAGACAAACAGCTCCCCACTCCTCAACCTCTTCAGTTAGAGACTTAAAAAGGCAAACACATTGTAAATTATATCACTTGAGAAAGGCACTCTGCCGAAACAGCTGTAGTCACATAGTTGTAAATAATAAATTTTGTGGAAGTATAGAAAACAAAAGTGTTCAGTGTTTTATTGTGAGAGAAATATTATTGTTCCTAAAAAAGAGTAAATACTACTAGATGGTCGTCTAGAAGTGATGCCGCAAAAGAACTAGTTAAAGGTTATAATCAGATTAAAGGAGTATTATCCAAAATTTCAAAAGACGATGGACAACAATTTGAAACTCGTAGCGATACAAATGGTTTGTATAATCAAGTGTGTTTACCCCGTGTGGGATGCGGGCCGCCCAAGTAGAATTCACCCACCCAAGTAGAATTCACACCAAGTAGTATCTCCTGACTTGATCGTAGAAGGCGACTAATAGGAGCAGCATTCCGCTGTCCTCTTCCTTGAAATCCTGTCGACACCTAACCCTCAACGACCAAACCCCGATACCCACCTCCAACTCACCCCGCGTGAGATTGGAGTCCTTTTGCCCGTGGGTGAATGGCAAGGGCCGTCTGGACGTGGGGGAAGCGGGGCATGTATATGTCGCGCAACCTATCAAACTGCGTTCAGAACGTCCAAACCAGACACGCACTCCTATAATAAACACGCACTCGCACGAAGGAAATGTCGTTGCCACCTCCAGGACCACTACCCCCTGAGGCTTGTCTGGAAGCTACAGTCGGCAGCCCCGGCACCAGACTCGGGTGCGGAAGGCCAATAACTTACCCATCTTAAATTTTATATTATTACTGAAACTTTGGTAGAAACAAACCGGACGGATCAAATGTTGACGACTTTGGCATCACCGAAAACACGGACACGATTTGGTTGCTGGAATGTAAAAACACTGTATGAGATTTCTAAACTGGCTCAAGCAGTAAAAGAATTAAACAGATATAAATTAAGCTTTGTTGGTCTATCGGAAGTAAGATGGTTGGGCAATGGTGAACACCATACCCAAACGAGAACTTCTATTATATAGTGGTAAAGAAAATGGAAGTCACGAGAGCGGAGTGGGTCTTCTACTCAGTAAACAAGCCAAAAAAAGCCTCATTTCATGGAAACCCATTAATGACAGAATTATGACTGTCAGATTTTATACCAGATACCGTAAGATAACAGTTATTCAGTGCTATGCTCCTACGAACACATCTCTCCTCGAAGATAAAGACATTTTCTACGAACAACTAGAACAAACAACCCAACAAGTAAACAAAGGCGATATCCTAATAGTGATGGGCGATATGAACGCCAAAGTTGGAGAAGATAATATTAATTTAGAAACCGTAATGGGCAAACATGGCCTGGGAGTGATGAATGAAAATGGAGAGCGCTTTACAAATTTTTGCTCCAATCACCGTTTAGTTATTGGTGGAACCATCTTCCCACATAAAAATATTCACAAGGTAACATGGACTGCCCCTGGTCATACCAGAGAAAACCAAATAGATCACATCGCCATATCAAAAAGATGGAGATCATCTCTTCTTGATGTACGAAATAAAAGAGGAGCAGACATCGCAAGTGACCACCATCTGTTAATTGGTACCATTAAAATCAAGATGGCAAAAAACAAAAACAAAATCACAAGAAATACCAACAGACCCACATATAACCTGAACAAATTAAAAACTCTTCCAGGAAAACACATGTTTAGGGAGGAGCTTCAAGTAAAAACAAGAGAACGTGAAGTAAATAGCTGGGAAGATTTGGCAAATGTTCTGACAGAAATAGCTGAAGACAAACTGGGTAAAAAAGAGAAAGATAGAAAGGAATGGATATCAGATGAAACTTGGAATCTTATCGAGGAAAGAAAACAACGAAAAAAAGATATCTTGCAAGCAAGAACTGTAGAAGGAAGAACGAACCGACAACAAGAATATGAAACACTAAATAAAGCAGTTAAAAGGAATGCAAGAAGAGACAAAAGAAGGTGGGCTGAAGAACTGGCAAAACAAGCAGAAACAGCTGCACAACACAACAGGACTAGAGAGCTGTACCAAATTACCAGACGATTAACAAAAAATGGGCCCAACTGTTCGAACATTGTAAGATCCAAGACAGGTGAATTACTTACTACAACGGATGATCAAGTAGAGAGATGGAAAGAGCACTTTCAGGAGATGCTAGGCACGCCCAGGGATAACGCGGATGAAATTGTCGAAAACCCGCAGAATGTAGACTTGCATATATCTTGCGAGTCCCCTTCCAAAATGGAGATAATAACAGCTATCAAATCTCTGAGAAATAACAGGAACCCGGGAATCGATAACATTGCTGCCGAACTACTTAAAACTGACCCGCATCTAACCGCTGAACTTTTGCTCCCCATAATCCGAGAGGTGTGGGAAACAAACCGCATTCCAGCGGGCTGGAAAAAAGGTAATATTATTAAGCTTCCAAAAAAGGGCAACCTCACACTGTGCAAAAATTGGAGAGGAATAACCTTGCTTACCGTCATAAATAAAATTTTTACGATTATCATACATAAAAGATTAACAAACAAGGTTGAATTTCGAGCGAATCAAGCAGGTTTTAGACCAGAATCTTCCTGCATAGATCACATTAATACAGTGAGGGTAATAATGGAACAATCGGTCGAATGGAACACACCTCTATACATGGTCTTTGTCGATTTCGAACGTGCCTTTGACAGCCTGTCTCATGCTGCTATATGGAAAATTTTAGAGCTAAGAAACATTCCTCATAAAATAATTACCATTATAAAGTCACTGTACACTGAGGCGACGTGCAGCGTGACACACAATGGGGTAAACAGTGACAAATTTGACGTACTTACTGGAGTCAGACAGGGATGTGTGCTTTCTCCGTTTCTGTTTAACATAGCTCTGGACTATGTTCTCTCCAAACTAGACTTCGACACAAAAGGGATACAATGGACGTTAATCACACGCCTAAGTGATCTGGAATACGCCGACGATATCTGCCTGTTAGGACAAAGGTTCCAGGATGTGGCCGACCAATTGGAAACACTATCCACTGAGGCCAATAAAATAGGTTTAAAAATCAATATTGGTAAAACCAAGTCGATGAGAATAAATGCAAGGAACAACACGCTATTTAATATCGACAACAAGCAGATTGAAAATGTGGAGAACTTCACGTACCTTGGAAGTGTCATAACAGAAAGCGGAGGTACAGAAGAAGATATTCGTTTGAGGATACGAAAAGCTCAACAAGCTTTCAGCATGCTTAACCCTGTTTGGAGGTCTGGAGAATATACTACAAGGACAAAGATCCGAATATTCCAGTCAAATGTTATGTCTGTTCTACTCTATGGATCTGAAACCTGGAAAGTGACAAAATACCTTACAGACAAATTGCAGGTCTTTGTTAACAAATGTCTACGAAGAATTGTTCGTATTTTCTGGCCAAACACCATCAGCAACGAAGATCTGCTACACCTGACCCAACAAAAGAGGGTAGAAAATGAAATAAAATACAGAAAGTGGGGGTGGATAGGTCACACACTCCGAAAAGATAGTTCCAGTATTGCAAAAAATGCCCTAGAGTGGAATCCCCAAGGAAAGAGAAAAAGAGGTCGCCCAGCACAAACTTGGAGAAGATCCATCATGGACGAGATAAGAAGTCAAGGAAAGTCTTGGAATGAGGTAAAGGCCCTAGCGCAAAATAGAACCCGATGGCGCGTTTTCACTGAAGCTCTATGCTCCACTTAGGAGTTCAAGAACATTATATATATATATATATATATATATATATATATATATATATATATATATATATATATATATATATATATATGTGACTACAGCTGTTTCGGCAGAGTGCCTTTCTCAAGTGATATAATTTACAATGTGTTTGCCTTTTTAAGTCTCTAACTGAAGAGGTTGAGGAGTGGGGAGCTGTTTGTCTCGAGTTGGTCATTCAGAATTATATCTGTATTTTTCAGTTTATTAATTTCCATAGATTTTAAAAAAGATAGCTTAAGGCCTTTATTTTGGATATGCAGAATTTGAAACTCTTCATTGAAAGAATGATTATGATCTAGAAGGTGAAGTGCGTATGTAGAAGTGTCTGTTTTTCTGTTGTTGAAAGCCCTTTTGTGTTCTGCTATCCGTTTGTCAAAAGTTCTGCCAGTTTGACCGATGTACGTTTTCGGACAGTCACCACAAGTTAGTTTGTACACACCACTCTGTAGTTGCTTTCTCTTTTTAAGCTATCTTTTTTAGAATCTATGGAAACTAATAAACTGAAAAATAAAGATATAATTCTGAATGACCAACTCGAGACAAACAGCTCCCCACTCCTCAACCTCTTCAGTTAGAGACTTAAAAAGGCAAACACATTGTAAATTATATCACTTGAGAAAGGCACTCTGCCGAAACAGCTGTAGTCACATAGTTGTAAATAATAAATTTTGTGGAAGTATAGAAAACAAATGTGTTCAGTGTTTTATTGTGAGAGAAATATTATTGTTCCTAAAAAAGAATAAATACTACTAGATGGTCGTCTAGAAGTGATGCCGCAAAAGAACTAGTTAAAGGTTATAATCAGATTAAAGGAGTATTATCCAAAATTTCAAAAGACGATGGACAACAATTTGAAACTCGTAGCGATACAAATGGTTTGTATAATCAAGTGTGTTTACTGAAAACAGGGATATTTGCAATATTTTGGAATGAAATCTTAGAGAGGACAAACATCACAAGTCGTATTCTCCAAGATCCAAATATTGACCTTAATTCAGGAGTGGCGGCACTTAAATCAATTAAAAAATTTATATTCTTTTAAGGAATATTTCAGAGACTGAAATGACATCAGAAAAATTTAGGACTTAAAATTTTATAGCTATTATAGATCACTTCATTTCCTCTTCAAGTCCGGCATATGAATCCATTCATTCCAATTTTGGATTTTTACATTATTTGGAAAATTTAACTCTCAATGAAATTGAAGCTGACTCACTGAAGCTTACCGATAATTATAGCAATGATTTAGATAAAAAAACAAGGTGTCGAACTAGTACAATTTGTAGAATTTTTCAATTCATTTAAAGAGGAAATCGGCTCATCAAATATAAGTAAAGAACTTTAAATGTACCGACGGTTAAAAGAGAAAAATGTGAATGATGCGGTTCCAAACGTTGTAGTGGCACTTCGTTTATATTTAGTTCTGATGGTAACTAACTGCAGTGGAGAGAGATCATTCTAAGAATTTAAGTTAATTAAAAATCGACTTCGGTCTGTGATAGGAAAAGAGCGTTTGAACCATCTCTTTATAATGAGCATTGAACACAATGCCTTAAAGCAACTAGACATGCCCGACATAATCAAGGAATTTTCAGTTAAAAAATCTCGAAAAGTACCCGGACTTTAACCATACCATAGTCATAACAACAATTTGTGTAATGGTAGGAGGTAGGGCCCCACACCAATTCTGCCCAGGGGCCCCCACATCAATTCTGCCCAGGGGCCCTCACTGCCTTAAATCCGGCTCTGGATAGTACATATTTAAAAAAACGACTGTAGATCTGTATGTAATTGTATGTTTTCAGTTTTCTTATTAGAAGAAGATACTTGTTTTGCAAAGTAGTCGGCGACTTCGTTACCAGGGATTCCCACGTGAGACGGAATAGCTTGGACCAACGAATGTACCGTATCACATTCTTTTTAGAAAATAGATATTATGCTATATTATGTGAAAATACATATTGCTACTTTTTTACATCCTAGAGATAGCGAGTTTGCGGCTTGGAGGATAGAGAATAATTCGGCTGTATGTATGCAACAAAAGAGCGGGAGATTGCAAGATTTGATTAGATCTGTGTTTGAGGTTACAGCACATCCAACAGCTATAGGGCTCTTAGAAGCATCTGTGTATAGAATTTGGTCGAATCTATTGTTAGCAATTAATTCGTTAAAGGTTTGCCTTAGAATTTGTGGATTTGTTTGATGCTTATCATAATTAGTTAAAGTGAGATTAAAATTTGCTATCAATTTATTCCAGGGAGGTTTAGGATAGCGTAATGTTCTGTAACCGTTATGGTTTATTAGTTTGTAGGGATGTTAAATTCTTCTAAGACATCATACTATGTCACTAATGTCTCAAAAGCACCAGCTGATCATATCTGACGGTTGGATCTTAGGTTTTAGACCATGTTAAACTTTTTATAAACAATAACTTTTTTTCGTAAAATTAACAATAAAAAAAGTTTTCCACATACATATTGCTAACTTAAGTAGACACGCTGTATATATGTTGTAAAAAATATTAGGACTTCATCGCAATACGATTCTAGCAAAGAATATCACTAAGTTTTCAAAAACGAAATAAAAAATTTATTCACATAATATACACATTTTTAAATCCTCATTCCTTATTAATTTTCCACATTGTATAAAACCATTTCGTTTTCAAAGGTCAATATCAAAAGTAAAAATAAGTTTATACCACAGTTTTCCAGAAACAGATTGTTTTATCAACATTCTGATTATTTCGCTTAACTGAAATCGATTCAGTAAAAGGGCTTGGAGTATACGGAAAAAGCAAAACCGGCACGTAAGGAAAAAGGTCTGATCTGATACGAAAAACCTAATGCTGATAAAAGTTTTCGATACCGGAAAACTGCACATGTAGCATTAATTAATCTGATTTATCTAAGAATATAATTAAATAGTCATGTAAAAGAGCCAGAAATACATACTGACAAAAGAATTTGTAAAATATACAAGTACCTATAGCTTCAATGGGTAATTTGTAAAATATACAAGAGATGAGAATATAACTCGCTATACTGAAATTGTTAGTCCAGTAGAAAAAAAGGATATTAATCCGCTCTTTTGATAGAAGGCGATTTGGGCTAATCTCTGTCTTGGATCATACCAATATCAATCCCCTTCACACACATGCCATGACTAAGCATCATCTATCAAATATAACTTCGATCTTCCTCTTTGATCTTCCTATTGCTTGTAGGAACTTAAAAATCAGAAAATATTTATATTAGATGAAGATCATTTTGACGTTAAAAATGCTTCAACCTTCTTAACATCTATGCTACCTCACTTTAGCATATGTTGGTTCCGCCCTAGACTTATACTAATCTATTCATTCTTAATTTAATCTCCTTTTGATACTGCACTCATCCAAGTAAAGATTTTCATTTCCGTCACATGCATTTTTTCTTTTTGACAACATTCAGTTCCTTACATTATAGATGGTCTTCTGCCCTTTGCTCTGTATTACCATTATCGATATTCTGTTTTTCCTACTAACTTTTAAACCTTTTCCTTGACGAGCTTGTTTCCATTGTTCCAGTATTTGCTCTAAATAGCATTCAGTATTTTTTTAGCATCACATACATCAAGCACCAGGGAATGTTAACTTTTAGTTTCCCTTTTATCCGATCCAACACTAATGAGAATAATAACTAAGCACGGATGCAATTCTGCTTTTAAACCAAATGTTACAGTCTCTCTGAGATTATCCCAGCACTAGTTATTTCTCCCTCATAATATTCTTATCCCATACAAACACATACTTTCTTATTGCGCGTCCACCACAGAAGCTCTTCAGGAAATCTTCTCTCAAGCTTAATGAATACCATAGATACCATATGAGCGTTTGTTTATTTATTACCAAATTTTTCCGTTACCTGCCAGCTAAAATCAGTAACTTTCACCCATATTTTTTGGTAGGACTACGTAGTTTTATGGTCGTGTAGTTTGAACATTATTGAACATCTCCTTTGTTTTTATAAACAGATACTAATATACTGCTGCCTCTCATGTTGCCCAGCATATTAACAATCACTGTCTTATTTACAGCCGCACGAAATAGTTCAGTGCTAGTTTTCACAAACCATTGGCGTAGGTTTTTAAGCCAAGAAGTTGTACGGCGGCCCACACTTCGTTTTCCCATTATTTTACCTTACATGACAAAGTGAAGTATGTCATGTTTTTCTGGGTGGCGCATTATATGACCAAAGTATTCCAATTTGCGCCTTTTAACCGTGTTCCCTACTTCGCAACTTTTATTCAAACGTTGCAAAACTCTTTCGTTTGTAACTCTTTCTACCCAACTGATCTTCAGAATACGGCGGTAGACCTACATCTCAAATGCTTCTAGGTTTTTTTAAAGCGATTCTGTCAGGGTCCATGCTTTAACCCTGTAAACTGCCTCATTAGTCTATAATTTCTCCATTTCCGTAATTATATTAAGCAAACCTTTTAGTCAACGTAACTAAAAGGTTCTCCCAACGGTTCCACACTTCCACAGGGATATTATCACTGCTTTACCTTTCTTTATGTCCTCATATCCTCAGATGCAATATCTCTAAGTATGTCTCCCAATGGACAAAATGTGCTAGTTTTTTGAAACACAATTCATCTTATCAACTTACAACATTTTTAAAACTTAGACTTACAACATCTAGCTATGGATTTGTGCCAATAGGAGCAATTTCAAAATGGTTCCGAATAAAATGATGTCGAAAAACGTTGTCGATGCTGCGTGAAAATTTAGGTTTGTGGTCTCCCATTCTTCTTTTTCTTCTTTCAGCCTATTTCTGTCCAACTTTGGACATAGACATTCCCCAAATCCTTTCATTTTCGTCTGTCCTTGGCTGCGCTTTTCCAGTTAGTTCCTGCAGCTTTTACAATATTCCATCGCATCTGAGGTCTTCCTCTTCTTAATGTCCACGGTCTCCAGTTTTGTATTTCAGCATTCCAACTTTTATCTTCCTGTCTCGCATTGTGGCGTGGCCCGCAAATCTCCATTTTAACCCTGATATATGTTCAGTTACATTTTTTACTTTTGTTTTCTCTCTTATCCATTTGTTTGTTTTTCTGTCTTGTAGTTTTATTCCCAACATGGATCTTTCCATTTTTCTCCGAGTTATTTCAATTTTGTTTATGTTGGCCTTTGTTAATGTCCATGTTTCTGAGCCATACGTTAGAACAGGAAGGATGCACTGGTCAAATACACGGGTTTTAGGTACTGTTATATCTTTGTGCTTTTTAGTATCCATCTTAACTTTCCAAATGCTGCCCTTTTTCAGGACCTTTTTCATTTTCATAAAATTAGAACGTGCTTTTTCGATTCTGACTTTGATTTCTGCAGTGTAGTCATTACTTTCAGTTATAAGCGTTCCTAGGTAAGTGTACTTTTTTACTCTTTCGATCTGCTGGCCCTCTACTACCAAGATTTTGTTATTATTATGGTTGTTTTTACTAATTTTCATAAACTTCGTCTTTTTGATATTGAGAGAGAGTCCGTACTCCCTACTACACCTTACTATTTTACTCATGAGTCTTTGCAGGTCTTGTAAACTGTAGGCTATTATTACTGTATCATCTGCATATCTGATGTTGTTAACTAAGACTCCATTTACTCTTATGCCGACTGTTTCATCTTCCAGAGTTTCTCGCATTACCTCTTCAGAATAAGCGTTAAATAATAGAGGTGATAGTATGCAGCCTTGCCTGACTCCTCTCTTTATTTCCATTTCTTCAGATGTTTAACATCCGAACGGATTCAGATGTCTAACATCCGACGGTTAACATCCAAACATCTCTGTGTCAGCATGTTGAAGGAGAATAATGCCTGTCTGGTACCCATACCATTGCGGAACCCATATTGAGTGTCACTAATATCCAGCTCCAGTTTAGAGTGTATTCTGGCGTGGTTAATTTTCAGCAGAATTTTCAAGGTATGTGACATTAAGCTTATGGTTCGTATTTTATAAATTCACAAAAACAGAGTCATTTTACAATAATTATTATACATTAAGACTTTCGAGGTTATTACCTCTGTATAATCTTAAAATAACAGTTATGAATATATTCTACCATTGCTCCATTATGTATGATAATTTAGCAATTTAGTGATATACTTAATGGTAAAGTCATAAATAAACTGAAGATACAAATGTATTCTAATATTACAACTACTTGCCTATTTATTTACAATGAACTAAAACAATTTGGTTTATAAACGACTTTATATTTCAAAATACAATTATAGAAAGTTATTCATATACAACAAGACTTATCCAAGAAAATTTCAATATAACAACTTTATAAGCAATATGTGGTCCCCTGAATGTAGATTCCTGCTCATACTATCGTTATTTCCTTCCTATTGGTTAAACATTTCTTTGAAGGGCCATGACTACCCTACTAGGGTTTATATCTTATACATTCACCTTGTATGAGTCATGCTCCACACTCTAGTTGCTTCCCCTATTTTTTGAGTTTTTCCTGTTCTTGTCAATTGCACTCATTCATGTTTAATTAATCCATTCTACAGAATATCAGGTGAATATTAGTAAACCTGCTTTTCCTTAATGCTGTATGACCATAATTAATGTTAAACTGATAATATTTTTTATTTAAATATTGACCACAAGGATATGCCAAAAAACCGAAAATTATTACTGGCGATTTTTTTTATAAAGAAAAATCAATATAATACCACTCATCAGCGGTAAAAAAAAACTGTAAAACCGTGGAATTTTGAGAATTAACACCGATTTTAATGAAAATTTGGATTTGATCTCGGCTGACCCTCTTCTTCAAAGTATACCCCATGCCGAACTGCACTTTTGCCCTGGGGGTGAAAACAACCCCATCTAGGGGATGAAATTTTTTTAATCAAAATAAGTATGGAAATCGATAGAGCGGTCAATTCGGAGTAAATTTTGTTCCATAATTTTTTTTGCCAAATTGACACTTTCCAAGTTATTTGCAATTGAAATTATGCATTTTTCATTGAAAAAACTAACGTTTTATAACCGTTTTTCATGAATAATTTAAAACAATTTAACATCGAAATGGAGAACCTTTAATCTCAAATAACTAGAATGTGGTGCAATTTTTTGAGAAAACTTAAGAGAGATTTTTTAAAGTCCATTAAAATATCTTTCAAATAAGCTCTGACGAAAGTTTTTTCATAAGAACTGACTGACTTATGACAAAAATAAAGTCGCTCTCTACTTTTTTCTGTTTGAAATGTAACAATTAAACCCTCGTCGTTACAATCCTAATAGAAATGAATAGCTTCCCGCTTAAAATTAACTTTATTTAGGTATAATTGATACGATCCATGTGATTCGACCGGTTTGGAATGCTTTGTTTAAAAAACATAGTTGATTAAATCGAAAATGACATTATTATAATTTAAAAAAAAATGTGCGTTTTTCTTAAATAAACCTAAAAGTATTCATGATACAAGAACAAAAAAAAAATTAAAATTTCGAGTAAAAGAAATTCTACAATTAACATTTGAAACATTTTTTCATATTATGAATACTTTTAGATTTATTTAAGAAAAATGCACTTTTTTTAATTTTAAAAATGTCATTTTCGATTTAATCAACTGTTTTTTCTAAACTAAGCATTCCAAACCGGTCTAATCACATGGATCGTATCAATTATACCTAAGTAAAGTTAATTTCAAGTGGGAAGCTATTCATTTATATTAGGATTGTAAAGACGAGGGTTTAATTTTTACATTTCAAGCAGAAAAAAGCAGAGAGCGACTTTATTTTTGTCATAAGTCAGTCAGTTCTTATGAAAAGAACTTTTGTCAAAGCTTATTTGAAAGGTATTTTAATGATCTTAAAGTTTTCCCACAAAATTGCACTATATTCGAGTTATTTGAGATTAAAGGTTCTCCATTTCGATGTTCTTCGAAAACAACCATCCTTTAAAGAGCAATAACTCAGTCGTTATTGGATTTACTTAGCTCTTTCAGACGCGAATCTCTTTGTTTTTTATTAGCTATAATTTTCTTCTTAATGATTTTTTCTATAAAATTAAATGCTTTTAAGTTATTCATGAAAAACCGTTATAAAACGTAAGTTTTTTCAACGAAAAATGTATCATTTCAATCGCAAATAACTTGGAAAGTGTCAATTTTGCAAAAGAATTTTATAGAACAAAATTTACTCAGAATTGGTCACTCTATGGATTTCCATAGTTATTTTGATTAAAAAGTTTTCATCCCCTAGATGAGGTTGTTTTCACCCCCAGGGCAAAAGCGCAGTTCGGTATAAAGTAGATTTTGACAAAGGTTATAATTACTACCTAAATCCAAATTTTCAAGGAAATCGACCTTGGTTCTCAAAATTCCACGAAAAAATGGCTGTTGATTGGACTATAAATAATTTTGATAAAGCTATTTTTCTCCGTAATTATATATAAAGAAATTTGAAAAAGATAGAAATACTTTAATATGAACTGCTGTGAAATCATTGATTCTATGCTGTTTTCTTTTAGTTTTGTTTTTAAAGGTAAATAGTAATAAAAATAATTGAAACAATAAATAATGATCATATGGGCGAGCGGCGACCACCCAAAAATGTGGTTTAGTTTTAGATTAACCCATAGTAGCCTAATGATTACGGACTTTAGAAAGGAACAACGATAAATGGTCAATAGACCCCAAACATGAAAAAATCGGGGAGTGCTACAATTTAAAAGAGTGCGCTTTTGAGAAAGGATTGAATTAGTCGCTATACACTAGGGTGCATTAGAGTGAGTTCTATGCACTTTTCAAACATATAAAGTCAAAAATAATTTTCATGACAAAATATGTTTAAAAACCTGATAACTACTATGGGCCATTCCACGAACATACGCCTGTTTTGGATTACTTCGACAACGAATATTTTACTGTGCAACATAAGAAGTACGAAAGTAAATGGCGCTAATAATTATTCCAATAAACAACAATGTAATTTGCAATTTACTTTCGTTCTTCTTATTTTGCACAGTAAAATATTCCTTTACAAAGTAATCCATAACAGGCGTATGTTCGTGGAATAGGGTATACTACTACAAGTCGGTTTATAACATTCTCCGCTGTTTTCCGACTCCCAATCGCCACTTCGTACGGTTGTTCCATGTAGGTATCGTTTTCTTTGTTTCTTTCTCTCGGCCTTTTGTCTGTTCCTTCGCTCCAACTTTTTCTCGGTCTACCTCATTTTTTCTTTCCTTCTGGTTGCCATTTTAGTATTTCTTTTTGTATTCGATGTTCATCCATTCTTTGTATATTTCTGAACCAAATAAGTTGTTTTGTCGATAAGTCATCGGTGATTGTTTGTTTGATTACCATTATTTCTCTATAGTCCAGAGAAATAATATTTTTCTCGTGACACATCCCCCTCCAGGCCGAAACCAAATTTTTTGAGTAGTATGGACATCTATGTATATAATAACCCATATAGGCGAGCGGGAGATTCCCCTAAAATGACCAGGTACTGACCACGGAGGGGTGAATGGCTAATTTTATTCATACTTTATATTTTTGAAGGTGCTGAAAACGAAAATGAGGTTTATTTTGAATTTTATGTGGGGGAACATTGTCAAAATCGTAATTTTAACCTAAAAATGAAAAAAAAGAAATCACGTTTTTTTGCGTTTACCTCGCTACAACTCTGTTCCCTTTTAATATTTTTTTTTCTGAAATTTTTACAGTATATATTTCTCACCTTTCTTAAGAAAATGGTACTTGCTTCAAGCTTTCATTCTTATTCTAATAAAAGTTATGAATTTTTTAAAGTGAAAGGTGCAGATTTCTGAATTGAAAAGTTTAATTGCAAAAGTTGAGGGACGAAGTTTGAAATTTAGCTTTTTAATCACGTGTATGTTAAAGTATAGAGTACAAAGAAGTTTTTTGGAAAGTTTTAGATCAAAATGTTTTATAGAACAAAGTTTTATTCATTACTTTTTTGTCGGGACACTTGAGCAGCCAGGTTGCAAATGGATTTTTTGGGTACTATATACCTAATACATTATAAATACAAAAATGCCCGTCACAGTTCGGACGAGAAACTTAGTTATTAACAAATAAGGGTCAAAAATGGCAACTTTTATTATCGGCAATTAAAATCCCCAATATAACGGTTATTTTTCGAGATACTGACCATGGGTGGTGAATGGCTAATTTTGGTCTTAGATTATGTTTCTGACGGCGCTGAAAACAAAAATGAAATTTATTTTAAATTTTAGGTGGGGGAATATTGTCAAAATCGCAATTTTAGCATAAAAATAGAAAAAAGTGAAATCACGATTTTTTGCGTTTAACTCGCAACTCGGGTCGATTTTAATATTTTTTAATATTTTAAGGTTGATACACTATATGTTGCTCACTTTTTTGAAGACAACGGTATCTGTTTTAAGATTTTAGCCTTATTCTAGTAAAAGTTATGAATTTTTTAAAGTACAAGATGCAGATTCGTGAATTGCAAAGTTTCATCGCAAAAGTTGAGAGGCAAAATTAAAAATTTATCTTATTAATCACGTTTATGTTAAAACATAGAGTACAAAGAAGTTTTCTGGAAAGTTTTATTTACAAATGCGTAACTTTTAATATAGACGTTATACATTCCCAAAATAACACTTATTTTTCGAGATACTGACCATGGGAGGTGAATGGCTAATTTTGGTCCTATTTTATGTTTTCGATGGTGCTGACAATGAAAAGTGGTTTATTTTGAATTTTATGTGAGGAAACATTGTCAAAATCGCAATTTTTACCTAAAAATGAAAAAAACAGTGAAGTCACAAATTTTTACGTTTAACTCACTACAACTCTGTTCCATTTTAATATTTTTTTGTAAAATTTCTACAGCATATATTTCTCACCTTTGTAAAGACTATGAAAGTAACTGTAGTCTTTCAGTCTTTTTTATAAAAGTTATGAATTTTTAAAAATAAAAGGTACAGATTCGTGAATTGCAGAGTTAAATCGCAAAAATTAAATGACAAAATTTAAATTTGATCTATTTGATTTCGTTCATGTTAAACCATAGAGTTCAAAGAAGTTTTCTGGGGAGTTTGATGTCTAGATGTGTTATAGAAAAAATATGGTGCAACTTTTAATTTTAAGAAAAACGTGGTTTAACTTTTTTTTATTTTTAGACCAAAATTGCGATTTTGACAATGTTCTCCCACCTAAAATTTAAAATAAACTTGATTTTCGTTTTCAGCACAATCAAAAACATAAAGTAAGACCAAAATTAGCGATTCACCACCAATGATCAGTATCTCGAAAAATTTGCGTTATTTTGGGGATTTATAACGTAAAGTTAAACGCTGCACCATTTGTTTTCTATAAAACATTTTGATTCAAAACTTTCCAGAAAACTTCTTTGTAGGTACTGATGTTTTATTTTTGAATTTGATTTAAAATCTATATTTCAAATTTTGTCAGTCAAATTTTGCGATTAAACTTTGCAATTCACGAATCTGCACCTTGTACTTTAAAATATTCATAACTTTTACTAGAATAAGACTAAAAGCTTAAAGTAGAAACCATTGTCTTTAGAAATGTGAGCGATATATAGTATAGTGTAAAAAGTTTAGAAAACAATATTAAAACGGACCAGAGTTGTAACGAGCTAAACGCAAAAAAACGTGATTTCATTTTTTTTTATTTTTAGGGTACAAATTGCAATTTTGACAATATTACCCCACCTAAAATTTAAAATAAATTTCATTTTCGTTTTTTTCACGGTCAAAAACATAATCTAAGACCAAAATTAGCCATTCACCACCCATGGTCAGTATCTCGAAAAATAAGCGTTCTATTGGGGATTTCTAACATCGACATTAAAAGTTGCACTATTTTTTTTCTATAAAACATTTTGATCTAAAACTTACCAGAAAACTTCTTTGTACTCTCTACTTTAACATAAACGTGATTAGGAAGCTAAATTTTAAACTTCGTCACACAACTTTTGCGATTAAACTTTGCAATGCACAAATCCGCACCTTTTCCTTTGAAAAATTCATAACCTTTATCAGGATAAGAATAAAAGCTTGAAACAGGTACCGTTGTCTTCAGAAATGTTAGAACTATATACTGTAAAAACTTCAGAAAAAAACTATTAAAATGGAACAGAGTTGTAGCGAGGTAAACGCAAAAAAACGTGATTTTTTTTTATTTTTAGGTTAAAATTGCGATTTTGACAATGTTCCCCCACATAAAATTCAAAATAAACTTCATTTTCGTTTTCAGCACCCTCGAAATTATAAAGTATGAATAAAATTAGCCATTCACCCCTCCGTGGTCAGTATCTCGAAAACTTAGCGCTTTTTGAGGGTGTCCCGCTTGTGTAATATGTTTGCTGCAGCCAATTGTGATGATATACATAGTTATAAACAAATAAAGATAAAAAAAATCATATAAAAAACTTCAATATGGCGTTCGCTGAATATGTCTATCCTTATTTGTTGCTTAGAAAATTGCAAAAAAAGTCATAAATTTTGAGATTTTATAAATGTTCATAACTTATGTAAAAACTAAGTTAAAACCTTCTTATTACACGGAATGCTGAGACTTCTTGTGCTTAAATTATATTTTAAATTTCAAAGCAATTGGTCAAATAGTTTAAAAGTTATTTAATTTGTTAATCCCAAATTCATTTTTTTTGCAACACCATAAGTGAGAAAATTATGAGGTTACAGTAATGCTTCGGACAGTTTGTGAAAGAAGAACATTTTTACTATTAACTTAATTTAAAAAAATGACAAAAAATAATTTTAAACATTGTAAAATTATTTTGCAAAAACATGTCGATTTGCTTACTTATAAACAATTAGAATAACTTTTTAACCGTTACCCGTAGAAAAATTATTTTTTCATATTTAGACAGACTGAATTTTTATACACATTTAGAAAGAAAAACAATTGTCCTAGGACAATTGGGGACGAAGTTAGCCCCCTTTTAATTCACATGTTCTAGCAAAATAATTTTTATATTTAGAATTATATATTAAATAATATTTAGGGCCGGTTGTTCGAACGCTAATCAACAATGATCATTATCAAATAATTAATTACTGTCAATGTCAACTTTGTTTGGGTTGTCAAAACATAATTAATTACAATTCTGAGACAATAATCAATTAAAATAACAATAATTATTAATATAATTAATAATAAATCTCATAATTGTAATTAATTATGTTTTCAGCAACCCAAACAAAGTTGACATTGACAGTTTTGGTGATAGTAATTAAATATTTAATAATGATCATTGTTGATTAGCGTTCGAACAACCGGCCCTTAGTTTAGAATTATTTTTGTCATTTTTTTAATTAAATTAATAGTGTAAACTTTCTTCTTTCATAAACTATCCAAAGTATTACTGTAACTTCATCATTTTCTGACTTATAGGGCCGGTTGTTCGAACGCTAATTAACAATGATCACTATCAAATATTTAATTACTGTCACCAACTGTCAATGTCAACTTTTATTGGGTTGCTGAAAATATAATTGATTATAATTATGAGATTAGTTAATCAATTAACATAACAATTATTAACATAATTGATTAAGTAATTTCATAATTATAATCAATAATTATGATTTCAGCAACCCAATCAAAGTTGACATTGACAGTTGGTGATAGTAATTAAATATTTGATAATGATCATTGTTGATTAGCGTTCGAACAACCGGCCCATAGTGTTGCAAAAAAAATTATTTTGGGATAAACAAAGTAAATAACTTTTTATCTATTTGACCAATTGCTTTGAAATTTAGGGTATGATTTAAGCACCAGAAGTTTTAGCATTCCGTGTAATAAGAAGGTTCTAAGTTAATTTTTACATAAGTTTTGAATATTTCTAAAAACTCAAAATTTATGATTTATTTTGCAATTTTCTAAGCAACCAATAAGGATAGACATATTCCGCAAAAGCCAAATTGAAGTTTTTTATGAGTCTTACAATATGTATTACAACAGTATGTGTTTCTTACTCTCAAATTTGTTTAAAATGCCTAACTTTTTGGTAATAGACGAAAAAAGCGAAAATTTACCGTTTTTTGATCTTCATTTGTTTATAAGTATGTATTATGTATATCATCAAAATCGGCTGCAGGAAACATAGTTATTATTATAGATGTCCATACTACTCAAAAAATTTGGTTTCGGCCTGGAGGGGGTTGTGTCACCAATAGGATATTTTTTTTCCTTATTTCTCTGAACTACGAATGCTTTCGTTGCTAATCCTTTCTCTTCTAGATCTTTCTGCGGCTCCTTCCAAAAATCCATTTCCGTTGCTCTCAGCGTTGCTAGTGTTCTTTGTTTCAGTGGCCATACTTCACAGCTGTATTGATAGCTTTTCACTATAGTCTCATATATCCTCTTTTTGTTTTCTTTGCTGATGGATTAGACCCATAAAATGCTGTTTAACATTGTGATAGCTTTTCTACCTGACGTATTTATTTCTCATATGGCTTTGTCTAATGTTACATATTTCTAAATATTTATGCCAAGACATTTGTAGTCGTAGCAGTGCTATCGTCGTCATGTCGTCTAATAAATATGAGATCTTTTTGTTCTTCTCCAATGCACAAGTATTCGGTTTTCTTTTTATTTACTTCTAGAAAATACTCTTCAATTAATTTTCGGGCCATATAGCTTAAATCGTCATAATCTTGAGCCATTATTACTTGATCGTCTGCAAAGTTAAGCGTAAAGGGTCGTTTAAACACAGCGATAATTCAAACAACTTATCAAGGTCAATCGAGTTGTTGCAACTTATCACTGTATGTAAACGGTGCATCGCACAACTTATCAAAGTTGGAGTTGGGTTGAAGGTGGTATCGCATTGAATCGCAGCGTCTAAACAGCGTTTCAACTTGTCATCACAACTAGTTGCTGTGACTTATCGTTGTGTTTAAACGACGCTTAAGTATATAGTATATACCATAGGGTTGGTGAGTGGTATCCTCATTATTTTCCTTCTTTTTTTTATCTTTTTATTTAAAGCACTTTCGAGGTATATTTTAAATAAAGTGGGGCCTTGCCTGTCTCCCACTAATAATAAAAAACTAATAAAAACGTGATTTTTCTTTTTGTCCAATAATTTTTTTCCACGGGGAAATGGGTATAGGCATTGCTTCACAAACAAAAAACTTCTATCCTTTCTTTTCAAAGTTTGGTAAAAGTCTTTAGGATTTATAGCATCAGAGATACGATTTTTCAAAGTTCGTCACTCACACTATTTTTCGAAAACATTGTCCTATAATTTTTTCTACTTTTCTAGTTTTAGGTATATGCAATGATACCTTTTAAAAATAAATTATTTTTAAAATGGTCTATCGTAGAAGGTTCTAGAACTAATTTTAAGCAAGATATGATGGTTCTTCAAACTTTTCTACTTTTAACAATTTTTGCCAACTTTTAACAATTTTTGCCAACTTTTACGGCTATTATTTGAATTTCTCGTTTTAACTTCGTTCCTTGCACATTTAGGTAAGAAATGTTATTTATCTGTACTTTAAAATGATCCATTGTAATGGATTCTAGGACTAACGTTAACCAAGATATGGTTCATCAAAGAAGTTTTCAAAATTAGAAATCGAAATATATAAACTCTAAACCGAGCCGACATAGGCGAGTTAAATATAAAATTTTAATAAAATTATAAAATCAGTTTTTTGCTTTTTTTTTGTTTGTATGTATACATATTCCCCACGCAAATAAAAAAAATGTATTTAAAAAAATGCAGATTTTTATTACAAACATTTTGGTACCAAATTTGCGCGGTTACCAATGAGTCATAGGTAGGTCATGGTCATATTTTTGGGAGTTCTCCGCTTGCCTACTACGACGTTGGCGTGTCTATAAAATAGTCCGGAAATTTTTAATTTATGTTCACTTGTTTTTTTAAATCTACTAAAAATAATTTATCACTGTTTATTTGATGATTAAGATTAAGGAATATTTATAATCCAAAATACTGCTGAAAGACAAGTACATATTTCTAATTATTCGTAAATCTTGATTTAAATTGATATAAAAATAAATGTCAATAGTTACATGTTTATAAGTAACTATAAATGATTAAAACTCAAGTTCGAGTTTTTGTTAAAGATTTTCTAACTTTTCTCTGTGTCTAAAATGGCGTTTTTTTTTTGGCTTATTTCAGATGCCTCTGACGATGCTCTTGGTGCGAAATTATAGTTGGGCAAGATCTAATAAATTACAGTGCTCGATATGTGCCTCGATATTTCCCTAAAATTCATTTATTCGAGCATTCAACCTTATCCTATTTTATAAATTATTAAGCTTCGTGATGTGCCTATCCGTGACGAATGTTGGCGATCATCATGGCAATCTTTACTTTATCTGCAGCAACGCGGAAAAGCTGCACAGATGTTGTGTTGAACCAGGATCTGAGGTTCTTTAACCACGATGTTCTTCTTCTTTCTGGACCTCACTTTCCGAATATTTTTTTCTTGCAGGATGGCCTGTAGGAGGGCATATCTAGATTCATTTCGCATAATGTGTATAAAGTATTCCAAGTTTCGAGATTTGATGGTGGTTAGTACCTCTCGGTTCTTCCCCATTCTTCTAAGGACCTCCTGATTTGTGACCCGATCAGTCCATAGGATTTTAAGAATTCTCCGATATAGCCACATCTCAGATGCTTCCAGTTTCGGCAATTATCTTCGTTCAAGGTCCATGATTCAACACCATAAAAAAGGGCAGAGAAAACGTAGCATCTCAGCATTCTTACTTTTATTCCAAGAGAAAGGTTGTGGCTCTTGAAAAAGGCCCCCATACGGTTGCAGGTTGATCTAGCTTTTCCGATGCGCGCTTTTATCTCTTGGTTGTTGGTCCATTCTTCATTTATTATTAGTCCAGGGCGCATCTGTTTTGAGATGGACGTTGAGAGGCGATTCAATTTTTTTTGCAGAAATTGCTTAAAAATAACTCAAATAATATTATTTGAGTTATCCTCCCACTCAAAATGGTCGGGAACATTGTTTAAATAATCAAGATGTCAAAATATGAAGGAAAAATTTGATTTTTTTATTGGTTTTTTTATTATAACTTTAAAACTATTCATTTCTGAGAAAAGTTGTACTGACATAAAAGTTGCGTAATTAAATTTTCTAAAATATAGAATTGGTAAAAATTGCGTAAAAAACCATACAAAAACAAGTATTCGCATTTTACGTTTTTCAAACATTTATGCTACACTTAGGACCTTCCTATTTTACTCAAAAAAACTTTATGATATAATAAAACAGCACTGTAAATTTCATTAAAATCGGTTTAATAGATTTTGCAAAATAAATTTCGCAATCCAGCTTTCGAAAAAAAAATTCATTTTTTTTAAATTTTGCAGGACTGAAAATAAAGCAGATAGCAATTTGATTTTTTTTTGCTTGTAGAAGTGTACTGTACCTTTCATTTACAATTTGCAAAATTAAAATCGATTTATTACCACGGCGCGGCGTCAGGAAATTTTTTAAATAAACATTAATTTTTGGTGCTACGCGCAGGACAGCGGTGTTCGATTCACACAAGTTGATTTCCAACGAAATTTCTTCCAATCTTTATCTAATATATTATTTTCTTACTCTATATTTTGTTTTATTTTAATATTTTAATTCCACAAAAATCAAACTAATTTTATTATTGTGTGTGAAATATTGTTTAAACAATTGCATATGTTTAAAAATAATAAACTTTTATTATCTAAGTTAAAATATATGAACAAATAAAGTTTTTGCTAAAAAGAGTGTTATTTTAAAGGATAGTGTATGTGTTTTTATTTTGCAATAAACAAATTTATTTATTTATATCGAAATGTAATACAAATTAAAATGTATCAATCATTATCAAAGGTCATTGGAATGCCCAATCGGAGCAAACTATCCGCTGTCATGCGCGTAGCACCAATAATTAATGTTTATTTAAAGAAATTCCTGACGCCGTGGTAGTTAATCGATTTTAATTTTGCAAATTTCAAATGAAACTTACGTACACTTCTATAAGCAAAAAAAATTTCAACTTGTTATCTGCTTTATTTTCAGTCCTGTAACATTTTGAAAAAATGAATTTTTTTTTGCGAAAGCTGGATTGCAAAATTTATTTTGCAAAATCTATTAAACCAATATTAATGAAATTCACAGTATTGTTTTACTGTATCATAAAATTTTTTCTGGGTGAAATATGCAGGTCCTAAGTGTAGCATAAATGGTTGAAAAACGTAAAATGCGAATACTTGTTTATGTGTGGTTTTTTTCGCAAATATTGCTATATTGCAACAAGGGTGACCATTTTTTAAATTTCTAACCAATTCTATATTGTAGGAAATTTAATTACGCAACTTTTATGTCAGTAAAACTTTTCTCGGAAATGAATACTTTTAAAGTTATAATCAAAAAACGAAGAAGAAAATCGAATTTTTCCTTAATTTTTTGACATTTTGATTATTTAAACAATGTTCCGGACCTTTTTGGGAGGGAGGATAACTCAAATATTAATATTTGAGTTATTTTCAATCAACTTCTGCAAAAAAAATTGAGTCACCTCTCAACGTCCAAATGTACTAATATTTTTACAGATGCGTCCTGGTCTATATGGTTCCGAGGTAGTTGTAGTGCCTCTCTCTTTCTACAGGGCTTTGGTTGATGTAGAGTTGACCTTCTGTTATCTTTTTCTTGCTAATGATAATAAGCTTTGTCTTCTTTACGTTTATATTGAGACCATATTGTTAAGTTGACTGTAATACGTGACTTTGTTCATGAGGACTTGTAGGTCTTCTAGGTTATCCGCAAATACTATGATGTCATCTGCATACCTGATGTTATTTAGCCGGTACCCGTTTAGTACAATACCTTTTTCAGTTTCGTGCAAAGCTTCGATAAATATTCTTTCAGAGTAAAGATTGAAAATTAGGGGGGACAAAATGCATCCTTGCCTCACTCCACACATGATTTTCACATATTCGGTGTGTTCACCGTCAACTCTGAGGTTTGCAGTCTGATTCCAGTAAAGACTTCTAATTATATTCAAGTCTTTGTTGTTAATTCCTGCTTCTTTTAGTTTTTGCATCATCTTGGCGTGCTGTACTCGATCAAACTCACATTCTCGTAATCAACCAGACATGCGTATACGTCGCAATTAACGTCTCTGGAATAAAACTTGTATTGAAAACAAAGCCTCTCTCGTACCAACAGCATTTATGAACCCGAACTGGTTGGGCGAAATTTGACTTTCATCAGGCTTATCGTACGGTATTCTTCGCATTTTTTGGCTCCTGTTTTTGTTTTGGTAGTTGAATAAACTCAGACTTTAGCCGTTCTGTTGGTATTTCTCCAGAGTTGAATATGTTGTCAATATCTTTGTGATTATTGCTATTGATTCGTTGTCCATCAGTTTGAGTAGTTCTGCTTGTATATTATCGGGACCTGCTGCTTTGCCATCCTTTAGCTGTGTTATTACAGAATAAACTTCCTGTTGTAATATTCTTGGTCCATCAATTATTTCTTCCTCTAACTCAAAAGCATTATTTCGTTGGTCTTCAAATAGTTTTTCTAGATATTCTTTCCACTTTCTTATTTTACTCTGTATGTCGAAGATGATGTTTCCGTCAGAATCAATTATTAAACACTCAGTTTATTATATCTTGTCATCCTGGTGGTGTTTAGTACTACACAGGCACGTTCGGAAAAAAGACAGCAAATAAAATAAAGCCCTCAAATTTATTTTACTTTTTAAATACAAAACAAAATTTATTTTACTTTTCAAACAAACACCTATTTTAAATAGTAAGCGCTCTCATTAAGAATGCAACAACACTGCCATAGTCGGTGTTTCTAACTGAACTTTTGAAGTAGCAAACTTGAGACAATACCGGCCCTCTTTACACGTAAATAAACTGAAAATTAAGGTGCCTCTTGCATTCGTAATTTATCTAGGGTCGCATTAGTCGTGCGTATGCCGACATTTCTGGATATATCATTATTTGATCATTTGTCTAAATCATTATTTATTTATCGTAGAGCTCATGGGGGTATTACAAAGATAAATTATGTATCACAATAGGTTATTGGGGGTGTATAGGGTGTTTGGTAAATAATGGGCCATAGCTTAACCTTAGATTCCTTAGCTTAAAATAGGTCGATTTAAGCTAACTTTAACTTACCTTAGTACGAAAGTTGATAATAACCTAAATACAGGGTGTCAAAGTTAAACTTTTATTTTATTTATTCTTGAATATTTCCTGACAGGCATGGGATAACAACACAAGATTTGGTAAACGGGGGTTTTTTTGGGATGAGAAATCTAAATTCGTCACCAAAAATTATGTATTACCCAGAGGGCGCCGCGCCACATACGTCGTTCAGCGCTCATTTAATACGTTAAATTTTTTTATCTCCCACTCTACATACTTTTTGCATCAAAAGTTTTATTCTCTCAATATTTTTACTTAAAAAAGCTATACTACATTCATCTCGCTAAACTCAACTGTTTTCGAAATAAAAGCATTTTAAATCTGCGATACAACATATAGTCCAGGAACCTAAGCTTTTCACCTCACAATTTTTACAGAATGGATCGATTTGCTTGAAAATTTGAGAATAAGTAGTGGATAGTCCAAGGATCAAAATCTATATGATACCGAAAGGCTCTTTTACCATGGGGGTGGTTGCCATCCCATCTCGGGGGGTGGAAATTTTTTTATTATATTTTGACCGCAAAAGGTAATAAAAACAAATTTTAAGCAAAAAATGTTCTATACATTTTTTTTATAAAATTAATAGTTTTAGATTTATTCGCTATCGAAAGTGTTAGTTTTATATCGAAAAAATCAATGTTTTTCGATATAGGTACTCATTTACGATTCACTCAATATTTGCCGTAGAAAAAATTTTTTCAAACCAAGTTCCTGGGAATTAAATAATCTACAATTTCACATTTAAACATTTTTTCGTATCTCTGATACTAATCTTTCTATTCTGAAGAGAATGGCATTTTTTACCAAATTACAAAAATTCGTTATTCGCTTTTAACTCCAGTTTTTTAAAAACTGATCATTCTAGAAGCCAGTCAAACTTCTAGAATCTATTAATAATACATAAATAAAGATGAGTGAATAAGGCCAATGGCTAAAAATACCGCTAACTTACATTATTGTGCTTCCAATTGGATATCTTTTTTCAAAAAAATATATTGATTTTTTAACCGTAACTTTTTTATTTTTTATCTTAGAAAGATTGGTAAAAAATAATTTTGTAGAGTTTTACAAGATCTATAAGGCTATTAATATTAAATCCTTTTAAAAACCCCAGTCGCAAAAGGAGGTGACTTTGAAAGGGTTAGTAAATGTGGTTTTTGCATGTTATTACAAGTTTTAATTGTGAATAGCTCACTCAATTTTTGCCGCAGAAAAAATTTTTACAAACCAAGTTCTTGGGAATTAAATAAGCTATGATTTCATGTTTAAACATTTTTTCGTATCTCTGATGCTAATCTTTCTATTCTGAAGAAAAGGGCATTTTTTACCAAACTACAATTTTTTACCTCCATTTTTTTAAAAACTTATCATTCTAAGCCGGTCAAACTTCGTGATCCTATTAATAATACACAAATAAAGAAGACCAAATAAGGTCAATGACTAATTTTAATTAGGGTGGTGATTAGGAGGTTGTATCCCATAACTTTTTCGCTGAAAAAATTGGGACTGACATTCTTTTCATCATAAGTCACTTAAATTTTGAGCTAGAGACTTTTTTTGTATTTCTGGAGATAGATATTTTTAAATACTTTAAATTAGTTTGAACAAGTTATCCTAGAAAAATGCATAGTTTATCCGTCTTTTGACTTTGAAACTACAATATTTAGCATTTGACGAAGACGACCTAACATATAATAAAGTATAACTCGATTACTATTGGTCTTAAAGAAAATTTAAAAAACCGTTTTGTTTACTTTTTCAAGAGGTACATTTTTGTGTTAAGTAAAGTTGTTTTGATAAAACGAAAACTTTTTGAGTTATTAGCAGAAAACTGATTAAAAACATTGATTTTTTCGATATAAAACTAAGACTTTCGATAATAACAAGCGAATAAATCGAAAACTATTAATTTAATTTAAAAAATGTATAGAACATTTTTAGCTTAGAATTAATGTGTTTACCAACTTTTGTGGTCAAAATATAATAAAAAATTTCTACCCCCGACATGGGGTGGCAACCACCCCCATGGTAAAAGCGCCTTTCGTCATCATATAGATTTTGATCCTTGGACTATCCACTACTTATCCTCAAATTTTCATTAAAATCGATCTATTCTGTAAAAATTGCGAGGTTTTGTCCTATGCTTCATTACTTGGATTAATAATTTTTTGCATAATATCATTGTAGTTACATCCGAAAAATCAACTTGAAACCATAATAATTGTGCCGGTTCTCATATTTATGTCATTGCATCGCAAATTCCATTTGAAGATATTTGCGATACATTTTTGGAAATTTTTATGGTTTTAAGTTATTTTTCGGGTGTAACTACAATGATACGCAAAAAATCATGTTGCCTCTCAGATTTAAAATGAGTTTATCTCGAAAACGGATGAGTTTAGCGAGATGAATGTATCGTCCTTTTCATAAGCATTTTTCAGTGCGTAACAAATGATAGGAAAAAGGGCAAGTCCGTGATAATACACATTTATGACATTTATTCTAACATGATATTTTAGTTAAATTCTGACAGTTGTCACATTTTATTTTCAATTTGGAATAAAAACAAATCAAATGTGTTTCTTGCATTTATAAAATGGTATTTTCTTTGATTTGTATAGTCTTATAAATTATACAGATTATATTTCTAATATTATCTAATTAAAAAATATATTTTTTTATTATGGCGCCATCTATCGACAACTAGAATAACTATAATAAATATTGTAAATGTCTGTAATCACGGACGTGCCTTCTTTTCTGTCACATACAATTTAATGCGTTAGAAAGAAATCGAAAAACTGTGACGCACTGAAAGATGATCATGAGAAAAAGAATAGTATACCTTTTTTTAAGTAAAAATATTAAGAGAATAAAAGTTTTGATTGTATGTAGAGTGGGTAATAAAAAAAATTGAACCTATTAAATGAGCGCTGAAAGGCATATGTGGTGAACTCTGGGTAATACATCATTCTTGGTGGCGAATTTAGATTTCTCATCCCAAAAAACCCCCGCTTACCAAATCTCGTGTTGTTATCCCATGCCTGTCAGGAAATATTCAAGAATAAATAAAAAAAAAGTTTAACTTTGACACCCTGTATTTCGGTTATTATTAACTTTCATACTAAGGTAAGTTAGCTTAAATCGACCTATTTTAACCTCAGCAATCTGAGGTTAAGCTATGGCCCATTCTTTACCAAACACCCTGTATAATATATGTGTCAACTAAAACGGATTACCGTTGAAGCTTACGCAAAACAGATAAAGAAAAGTGTATAAAAAAATACGTATTTCTAACTTTATCGTCATTAATACAGAACTTGTATTAAGCTTTACTTTAAACTCGAAAAAAGCTGTTCGGAAAATATTAAAATAATGCAAAAGTCCTGTAAAGATAGATTTCTGACCAAACCACTGATAAAAGAATGGTTAAATCTGTTTAAAAATGGCAACACCTTTGCAGGCAGTGACCCACGTACTGATCGACGATCGACACAATAACATAGGATTAAAAACCCGAAGTAAAAAAGCAATCATCGAATTCAGAAAATTTAATGTTGAAGAATATAACAAAAATTTGGAAGAACTTACTTTGCAACCGTAACCTTCTTCTTCTTCTTCTTCTTGTGCCCAGCCGTCACGAATATGGCCGATCATCATGGCAATCTTGATCTCATCTGCAGCAGCGCGGAAAAGCTGCACAGATATTGTGTTGAGCCATAGCCACCTTTACTTTACAAGCCATGAAGAGAAAAAGGCAACGTCGCAATTGATGACGTCGGTAGTCTGACTTTCGGACTACCGCTTTCGAAACTACGATTTTAAAGTACAAATTCTGGTAAAATTTATAGTATTTTTTGGGTCGAACAAGAAAATTAATTAGAAGTTTGTACAAAATAATATTAAAATTAATTCCTTGTAAGTAACGTTTATTATACAAAAAAAAACCAATAACAAGAATATAAACGGGATTAATTTTTTTCGAATCCTAAGAAAACTAATAAGTATTTTTCAGAAATTTAAAAGCAGAATGAAATATTACGTTAGGACCGAGGGCCGAAAGTCCCTGAAAACTTCTATGTTTATTTTAATAAGTTACAGGGGTGAAAAACTAAGAAATTTTAGTGTGATTTTTATTTTCAAATATGTCATTAAAAAAACTTTTTATTCATTCTAAGGGACTTTCGGCCCTCGGTAATAAAGTAATCTTTCATTCTGCGTTTAAATTTTTCAAAAATACTTATTAGTTTTCTTAGGATTCGAAAAAAATGATTACATTTAAAATACAGGCGTCAAAATTTGGCATTTTGTTCCTTTCCACTTAAAGTTTGTCGCACTTATTTAGAAACACCCTGAATTGATAAAGAACAAATCTAGTTGTTAAACATAAGCGAATTAATAAAAAAAAACAGAATGTTAAGAAAACCGGAGTCTATAGTTGGGTTTTAATTTCAGTATTTTATAAATGCCCGGTTCACCATAAAAATTTAACTGGTTAGCAACAATATTATTACAGCGGTATTGTAAAAGAATTAGGCTATAACATATTAAAAAAATCACTTAAATCTGCCAACAGGTTTAGGAAATATAAGACATTAAAAATGACAAAATTTTTAAGTGGACGGATTTCTATATGCACGCAAGTTTTATATAAAAATATATTATATTGAACTAAAATCATCTTAATAACATACCTTTTAATGTTCTTTATAATTTGGAGTACGAAATATTGTAAAATATTTCAGTTTCTCTGTAAATACAGTGAAAATTATTTAAAAACAAATGAGAACTGTCAGAATTAATCGGTCTACCAATAGATGTTGCCAAATTTCAACTTCATGGCTTGTTAAGTAAAGGTGGCTATGGTTGAGCATGTTCTGAGCTTCTTTCGGGTGTTCTTCTTCTTCTTAGATCTTGCTTTCCAAATATTTTTCCTTGCAGGATGGTTTGTAGGAGGGCTTATCTGAATTCATTTCAATTTTGAGATTTGATGGTACCTCTGAGTTCTTTTTCATTCCTCTGAAGACCTCATTTTTGACTCAGTCAGTCCGCTGGATTTTAAGTATTCTCCTATATAGCCACATCTCAAATGCTTCCTATTTCCTGCTCTTATCTTCGTTCAAGGTTCACGATTTAACACCATAGAAAAGGGCAGAGAAGACCGCTTCGCAGAATTCTTATTTTTCTAGCAAGATAGAGATTGTGGCTCTTGAAGAAGGTCCCATCGTGTTGAAAGTGGCTCTAGCTTCTCCAGTGTGCGCTCTTGCCGTAACTTTAGAGAGATTTGCAAAATACTGTTAATATGCTCGTATTTTCCACATCGCTAACTATATAGCTTGGAAGCATGGAAACTTGGGCGGCACTGAAAAACTTAAACAGTGGTTTGGTTGTAACTCTCTAAAAATGCGATTATCATAAAGAAAAAAAAAAGAGAATATTGATACGGTTTTACAAACATATATACGAATGGGAAGACAGATGCTACATACTTGCTGTATATTGTATATTTGAAATACAGTAATAAAATCTAATAATTCCACCGTACAAAATCGCAATCAAAAGGCATTGAATAGAGAGTTATTATTGTGCTGACAGCCCTCTTTCTTTCTTAAATAAAATCTGTAACTGGTAGAAAATGCCGACATCTGTCAGTGTGCTTTACAAAATAGGAGCCAATTTCATAAACATCTTGTAACATCTTTGAGACAAGCAGATTACCAGCTGTAATGCTTCATAACACTTTTTTCTTTGGTAATGCACCTCTGATATTTATGAAGACGTTGCAATATGTTTTAATAACCGCGTTGAGAATTTAAAACTCGACGTTTCAGCACCCATTTTGGAGTCATTATCAAGAGGGACGTGGTTCCGTTCGAGCTCGGGGTGTCAATCTGCCTACTGAAAACTTGAATTAATTTAGAACATGGAAAAACTAAATAATGAAACACTTGTTTCAAATGCATGCGCGCTCAGAATTTGACAATAAAAATCTCCAAGAAGCTACTTCAGCCGAAATCCACAAGAGATCGTCATTGTGTCTTAACATCGCCAATAATCGAGCCCAAACTTTTAGTGGCCATCGTCTTTGATGATATCTTTTACGATATATGTTTTCATTTCTCCATTTTTATTTTTAGTCCATTGAAGTGTTAGATTTAAGTTTGCATTTCTTGGAGGAGTCAATTTTATTTTTTTAAAGTGGAGGGGGGCTTAGTAGAAGCTTAAGTTCAAATTTTTGGGGTCGCCACCCTTTTCCCCGGCCGCCATCTTGAAAAAAGGGTGCAAAGGGCTTTCGCGCTGTATCTCGTAAACTAGCAACCCTACAGAAAATTTAGTTACACATCAAATGTAGCAAAAGAGAATTAAAATAAGAGAAAATTTTGTAACAAGTTTCCTTTTGGAGGTTATAACTTTTTTTTCGTTCATTTCACAATAAAATAACATTATAGCAATTTTGTAGAGGATTTTTTAACGAACAATTTCCGCTATAAAGTTGTTTAATTTTATTTATTTGTCTAGGTTTTATCGCGCTCCAAACTGGACCAGATTCTCGAATGCTCATAGGAATACAATAGAAACAAAATGTTAGGCTTATTTTTTATCTATATATTTATTTATTATGATTTTAAGATTCCTATGCTAGTATTAAGCTATTTTTGACTCTTTTTCTCGCCACCTATGAGGCAAAGTCTGGAGGCGCGTTTTTTTTTTGTGTGGTATCCCTAATAAGCCTAATCCACAGACAATTTCTAGACAAAATAATATTATTTATTATTATATGTTAAAAAAGATGTATCATAGTTATTTGTTTCATTTTTTTCTATGATCCAGGCTGCGAGTCAAGATCTAAATCAGTACTCGAGGTGAATTTTTGTGTTATAATTAGTTAGCGTTGGCGTCATTATCGGTAATTTATCTTGAAATTCATTTTCTTCAATAATTAATGTTGATATGTCGACGATGTTGCTGGAGCTTTCACCACCACAATGGTGGCACATTGCTAAACATTTGAAGTCTGCTTTTCGGCAACCACACGCGCTTCCAGTTTCCATTGTATCTGCAAAAGATGAATTTACTAAGCTCGGGGAGTACTGGAGGCTTGGAAGTTTGGATTGGTATCTAAAATTTTCCATGCTTTTTCCAGCTCCAATCTTTTGGATCACAATGTTTACCGAGCCATGACTGAATCTGGTGATACACTCGGAGTCTGTATAAACGAGCTGCATCTTGTGTTGGAGGAAGTGAGAAGAGATTGAATTCATTTTTTGTCACTGTTTTAGCGAATCTTTTGTATCTCAGGGTTTCCAGAGAATCGTCTTTAGTTCCGCCATATAAAGAGACGAAAAAACGTTCGCCAACAACACTGAGTAAAGATGGCTTGACTTTCCCACTGACAAATAATTTTCCCCAGAGGTTTCTTACAAATAAAATAATCTCCACTCATGATGCTCGCTTACAAAAAAGTCAAAGTGCTTATCTAATCACAAAAATATAAATTTTACCTACAAGACTTTCAATAGTATTATCTATAAAACTCAAAATACTTTTCACAATTTTTAATACGACTGCACATTGCAAAATAGGTAGCACAACTGTAAGAATAAATTAAGTAGAGGGGAACCGACTGCTGTGCCATCTAGGATAAATTATAATACTAACAGTAATAGCAGGCAGATGTTCAGTCCGGTACGGAAGAAGAATGACGTAACTGCAAATTTTGTCAATTCCTGTTTATTGCGTAATTAACTTCTAAAATACTATGTACAGCTGATACAAAAACGACAGAACTATAACAATGTGCTGAGCCGCTATTATAGGGTAGGTAGCTGAGTCGTTATTAAAACACGCGCTATGTTTGAAACGCGCTGTATGAAACACCTTGTTTCAGATGCATAATGACGCATCTGTAGATAGGGCTGAAAATGGGGGGATTAAATTAAGATAATGAAATTCGAACCAATATCCGATGAAAATAAAAGCCATCGTTGTCATAAAAAAACGCCATACCGATTAGTAGGTAATCTTCATTTAATCCCTATTTTAAATATTGAAAAATCGTTTTTTTGCTCTTCTGAAGAATTTTGCATTTTGAGGTTGCGTCATTCTTCTTCTGGACCGGCGAATGTGTCCTCAAACAATTACTTTGGCCTTTTCTAGATATAATATGCTTAGGGTTCTAAGTTTTTAATAGGAGAAAGGTCAAAAATAGTTTAATACTAGCATAGAAATGTTAAAATCATAATAAATTGAATGAATAAAAAATATATACGAAGTAGATGCGAATCAGTTAAAATATGGAGAACAGTGCCTACGTTCTTTCCGATGAAGGCTCCAATAAGAGCCGAAAATCGCGATTCAAGGGACTGGACTGCACTCCGTATTCTAATTGAAAAGTAAGATTGTTTTGCCTTCGCATTGCAACTGAATAAAAATGGTATACATTTTTATTTTATAGTCGTATTACTCCGTAGAGTAACTAGGTGCATTTTTCCGTTGGAACTTTACCAGCTGCAGACGGGGGATGTGAATTGCATAGTGTAGAATTCCTTCCCTCTCGTCTTCACTGCAGCATCCATTTGACTTGCAAATTGTAGAAGTCTTGGAGGTGTCACCAGGAAAGTGTACCAATAAGTTTTCAATTTAAAAATCTTTTAGTAATATTTTTAATATTTTCAATATTAATAATTTACTATTAGGATTGAAAACTACTTCGTCTTTCAATGCCAGATGGCGCTAGCCACCTACTATCATCACTTCAGTTGCAATGGGTGGGAGAACCTCTCGATGCGAATCAGTTAAAATATGGAGAACAGTGCCTACGTTCTTTCCGATTAAGGCTCCAATAAGAGCCGAAAATCGCGATTCAAGGGACTGGACTGCACTCCGTATTCTAATTGAAAAGTAAGATTGTTTTGCCTTCGCATTGCAACTGAATAAAAATGGTATACATTTTTATTTTAAAAAATATATAGTTAAAAAAATTAAACCTAACGTTTTGTTTTTATTGTATTCCTATGAGCATTCGAGAATCTGGTCAAGTTTGGAGCGCTATAAAACCTAGAAAAATAAATAAAATGAAACAAGTTTATAGCGGAAATTGTTCGTTGAAAAATCCTCAAAATTGCTATAATGTTATTTTATTGTGAAATGAACGAAAAAAAGTTATTACCTCCAAAAGGAAACTTGTTAAAAAATATTCACTTGTTTATATCATTTTTGTTGGTCACTTGACGATAAAAAGTAATAGAAACAAAATTGTAGAAAAATTAACTTGCTACATTTTATGTTTTAGATTTTCTGTAGTGTTGGTAGTTTACGAGATGTAGCGCGAAACCCCTTTGTCCCCTTTTCCAAGATGGCGGCCGGGGGACCAGGGTGGCGACCCCAAAAACTTGATCTTAAGCTTCTACTAAGCCCCACTACACATTAAAAACATAAAATTGACTCCTCTAACAAATGCAATGGCCTAAAACATGTAACATTTCAATGGACTATTTATTTTTTATTAAGTAAATAAATTTTTATTCTTGCGAGTTAGTTTGTCCGTCTATTTATATTCGGAAAGGACAGGCGTCAATTTTGAGACGTATGCATAATATTATTATGTACAGATAATTTTATATTTTCGTACTAGCATCAACTTGGAATTTTTGTTATTTCATTTTTACTCTATTTTACGTATTAGTCGTTCGAAGAAATTAGGAAGATTGCTAATATTGAAATTCTAAAATGTAAAATGTGTGCTTGGATAAACGCCAAATGGTGCTTTGAGAATCGTCTTACAATTAGTTCTAGCTGGAACTGAATTTTCAAATTATTCCTGTAATTGTATTAACTTTATACTTTAAGTTTTAGTTTCTATTTCCCTGTTTAATAAAGATACATAGTAAGAAGTAAGATGGTATTAAATATTGAGTAGAAACGAAAACATTGATATATTTTTAATTCGAAATATTTTTACGTAAAAAATACTTATGTACCTACAAAACTCACAATTATTAATAATAATCTATTTTTCAAGTCTAACAACTTGTTCTATTACACAAAAAATATAATTAATTAATAATAAACAAACACTACTTCACTATGGATCAACACTAACGAATTCCAATATCTTAGAAAATAATACACTACTGCACTGAACAGATATCGGTACAGAATAGATAAGAGAATTGTGCTCTTAGACTTAAAAAACCGACGCAGGTTTGTCAACATGACAGTGACTATTTCTCTATGTTGCCTAATCAGTTATTAAGCTTTGTTTTTAAACCAAGAGGAGTAACCTAAAAAGACAGGTTCACACCCAAGAAGTCACTAGAAATATCACCAAATACATCTTTTTTGGCTGATCATATCGGCCGTTGACGGTAGTCCGTAAATATTATATTATATTAATACGTCTCTAAAGAGTTCTAAAAACAACTGTTTTTATGTAAAAACTGGCTAAAAGTCTAAAAATCTAAAAATTAAAGGAATATCGCAGAAAATATAAAAAATCGCTAATATAACTTAACCTATGAAATGCCAATAGTGTCAAAATTTTATAAATGTCATTAGTGTCAAAATTTGTTAGCAGTGGAGTAAACTTGCCTGAGGTTGGACCAATAATTATAAACAAGCTTCACGGCGCGAGAAATTTTAATTACTACTCTTGATTTAAAAACAGACTATAGTTATAATATTTTCGATTTCTTGTTTTAGATAATCAATTTTAGTAGTTCCAATGTGATTCAGAAAACAGTGCCGCAAAGATAAAGCTGATTACATCTTTCAAATATGCAGAGAGATAGAGGAACATGGCTGTCGAAATGAACCGAGGGACTTATTCCAGAAGATCAAACTCCTTACCAGAGAATTTAAACCTCAAACGTGGTCTGTAATAGATAAGGAAGGTAATTTAAAGACCGATACTGATGAAATATTGGAAACATGGCGAAACTACTGTGGCGAGCTATATAAAAATAACGAGGTATCAGCAGAAAATCAGTGGCCTTCTGACTACCCTAGAGAACCTACTGTCTTACTCGCTGAAGTCAAAGATGCAATTAAATCACTAAAGAGAAATAAATCCCCAGGCATTGATTCAATACCATGTGAAATACTACAGTTACTAGGTAACAAAGGATTACATATCCATTCTATCTGTGTCGCTGTTTGGAATTCAGGAAAACGGCCATCTGATTGGTGTACCTCAATTTACATCCCACTACACAAAAAAGGAACTACTACCAGATGTGAAAACTACCGCACACTGTCACTAATAACACATGCTAGTAAAATCTTGTTGCATATCATCAAAAACAGATTAAAAACCTATCTACATTACCAAATACCTCAGGAACAAGCGGGGTTTGTAAAGGGTAAAGGTACAAGGGAACAAATCCTGAACTTGAGACAACTCATTGAAAAGTCTAGAGAATTTCAAGTACCCATGATTATATGCTTCGTTGACTACCAAAAGGCATTTGATTGTGTAAGCTGGATAAATCTGTGGTCAATTTTAATAGAAATGGGCGCACCAATGCACCTGGTGACACTTATTAAAAATCTGTACCAGTCTAATATAGCGACAGTACGACTAGATCAGAAGTTCTCAAACCAATTCAAGACCGAGAGAGGTGTTAGACAAGGATGCGTGTTGTCACCTGACTTATTTAACATTTATGGTGAACATGTCATGAGGATGGTTTTAGAAGGATGGGCCGGTGGAGTGACAGTAGCTGGTAGAAAAATCTCCAATTTAAGATTTGCTGATGACACTACACTTATAGCAGCAAATGAGCAAGAAATGTTTGATCTTCTGCGAAGAGTTGAGTACGAAAGCAATAAAGTTGGTCTAAAAATCAATAAAGCTAAGACAAAAATAATGGTGGTCGACAGATTTGACACTATTCAACTGACTAACATATCGATACATTTTTGGCAAAGTAACGTAAGTGACATTTTTGGCGAAAATCATGTTTTCCATTAAACTAACACTATTATTGTTTAGAAGGTACAGTGGAACCTCGATAAGTCGGATTAATCGGGACCGCGGCCGATCCGGGTTATCGAAAATCCGGGTTAGCTGGAGAATATGGTAAAAATTAGTAAAATACGGTATAATTAGCAGCGATAGATAGTTGGCGTATTCCATGATATTTTTTCCATCTACCCAGCCAACCTTGACTAGCAGTGAAATTTGGTTCACAATCAGGCAACATTTTATTCAGCTTGAGTGCTGTTTCTTGAATAATTGGTCCAGACACTGGTAAACCACGCTCCCGTTCCACACAAAGCGACACATACAAAGCGTCGTCGAGAGTCTAATTTTTAGCTTTCTTAGCTTTGCACCGATTGTCCAAACTGTCTTTTGTTATCATTTTGAAACAAAATTCTTCGATTTTAGTTCTACTTTTCTTCCAATCCGATACTATAGATATACCCACATCATATGATGCTGCAATTATTTTTAAGATTCGCCTTTATCAATCCCACCTAATCCTTCTAGTCTCTTTTCCATTGTCACTAAAACATTTTTACGTTTTGTTGCCATTACGTAGACAAAAAAAAAACACGCAAACATCTGAAGCACGATTACAGAACGAAAGCGAACAATACGAATGTACTACGCACAATACTGTCACAATCGGAACGATGTTATGTTATTTAAGAACAGTGGAGACTAAGACCATTGTTTAAAAATAATTTTTTAAATAGTCTTTTAGTCTTTTTTAAACAATGCTAAGACAGTTTGAAATAAATATAGGAATACAGGTGCCTGTTGTTTCCGATAATCCGAGAATGAACGAACGACGCTCTGCCGCCGTGTGCCATGAATTATTTTGACCATCGTATAGTTCAAATTACAAAAATACACATGATCTCTCAAATATTATATTACATAGATTTTTATTATCAAAATGTTTGTCTGATGAAAATCGGTCCGGGTTAGCCGGACTTCCGGGTTATCGGGGGCCGACTTATCGGGGTTTTACTGTATTGCCAAAGTGTAGTAAGCCTAGAATTATTTTAAACATAATATGTGTATAGGCTTACTACACTTTTGCAGTGCCGTCTAAACAATAATAGGGTTAGTTTAATGGAAAAACATGATTTTCAAAAATGTCACTTACGTTACTTTGTCAAAAATGTATCGATATTACAGGAATACCAGATAGTAAACACCTTTGTGTATCTCGGGTCTAGTATAACTAAAGATGGTAACTTTGAAGCAGAAGTTCGGAGACGTATTGGTATGGCAAAAAATGCGATGAGTCGCCTAACTAAACTTTGGAAAGACAGATCTCTCTCTCAAAATATCAAGATGAGACTGGTGAATGCCCTTGTATTCTCTCAATATTTCTATACGGAGCAGAGACTTGGACTCTTCGCGCATGCGAGCGCCAAAAAATTGATGCCTTTGAGATGTGATGCTGGAGAAGAATGCTGCGCATACCTTGGACAGCTCATAGGACAAACGTTTCCATTCTAAACCAACTCAATATTAAAAAAAGGCTGTCCACAATATGTCTGCAACGAATTCTGCAATTCTTTGGTCACGTGGTTCGCAGAGGTGACGACAGTTTGGAGAGATTAATTGTTTCTGGAAACGTTCCGGGGAGAAGATCAAGAGGACGATCACCAACTAGATGGTCTGACCAAATAAAGCATTCAGCTGGAAACTCATTCTGCGAAGCTCTTAGAGCAGCTGAAGATAGAGACCAATGGAGAAACATTGTTAGGAATATTGGAAGAAATCACGATCCTCAGTAATGGGGAAACGACAGGAGAGAGAGAATGTGATACAAAATCTAGGCACGGGCATAAGCTTATTTGAAGAAAGTGTATTTTTCTGTTCTTCTTAATGGCGGTACAGGCTCGTTTTTTAATATGTTATTTAAGTATAGAGTAATTTCCACATACTAACATATTTCTCAAATTGGGCTCTATACCGCCATTCTTTACTATATTACGAATATGTGTGCCAAATAACTCAACAAAATAGTCAAAATTAAAGCTGTAATCTTGGAACGCGTTCTCCCTTTTGATGACGCGCTGATCTAGCATCTTAATATGCAAGCTACAATCAAGGTTGATGGTCAATTCCTAACCTACAATAAACGTTTCCGCTAATTTCCGTTAAATAATAAAAAAAAATATTAAAGTAAAATACAAGAAATATTTAACAACCTGTATTTTGGTGGAAGTTAATTAGTAACAAAAGAATAAAAATAAATATAAAAAATAACCAAGTCATATGAAATAAAATTCTTAGATTTTGCAATTTTGCTTATAGTCCAGAGAAATAAGGTTTTTCTCGTGACACATCCCCCTCCAGGCCGAAACCAAATTTTTTGAGTAGTATGGACATCTATATTATTAACCTATATGTTTCCTGCAGCCGATGTTGATTATATACATAGTTATAAACAAATGAAGATCGAAAAACGGTAAATTATCGCTTTTTTCGTCTATTACCAAAAAGTTAAGCACTTTAAACAAATTTGAGAGTAAGAAACTCATAAATCGTATAAAAAACTTCAATATGGCATTCGCTGAATATGTCCAACCTTATTGGTTGCTTAGAAAATTGCAAAATAAATCATAAATATTGAGTTTTTATAAATATTCGTAACTTAGGTAAAAATTAACTTAGAATCGTCTTATTACGCGGAATGCCGAGACTTCTTGTACTTAAATTATATTTTAAATTTCAAAGCAATTGGTCAAATAGTTTAAAAGTTATTTAATTTATTTTCCCAAATTCATTTTTTTTTGCAACACTATAAGTCAGAAAATTATGAGGTTACAATAGTACTTCGGACAGTTTATGAAAAAAGAACATTTATACTATTACCTTAATTAAAAATAAATGACAAAAAATAATTTTAAACAGTGTAAAATTATTTTGCAAAAACATGTCCATTTTTTGCTTACTTATAAACAATTAGACTAACTTTTTAACCGTTACCCGTAGAAAAATTATTTTTTCATATTTAGAAAGACTGAATTTTTATACACATTTAGAAAGAAAAACAACTGTTCTAGGACATTTAGGGACAAAGTTAGCCCCCCCATTTTTTTAATTCACATGTTTTTGCAAAATTATTTTGCAATATCTATAATTATTTTTTGTCATTTTTTTTTAATTAAATTAATAGTGTAAATTTTCTTCTTTCATAAACTATCCAAAATATTACTGTAACTTCATCATTTTCTGACTACAGTGTTGCAAAAAAAATTAATTTTGGATAAACAAATTAAATAACTTTTAAACTATTTGACCAATTGCTTTGGAATTTAGGGTGTAATTTAAGCACCATAAGTCTCAGCATTCCATGTAATAAGAAGGTTCTAAGTTAATTTTTACATAAGTTATGAATATTTATAAAAACTCAAAATTTATGATTTATTTGGCAATTTTCTAAATAACCAATAAGGATAGACATATTCAGCGAACGCCATATTGAAGTTTTTTATACGGTTTATGAGTATATTACTCTCAAATTTGTTTAAAATGCCCAATTTTTTAGTAAGAGACGAAAAAAAGCGAAAATTTACCGTTTTTTGATCTTCATTTGTTTATAACTATGTATATCATCAAAATCGGCTGCAGGAAACATATAGGTTATTATTATAGATGACCATATTACTCGAAAAATTTGGTTTCAGCCTGGAGGGGGATGTGTCACCAACACGATATTTTTTTTCCTTATTTCTCTGAACTATTAGTTTTTTTGCTTTTAGTACTTAGTTTTTTTGCTTTTAGTACTTAGTTTTTGCAACTTTGTCACTTCCGGAGTTTACACCTTCATGGGCAGTTTGATGTAATAATTCATTATCACCTTTCTTGTGAATTGGGCAGATGAGTGCTGTGTTACCATTGCTTTGGCATTTTTCCGTTTTCCCATATTTGTTTATATAAGTCGAGCTGTTTTTTGCTGCAGTACATTTCTTCCTACTTTTAATATCTCTGCTGGCACCCCGCTTTCTCCAATACATTTATTATTTTTTAGGTCTTTTATTACTAATATTATCTCCATTTCTGTCGGTTCTTGTGTTTCGTGTGGTTCCGCTTCTTGTGTTTGTTGTTCGATTTCTTGCCCTCGCTGTTGCATTTCTTTTTGTTTTGCCTTTATCGTTTAAGAATTCTTTGAGAAATTATAAATAAGTAATAAAATTACTTATTCAATTTTGAAAATATTATTTAAAATTGAAAAATACAAAAAACATAGTAAAAAGCTTACAGTACCGTTTACTGTATAGTAGGCTCGGAAATCGGCTACAAAAATTAAAGCTAATATAACAAGGTTTGGCAACATTGTGTGAATACCAAATCTTCTCGGATATCAACAGAACCATATAGACTAAGAGCCGCTATAGGTGAAATTTCTTAATCATTTTAGGCACGATGGGACCCTATAACTTAAATAGTAGAACCTAAAATAAAACGTTTGAGCACTGTGCCGTCACTTTTCAGTGGCACATGCGTCTACAGTGGCGCATCAAACTTTCCACTTATGGACGGGATACATAAATTAAAAAATACCCTCCCTCATTACCAGAATTTAATTTTTTTCAGTTTTTTAAGTTCTATGTGATCAAGAGATAAGATTCATCGTAATTTTAACCCACCATCCCCTTCTCCCTGCCCCCACCATCAAAAACTTTATTTTTCGATTTTATTTTTTTTTGTGGGATGCAATCAATTTTAAAATTTCAAAAAATTCACACACATAGTTAAGGCTTTTATAAAACACGTCTATTTTTTATAGACCTTTAGATTGAGTGTACATAACATCAAAAAATGTTTAATTTTTTTTTTGGAAAAAAGTATATAACTTTTTTTGGGGGATAGCTGCAGATTTAATTTTTTCTTATTCTTGTGTATTTTATCAAACACTATATTTCTAATTTTTTTCAGATTTTTCTGTAACGCTGGTCAGCTTCAAAAATCCAAAAAACTGTTTTTTAAGGGGGTTTTGGGGGGTTTGAACGTGTTTTTCTGATTTTTAAATATTCTAAAGGACTCATTTACTTCAAGTTACATATAACCTATAAAAACAAAATTGATTTGGTATATTATGAAGTCTATAAAATAGGAAAAATCCCCCAAAACCCCCCAAAAAACAGTTTTTCGGATTTTTGAGGGTGGGGAGACTTACGGAAAAATCTGAAAAAAAATTAAAAATATAGTGTTTGATAAAACACACAATACTAAGAAAAAATTAGACCTGCAGCTATTCCTCAAAAAAAGTTATACGCTTTATTGAAAAAAAAAATTCTGTTAATTTTTTGAGGTTATGTACACTCTACCTATGGGTCTATAAAAAATAGGCATGTTTTATAAAAGCCTCAGCTATGCGTGTGAATTTTTTGAAATTTTAAAATTGATTGCATCCCACCAAAAAAAATAAAAAAGGAAAATGAAGTTTTTGATGGTGGGGGCAGGGGGAAGGGGGGTGGTGGGTTAAAATTACGCTGAATCCTATGTGTTAATCACATAGAACGTAAAAAAATTAAAAAAATTTAATTCTGTTAGTAAGGGAGGGTAACTTTTAATTTATTTTTCCCGTCCATAAGTGGAAACTTTGATGCGCCACTGTCGACGCATGTGCCACTGAAAAGTGACGGCACAGTGTTCAAACGTTTTCTTTTAGGTTCTACTATTTAAGTTATTGGGTCCCATCGTGCCTAAAATGATTAAGAAATTTCACCTAAAGCGGCTCTTAATCTAATAATTTAGTCCAGACTAATTAATATATTTTTTTACCAACAAAAATGAGATATTTTAACCAACTAACGTTTAAAATATGATGTGCAAAATAATTTTGAATTCGGTTCCAAGCAAGTAATTAACTTGCTTTTTTTATCCTTAAAAGTAGAAAAAAGTTTAATTTTTCTTGCTTAATATTTATCGTCCAATTATTTTAACTATAATAATATGTAACTGTTTACCGTAAGTTCTAAAATGACTAATTGACAATGATTAATGGAATGGTAAAATACCGGCATGTGCTTATCTTTAAAGCGGCTACTCGAATTTCTTAAGCAATTATAACAAACATTGATAACGCCACTTTGTTGCGCATTCTGACCTATTTCCGTGTCTACTATACCACTTTTTTGTTTTTGCCTCCTCTTATGAGACTAGCTTATAAACACTGTTTTATTATTATTTTATTGTAACATATTTTGATAAAATTTGCTCCCAATCTTTGACCTAATAAATATTTGGAATGTAGTAAATTTAGCATAGTATATATTTCGTAACCAATCGATATAGCTAATTTAGCTTTAAAAAGGCCATTGGGAATAATTGTGTTTGTATGGTATGAAAAATTCAACTCAATTTCTCGCAAAGTACAATTTATAGAATTCATTTTGAGGGTAGCGCCTGAACAAGAATTTACATCCTCTTTTTGCGCAGGATTTCTCTCTAACCCCAAGCAGTATGTGGTGTTCAAAGGCGGATGTAAAATGTGAACTGTAGGGTAGTAAACCTGTATAACAAATTTGACGTTATTACAAACTCCCTAGTATATTTTTTCATTTATTTTCTTCTTAAAATACCTATTCGACTGCTATTATACCAAAGCAATATTTATATTTACACTACCAACTCCAACTTCAGACAGTTTTTTTATGTTTTCCATATATAATTTCTGTTTACCAATAGTTTGTAAACCCCTTATTGTTTTAAACTTTAAATTATTTTTGTGAATAATTTTTTCATTATTTATAATAAATAATCATTTCGTTGTGGATCGAAATAAGAGCCGTCTTATTTTAGTTAGTTCAGAGAGCGCCAAAAGTGCTGTACTATAACTAGTTTCAACTCTTGTAGTCCGAGAGGCAGCGCTGAAAAATCTGTTTGAATTTACTAAAGCTCGATTTTTCACATTTGATTACTGTGATTGTGTAGAGAAACATACTGCGGTCGGTCAAGCGAAACATAGAACAGAGGTTACTGAGAGGGTATCAAAGTTGCTTTCCTATGAAGGTAATTAAATCCATTTACTAAGGCTGAAAATCAGTACACACATTCTAAATTAAATATAAATAAAAGTTATTATAGTCGGTCAGCTGTATGACGGGACAGAGCCGGTCGGTCGACCCCAGTGAATGTACAGGGTTATTCACTATATTTTGACCCCCTTGTACTGCTTTATTTACAGAATTAGAAAAAAATGTAAAATACAAAAGTTATTCGATTTTTAAATTATGGGTTTTTTACATATATATCGTACTAGTGACGTCATCCATTTGGGCGTGATGACGTAATCGACTATTTTTTAAATGGGAATAGGGGACGAGTGCTAGCTCATTTGAAAGGTTATTCAATTCCCTATTCAGTAATATAAACATTGACATGATTAATTATACAGGGTGTCCAAAAAAATTTTTTAATTAAATTAATTGTTTAATTCTTAATTCAAAATTAATTTTTGGACACCCTGTATAAATAATGATCTTAATGTTTATAGTACTGTATAGGGAATTGAATAACCTTTCAAATGAGCTAGCACACGACCCCTATTCTCATTTAAAAAAATAGTGGATTACGTTATCACGCCCAGATGGATGACTTCACTAGTACGATATACAAGGTGTCCCGAAAAGATTGGTCATAAATTATACCACACATTCTACGGTCAAAAATAGTTCGATTGAACCTAACTTACCTTAGTACAAATGTGCTCATAAAAAAAGTTACAGCCCTTTGAAGTTACAAAATGAAAATCGATTTTTTTCAATATATCGAAAACTATTAGAGATTATTTATTGAAAATTGACATGTATCATTCTTATGGCAGTAACATCTTAAAACAAAATTATAGTGAAGTTTGTCCACCCCATAAAAATTTTATGGGGATTTTGTTCCCTTAAACCCCCCCGTACTTTTGTATACGTTCCAAGTAATTCATTATTGTGGTATCATTAGTTAAACACAACGTTTTTTAAACTTTTTTGCCTCTTAGTATTTTTCCAATAAGCAAGTTTTTATCGAGATGCGGCTTGTCTTTAAATATATTTACATAAAAATTTTATGGGGGTTTTGTTCCTTTAAACCCCCCAAATGTTTGTGTACTTTCCAATTACACTATTATTGTGATACCATTAGTTACACACAGTGTTTTTAAAACTTTTTTTCCTCTTAGTCTTTTTTGACAAATCACCTTTTATCGAGATATGGTTTCTTTTTCAAAATATACCTAAAAATGTAAATTATAAATACATTTTCAGATTATTAACAGGTCTCTATAATCGTACTTAACCATATACAAATATATGGTGGATTCGACAAATATTCAAAATAGCTCGATAAACACTGGCTTATCAAAAAAGTACTAAGAGGCAAAAAAGTTTTAAAAACATTTTGTTTAACTAATGGTGTCACAATAATAATTTAATTGGAACGTACACAAAAGTTTGGGGGGTTTAAAGGAACAAAACCCCCCTAAAAATTTTAAGGGGTGCACAAATTTCACTTTAATTTTTTTTAAGATGTTGCTGCCATAAGAATGCCACATGTCCATTTTCAATGAAAAATCTCGAAGGGTTTTCTATATATGAAAAAAAAACCAATTTTTTTTTTGTAAATTCAAAGGGCTGTAACTTTTTTTGTGTGCACTATTGTATATAGGTAAGTGAGGTTCAATCAACATATTTTTGACCTCAGAATCTGTGATATAATTTATGACCATTCTTTTCGGGACACTCTGTATATTATGGCAAAAAATCATAATTAAAAAATCGAATAACTTTTGTATTTTACATTTTTTTCTAATTCTGTAAATAAAGCAGTTTACAAGGGGGTCAAAATATAGTGAATAACCCTGTACATTCATTGGGGCCGACCGACCGGCTCTGTCCCGTCATACAACTGGCCGACTATAATAACTTTTATTTATGTTCAATTTAGAATGTGTGTACTGATTTTTAGCGTTAGTAAATGGATTTAATTACCTTCGTAGAAAAACAACTTTGATACCCTCTCAGTAACCTCTGTTCTATGTTTCGCTTGACCGACCGCAGTATGTTTCTCTACACAATCACAGTAATCAACTGTGAAAAATCTAGCTTTAGTAAATTCAAAGAGATTTTTCAGCGCTGCCTCTCCGTAAAGAGATTTTTCAGCGCTGCCTCTCCGTCTATTGTTAGAGTTTCTTCAGAGAGCGCATATTTGATTCTCTCTGAACCACTAAAATTCTAGCCGTCAGCCTCGATCCACAAACGAAAGATTATGATGACATGGATGCCGTGGCGTCATCTGCTAGAGACGAACGAAAACTTTACTTTTAATATTAACAATATTAAAAATAAAACTTTATCTGAACTAATCTTCTGGTTACACCATTCGTGGCTTCTAAACTTTACAAGCCAATCACTTGCCGGGGCTAAGAAGGCCGAGGGAGATCTAGATCAGCGGTTCTCAAACTTTTTTAGTTGCGGCACCCTTGTAGGGCTAAAAATATTTCGAGGCACACCAACCCTTGAGACGATTTGGGAAACGACAAAAAATGAAAAAAAATACAATTCTGAGGCTCACTTGATTTCAATATAAACTTTATTTCAGATCAATAAAATACAGTAAATTTTATATTCAAATATCCTTACTTAATGTGATGAATGAACTCAAAATTAAAAGAAGCAGTAACAATCCTGGCAAAAGAAGCACGGAAAAGAGGTCTAGAAATTAACGAAGGAAAAACAAAATATCTAGTCTGCTCTAGAAGAGAAGATAACAGGACGAGAGAAATCAAAATAGAATACTACACTTTTGAAAGAGTCCAACAATTTAAATATTTGCGAGTAATAGTGAATGGCCAAAACAATAGAAGTGAAGAAGTAACGGAACGAATACTAGCAGGCAACAAAAATACTGGAGATATCATAGGCTTATGAAGGACAAGAACTTATCCAGAAATACAAAACTGAAAATATACAAAGTTGCAATCAGACCAGTAGTTACGTACCCAGCTGAGACAATGTGCCTCACGGAAAAAGATGAAGAAAAATTGAGAATATTCGAAAGAAAAATCCTCAGACGGATTATGGTCCCGATAAGAATGGACAACAGAGAAATGAGAAGAAGAATGAACCATGAACTAAGAGACACAATGAAGGGAGATTTATTAGAGATTTAAAATAGATTAGAACACAGGCAGAGATGGCTGGGACACATAGAGAGAAGGAAAAACGACCTACTGATTCATAGAAGATACTGATAAGAAGAGCAGCAGATGGAAACCAGAAACTGAAAGACCAAGGGGATGACCCAGAGAGAGCTGGGAAGACCAGGTCATGAGAGATATCAAAATTTTGGAAGTGAGAAACTGGAGGGAACTATGCACATATCAAAATGAGTGGAAGAAAATTGTAACGAAAGCCAAGTCATACAACAAACTTTGACAACATACAAGTGGAATGCGGAGTGATTCACCGCAATAAGCGAATCATAGAGCTCCAAGTAAGAGTGGCAAACATTCCACCCGGAATGAAAAGCCCTGATTTTTCGATCACTGTTTCGATGATGTTTTCATTATATCCTTCATTTAATTATGGGAATCTTTGTAAGTTTGACCCTCAAATCCCTTGATGCTTGAAGTTTGCTTCTGTATTTTTTGTTTTTAATGTAAGCATATGCGGAGAAAGAAGACTCACAGAAATAAGTCGTTGTGGAACCCACAAGTTTTTTCACTGCAACCTTGCCAACAACATTATTTTCTGAATATACCTGCATTTATAACTCTTCTTGGCTTCCTTCACGCTATTTGACTTTTAAACTGCTATCTTCGCTGATCTCAAGTAGATTTTGAAAAACTTCATTTGTCATTCCGACAGGCTTACTTTTTTGGATCACACGAAAACGGGTTCATCATCCAGCTATATAAGTCATCTGAGTCGATGTCAGGAAAATAGTTTACAATACTTTCTTCCAAACCTTTCAAATGAGCAATAACAATTTCAAAGAAGTTCGTTTGAGAAAATCGAGAGAAGGTACAAATAGTCAACATGTTTCGATTGGACAGTGGCGCAGCGGCCAGTTGTTCGACTTTTCTTAAATGTTCCATGTCACCCTTGGCAAGTGCTTGAGGCACCCCAGGGTGCCGCGTCACCCACTTTGAGAACCTCTGATCTAGATCAAAGATCCCTCGGCCTTCTTCTCTGCCTGCCTTCCTTCCTTCTTTGCTCCGGCGATTTGTTGGCTTGCAAATTTTTAGAAGCCACGAATGGTGTAACCAGAAGATTAGTTCTGATAAAGTTTTATTTTTAATATTGTTAATATTAAAAATAAAACTTTCATTCGTCTTCATTATTTATTTCGCACATTTATAAATTGAAAAAAAAATCGTATATAGCAACATATTCTAATGAGTTCTCGCTTAATATTTGCTGCCTTAGACTTGATTACCTTTGATTGCTCTTGAATTTACTTTTTTTCTATTTTACAGAATCTTACAATTGTTACTCCTACAAAGGGATTCGTATTTCAAATGTGTTTAGACCCCTTGATGTTTTCTTTCGATCTTTCCGTCTTTTTCTAATTTTTTCTATGTACGATTATATGTAGTTTATCTTGCTATTACATTTCTTTCTGCATATCATTTCTCTCTCTCTTACAGCCCAAGTCGGGCGCTGGCCTCCCCCAGCATCCACCTCTAACTATCTCTGTCTCTAGCTCATCTCTCTTGAGTTAGCTCTAGTTAACCAACCATCACTATCTCTTTAGTATCGCATCTCACTTCGTCTATCCACCTTTTGCTTGGTCTTGCTACTGGCCGACGTCCCACCATAGTTCCACAAGTGTTCTAGTAAGTGTTCTGTGGTTATCCATTCTTATGCTTATCATTTAATTTAATTAATAACGATGCTAGGAATTTAAAAAAAGGATCAAAACTTGTAGGGAGTAGGTTGAATGGAGATTTACCGACCGAATATATACAAGTATACAGTATACATTATATCCGTATATCTTCCTATTGCTATCTCTGTTGAGGTTGGCGACCATTACGGCAAATTTGTTTCTATCCTGGGCTGCGTATATTAGGTTATTTCCGTTAATGTTCGTCCAATCTCTTATATTTCTCAGCCACGATTTCTCCGTCTACCTACTTCTTTTTCCATCTATCTTACCCTCCACGATTAGTTGAAACTGTTCGTTATCAGTATGGAGCATGATTTGACCGAGATAAGCTGTTTTCCGTATCTTAACAGTTGTGGACTAATTGTAGTTAGGTATTCATTTTTGGTATTCATTCATTCATTGGACGTTCTACTGGTCCAGCTGATTCTTAGCATATGACTGTTCGCGTGTCCGCTGGGAGCGTTAACTATGATTATGGGTCACATGGTACACTCTGTCGACGCGAAGAGTATGCTTTATTTTTATGTGTATTATTACGTGTATGCTTATGCTATTATTATGTGTATGCTTTATGTGTAATTTACAAAAACAAGAGATTATTTAAAATTTCACAATTAATTTTGAACTAATGGATCAATACATTGTTACAATTTTGTTATAAATACTCTCTCTATATGGTAGAAAATTTCTGATGTAATACATAACTATATTTTAAATATAGAAAAATACGAAGAGATTTTAAGGCTGACAGCCGAAGTGTACCGACACGAATTTCATATTGTTATTAAATTGAAAAATACTGTATGACTTGTACACACTTCACCAATTTAACCTATATTGTTATTATCACTTTCTAAACAAAGGTTGAAAAGACCGGATTTGTTAAATCTCAAGCCTTTTTAATTTCTATAAAGTTGTAATTTTGCTACTTCTGCTGGTTTTTCTGCTTAAGTATAGTATTTTTTAACATAATAATACCATAATTCGGTCTTGAATTTCTATGAAATATAGTTTTTTGGTCATATTCCGCAAGCAAAGGGTAGGAACTTTTGTGAACCATTGTATTTTGTATAATAGTATGGTATAACTAGATCTAAACCCAGACATCCAAAGTGAAAGTTATCCTCCTACACCAAATTGTTCTATATGGTCCACATAATGTTCAAAAAAAAGTCACACCATTTTGAGCGTCGGGTTTGGGATGGAGAGGGGGAGAAATCGATAAATTCGTAGTTTTTTAAGTATTTCGTCAATATTTCTAAAACTGCGGTTTAGCATGAAGAACCTTCTATACAAAAATGTTCTACATTAAATTTGAAACAAAAAAGGCCCTATGCATAATCCTTCTAAAATGAACGGTTCCAAAGTTACGGAGGTAGTATAGTATAATTGGTCCAAAAAAGGCCTAACCCAGACATTAAAAGTAAAAGTTTTTCTCCAACACCAAATTGTTCTATATGGTCCAGATATTGTTCAGTAAAAAGTTACACCATTTTGAGCGTCCGGTTTGGGAGGGAGATGGGGAGAAGTCGGTAAATTAGTAGTTTCTTTACGTTTTTCGTCAATATTTCTAAAACTATGTTTAAGCGTAAACAATGTTCTATCCAAAAATGTTCTACATCAAATTTAAAACAAAAAAGGTCCTATACATAATTGTTATAAAATCAACGATTCCAGAGTTACGGAGGGTGAAAAGTGGAGGTTTTCGATACTTTTTATATTTTTTGTGCAATTTATAATATTTTTACTGATTGAAAGAAATTTTCTTTAACAGGATTTGCTATTTCAGTGGCCGTGGCCGGTGGTATGTTAGTGATAAGTCCTTGAAGAAATGTCAACCTCACCACCCAAAATCATCATCAATTGCCCAAAAAATATAAAAAGTATCGAAAACCTCCACATTTCACCCTCCATAACTCTGGAACCGTTGATTTTATATCAATTATGGATAGGACCATTTTTGTTTTAAATGTTATGTAGAACGTTTTTGTATAGAACATTGTTTACGGTTAAGTTAAACATAGTTTTAGAAATATTGTCGAAAAACGTAAAGAAACTACTAATTTACCAACTTCTCCCCCATCTCCCCCCCCCCAAACCGGACGCTCAAAATCGTGTAACTTTTTACTGAACAATATGTGGACCATATGGAACAATTTGGTGTTGGAGGAAATATTTTACTTTGGATGTCTGGGTTAGGCCTTTTTTGGGCCAATTATACTATACTACCTCCGTAACTTTGGAACCGTTCATTTTAAAAGGATTATGTATAGGGCCTTTTTTATTTCAAATTTAATTGAGAACATTTTTGTATATAGAAGGTTGTTCATGCTAAACCTCATAGTTTTAGAAATATTGACGAAAAACCTAAAAAACTACGAATTTACAGACTTCTCCCCCTCTCCCCCCCAAACCCGACGCTCAAAAAGGTGTGACTTTTTTCTGAACATTATATGGACCATGTAGAACAATTTGGTGTTGGAGGATAACTTTCACTTTGGATGTCTGGGTTTGGATCTAGTTATACCATACTATTATACAAAATACAATGGTCCCTTTGCTTGCGGAATATGACCAAAAAACTATATTTCATAGAAATTCAAGACCGAATTCTGGTATTATTAGCTTAAATCTGGAATCTTCTGCATGCTGACACCGTAGACTTCAGATGGTAAGGTTTCTTGACCTTACCATTTGTGCTTGTAATAGATGTTTTAACTTTTCCGACCTCAAAAATAACAGCAGAGTTGAGCATTTTTTCAACAGTCAGACAAGGTTTTTTTCCATCAAATAAAAAAAAACTGCATAAGAAATAGAAGTATTTTTATATCATACATGGGATCCATCTCTCTTCTTAGTGGTATTTTGAACCTTTTGACCATAGCTCTGAAGATGGCTTTGTAAGCCGAAAACGCTCAACTAGTAATTATTTAATTTACACACTTCAAAAATACACTTCTCCCTATTTACCTGTTGTCATAACTGTGAACAAAACTATTTCAGTCTTTACATTTATAAACATAATGTCTAGATTAAGCAACGTATGGGAAGTAGAGATGGAAGATGGGGAGATCGTTTGACACCTTTAGGAATACAGTATTTAAGGATTTTCTTATTGACAATAATGTTAATATCTCTTGCATTAATTTTAAAAACTTCAAAACGCTGCAAAAGATCCTATATTGTTGTTAAATGTTTTTATAAATGTTTGTGAGGTAAATTGTATTCCGTGTTTTATGCACGAAGTGAAAGATATGGGTCAGATACATTGAAAACTAACTTTTGAACTATAGATAATTTTTGTCAAAAGCTTGTTACTGCTATCCCCCTTAAAAGGTTTGCACACCCGTCCCTGGAAGAGGTACATTTTTAATACACTCGATGTGTATCTCGTCTCCCTCTCAATTTGGGATTAAATTAAACTGCAGAACTGCACCTGGCAAAAATTCGAAGCATCACATAATCAGTATTGTCCGCAGTCTGTTTGTGGATTTGGCGAAGTTAATTTCGCAAGTTACCCGGTTTTCATTTCCTGTAATTTTTTAAGTATATAAAAATTCATCGTTATTGTTAAAAATAATCATTGGTAGTTTGTTTAAAGTGTGTGTGGAATCAAAACGCTAAATTCATATTAACGTATAAAAATAACGAGAAAGGTAATGTATATTGTTCTGAAGCTATCTTCTTGTGACATCTTAATGCAATTTACTATTTTATTTGGGAATAAGCCACAATTTTGAGTTTGAAATCAAGTTTATTTGACGTTTCAATTTCCACTTCGGAAACCGTTCTCAAAATATCAAACATTTATCAATTAAACAAATTTTGTGTTTTTATTTAAAAACTCAATAGGCCTTGAAGGCCTAGGGCTAAAAACACAATTAATATAATGCAATAATAATAATATACTATATTATATTACAAAATTTGTATCAAGTGGGGTGGCTTCTTGTCCAGTCATGCTCCGTGCCTACTAAATTGACTTACTATTCTCCTCCATTCGTCCCTGTTTAATACCTTTTTTTCCCAACCAATAATTCCCTCATTTCTGAGATCTTCCTGTAAGCTATCAAACCATCTTTGTCTTTCTTTCCTTCTTTACTAGATTGGGCCCCGTTTTAGGATCATCTTTGGCATCCTCTTCCTTTCCATTCTAATCACGTGCCATCCATCTCACTCTCTGTGCTTTTATGAAGCGACTGATGCTTGGCTCGTTATACAGTTCCTCTAGTTCCCTGTTTATTCGTCGCACCCAAACTTCCTCCGTGTTTTTGTCTCCATATATGGCTCTGAGCATTTTCCTTTCCCATCTTTCCAATTTCTCCGTATTTGCTTTTTTCATTGTCCATACTTCGCTACCGTACGTCACTGTGGGCCTTATTAACGTTTTATATATAGGGCAGTCAATGAGGGTATTTGGCTCCGAATTCCATCCTACTACATCGATTTACTTGATATTTTCACAGAAAGTAGGAAATAGTTCAAGAAACAAAGTCTATCCTATGCCGATGTGCGCTTTTATCTTGGGGGTGGTTCCCACCGCTTCTCGGGGGTGGAAAATTTTTTGGTTAAAATAACTACGGAAGTGGCTAGAGAACCTAATTCTAAGCAAAAACTGTTTTTGAAATATTCGTGGTTGAAAATTGGCTATTTTCATTGAAAAATGGCACCTTTTCGGTCGGTTTTTTGCGAATACCGTAAAAACTATGCATCTAACGAAAAAACTATACAAAATATTTTTGTAGCTTATAAAAAACAAAGAGATTGGTTCCTTCATAAATCGTGAGACGAGTTTGTTTTTTTGGTGAATGCTCAAAACGGTGTATTCAACCTGAAATAACAGATAAACGGTCGATTATAGGTATATAATGCTACTAAAACCTTTTGTAGTGCTTGAGAAAACCTTTAAAATGAGCAATATTAAATGTCGATTACATTCAAACTAAGCGACATATGCTGCAAAAAATATTGATGACTAATGAATTTTACAAAAAAATGAGAAGGGTACTGAACCTTCCATCCAACAGAATTTAAATGCCTCGTTTTCCTTCTATAGTCGGTTCGCTAAGCTCAGACGCAACTGGCTAGATATTTTAGTCAATAATTTTTTTGTTTTTTGCCAATTTTGCAAAAATTTGCAAAATTACTAACTATTTAGTAATTATTAACTATTTAGTAATTATTTTTTGCCAATTTTACTAAAATTGGCAAAATTACCGACTAAAATATCTAGAAAGTTGCGTCTGAGTTTAGCGAACAGACTATAGAATACTTTTTATTATAGTGTTGTTTCTATGTTAAAAAAGTTAGACGGGTTTAAAATGAATGGTTTTTAAAAAAGATAGGATCAACTTATCTTGTAGAGCGCATTTTGAAATTTTCTTAAAAATCTTCCTTTTTCCATTTAACTCGAAAATGATAAGAGATACGAAAAAAAGATACCACACAAAAATGTAGGGTATTTTCAGATAAAAATTTTGTTTTTATTTTTCATTACTGTATATCTTATCATTTTCAAGTTACATGGAGAGAAAGGAAGATTTTTAAGAAAATTCCAAAATGCGCTTTATAATTTGATATTATTTTTCTCAAATACCATTCATTTAAAACCGTCCAACTTTTTGAACAGAAATAACACTATAATAAAAAGTATTCTAGAAGGAAAACGATGCATTTAAATTCTGTTGGATGAGGGGTTACTATACTTCTCATTTTTTCGTAAAATACATTAGTCATCAATTTTTTTTTCAGCACATCTCGCTTGGTTTGAATGTAATCGACATTAATTATTGCTCATTTTGAAGGTCTTTTCAAGCACTACAAAAGGTTTTAGTAGCATTGCACACCTATAATTGACCGTTTCTCTGTTATTTCAGGTTGAATACACCGTTTTGAGCATGCACCAAAAAAACAAACTCGTCTCACCCACCATATCTCTTTTTGTATTATAACTAGAAGATTTATGAAGGAACGAGGCTGTTTGTTTTTTATGAGCTACAAAAATATTTTATATAGTTTTTGAAGTTATACTTCTTTAGGCACGAGGGTGAATTTTTATATTACCTGGCGCATGCGCACACCGACAGTATGGTATTAGTCGCTCAAACGTTATACGGGATCTGATTGGGTGTTAAAATCATCTGTCAATAATTGTTCAATATGGAGATTATGGATAAAAAAAATGTTGTGTATATTAGTTTTTATTGTTGTGATGGCAGAGAAAAAAGCAAGTTTATAATTGTAGTGACTTTTTAAATAGTTTTTAAAAGCGACAGGTACGTAATAATGTAAATGTTTCAGTATCCTAATAAAAAATTACATAGGTACCTACCTAGTCGGAAAATTTAAAATGAATCTACCAAAATAGTATGTAATGCTTTGATTTACATAATTTGATTACCATCAAAATTTCTACCGATATTCAACTAATATATTGTTATTCCATAAAATATTCCTTTAATTCCACAAAAATCAAACTAATTTGATTAACTTCATATAAGTAATAAACAACTGTCAAAAAGTTTATGGTGTTAACGTTCAGTTGGTGTATATTCCTCATGACAGATACGCAAAGGTGGCGCAATGGGAAAGCACTTCGAATTTCGATCGGCGGGATTGACGGGAAGCGGGTTCGATCCCCATTGCAAGTTACTATTTTTTTATACATTTTATGATTGTAAGTGTATTATTATATAATTTTTTCAGAAAATACGTATTTGGTTAAAATTTTTGGCAACAATTATTGTTCAGAAATCATTTCGTTGTGACATTTTTCAATGTGTTTGTGTGTGTTTTATTCTTTTATTTTTTTTAATTTTGGATATTGTTTTAATAAAAATTTTTGGGAAAGTAGTAAGTATTAAAATTAGTTTAATAGTTAAAATTAAATATAAATAAACTGTTTAAAGTATATTGATTTCGTTGAAATCATATATGTAATAGAAGTATAACTTCTTACGTGCGTACAAAGTGCACACATTCTTTTTTTTTTTCGTTAGATGATTAGTTTTTAAGGTATTCGCAAAAGACCGTCCGAAAAGTTGTCATTTTTCAATGAAAATATCCAATTTTCAACCACGAATATCTTAAAAAGTATTGAGTTTAAAAAAATATATAGAACAGTTTTTACTTAAATTTAGGTTGTCTAGGCACTTCCGTAGTTATTAAAAAAAATTTCCACCCCCGAGCAGGGGTGAGAACCACCCCCAAGATAGAAGCGCACATCGGCATAGGGTAGACTTTGAATTAGGAGATAAGTAGAGACTATTCCCAAAATTTTATTAAAATCCATGCAGTAGGATATAATTCGGAGGTAATATCCTAGACTGGCGTAATATCCCTAGCTTTGTTTTTCTCGTTTATCAGTGGTCTTAGGCTTCCCATCTTTTTATTTTCGTTTGCTAATCTGGCATTCAGTTCCCATTCTTTCTGACCTTTCTCATCTATAATAACTCCCAGATACGTAAAATGGACCACTCTCTCGAAATTATATTTCCTTGCTTCATTTGATATGAAAGTAAACTGTCCCTTTTTTTCTCTGTATTTCCGTGTATCGTATACTTTGACTTTTCCTGGTTTATTTCTATAAACCTATCTATCTATTTTTAGATCAAAATATTTTGCCTCCTTTTCTAATCTTTTCATTACATTTCTTAATTCTTTTCTTGTGTTCGCTAGAATAGTAAGATCATCAGCGAAGGCCAGACATTGAAGTTTATTGTTGAAATTTTTTGATGCTCATTTTGTGTTTTTGCTCGGTAAAAAATTCTAACAATTTAATTTTATCTGAATCATTCATATTGAAAATTCAGACATTTTATTATATTTTACAGTATATGACTTTAAAATGATATTGCCAATATTTATATTATATGAGTTGCATTCCTGGGACGACTTTATTGTTTATTGGAAGATAGTTCATTCATTAACTTAAGAATATCCATTGGAAAAATCATGTGATTTGTCTTTAAAAAGACAACCACATGCAATAATGACAGTAAAGTTCTCCTATTAGTGATCCTGTAGTAAATCATCAGAAAAAAAAAAGGAAAAAACTTATTATTATACTATCCCAGCATGGTAAGGTTATCTTAAATTTAGTTTTCTCTCAAAATTAACACTCACACCATTAATTAACAAAATTAACCAAGTATGATTTTATAACTATGTGTTATTTCAAAACAAAAATGATGTATCGTCGATTTGTTATTAAATTATTAATCGTGATATCTTATTTCTATTTATTTCCCCTTTCAATAATATGTGTAATGGTAGGGGAGCCCAAGCGGGGATTTTTGCAGTTACTCGAGCCCGTCAGATTAGCATATGGGGAGAAACCTGATACCCTGCAGATGTACCTCTATCATATACTGGCTCTTGACACAGGGGAGTTCGTTAAGGGGGGTCCGAAAAAAAAATCTATCCGTAAAAAAAACTCGAAATTGTCAGATTAAGAAGTAGGTACCTACATGCAAAAGAGTGTATGTGCTGTTTCACATTATAAGAATTTTGATCGTGCGATGGTTAAAATCTAAATAGTGGCTCGAGCAATCATATGAAATATGTCTCCCTTCACCGCTTGAAACGTTCGGAGAAGGGCGAGTCACTATGTAAATTTCAACCATCGTACGGTCAAAATTCTTATTATGTGAAACAGCCCTATATTTCAAAAATCTGACGATTTGAGCCGGGCGTAAGGAAATGGGTGAGTCCCCCAAAGTTTCACAAGAAAAAAGCGAATATTTCGCGAAATGAATGACAGATCGAAAAACTAAAAAATATATGCTCAATATTTTTTAAAAATCTATCGAATTATACCAAACTCGACTTCCCACGGAGAGGGGCGGGGGACAAACTTAATATTTTAAATACGAATTCCGCGATATTTCGCGAAATGAACATCAGATCGAAAAACTGTAAAATACACTTATTCAATAATTTTTAAAAATCTATCGAATGGCACCAAACACGACCCCCCACGGAGGTGGGGTAAGGGGTTACTTTAAAATCTTAAAAGGAGCCCCCATTTTTTATTGCAGATTTGGATTCCTTACGTAAAAATAAGTAACTTTTATTCGAAACATTTTTTTGAATGATGGATAGATGGCGTTATAATCGGAAAAAACGATTGTTGGAAATGAAAAATTAAATTAAAAAATGGCAAGCGCCCACTAAAATGGAAAACTTTACTTAACTTTTTTTGGTTTTAGAACCTACTCTTCACAACCCAATAGGTCCCCATAACGCTCGAGTGACTGCACATTTAGCATACTTTGCTCCCCCTATAACCACATCGCATTGTAATAATGAAATATTGTTGAAATATTGAAATCGTTGTTAAGAGGCTACATCAGCGCGTCATCAATTTTTTGTTTTCGAAAGTTCTGCGAACTTTCAACAGTGCGTCGGCAATACGACAGTGACAGTGACACTATTACTATCAAAAACAATATTTATTATACTCATAGGCGCGCTAAATGTTGCCAAATCAGTCAGGTTCGATTTCTTGTTAATGTGACACACAATCTAGGCATGGGATAAAAAAGTTTATTTGAAGAAAGTGTATTTTTTTGTTCTTCTTAATGGCGGTACAGACTTGTTTTTTGATGTTGTATTTAGTTATAAAGTAATTTCCACATACTAACCTATTTCTCAAATTGGGCTGTCAAATTGTACCGCCATTCTTTACTATATTACGAATATGTGTGCCAAATATCTCGACAAAATATTCAAAATTAAAGCTGCAATCTCGGAACGCGTTTTCATATTTAAAATTCATTCAATTCAATTCATATTTAAAATGTCACAATTTTTCCTTTGCCAGAGCCCCTTTTTAGAGGTCTGATAAACTAGGATTTATTTCCATTTTTTTAATTTACCACAATTTCAGTTTAAAATACGTTTATTTCGATCCATCGATTTCCACTTCGGAAATCGTTCTCAACATTAAACAATTTTAGTTTTGTCACTTGGTAATACAAAATAATTCTTCTAATAATTTAATTTCATCTGCCTCATTTATATTGATAATACAATATAAAAATAACTTCAAAAAAATGATATTGTCATATTGTCAATATTTTTGAAGTGCGTTCCCGGAAATTTTTAAATTAAAAAAAATAGCTTCAAACGAGGATTTGTTTACAAACTGCATTTTGTTTCTCTCCCTAATTTTCTCTCTGTGTATCCTGTTATCGGACTACTCAAGGATACCTGCCTAATTTCCATTAATTGTTTGGAGAGAGTAAATTACCATATCTTTGAAGTTAATGAACAACATAACATAACATTGCTTAATTTGAATTTATGTGTAAATCAGATTGTTTGTCGGATCTCATACTTTGATCTCTTTTGTACTTACGTTTTCTTTTTTGCAACAAATAGGTACGCTAACATATCAAAACAATGGTAATTTCATTGGCAACGGTGACGTCTATGTAAGATAGTGAGAACTTTTTAAATTGTCTCTATTGATTATTTTCAAAATAAGAGAGCTAAAAGGAACTACAACGTTAACGGGATTTTATTGTCTCATATGGTCAATGTAACTCTAGATTTGAAAAAACCATTTAAATGGGTGCGTTTTTGAGAAAGGGGTAAATTAGTCTCAAGGCACAGGGTGAATTAGGGTAAGTTCTATGCACTTTTCGTACAAACACGTCTACAGGAAAATTGTTCTAGATTAAATTTAGTATCGAAATATCACATTTTAAATTCCAAAATATTTTTTTACAAAAATACACTCAAAAGAAATGCAAGAAAAAAACACCAAAGGAAGCAATTTTGTTTTTTCTTCATAACTTTTTCCACAGAGATATAGGTATAGGCATTGCTTTAGCGAAAAATAACTTCCATCTTTCTTCTTTAAAATGACGTTTGGTAGAAGTTTCTAGGATTTATAGTTTCCGAAAATGGATTTTTCAAATTTCGCAGCTCACAGCATTTTTGGACCATTTCCCCATTATTTCGCAAACATTGTTCTGTAACTTTTTCTACGCATTTCTAGGTGTATGCAATGGTACATTTAGTGAAAGAAGTCAATTACCTTTAAAATGCTTTATTGTATAAGGTTATGCGACTATTTTTAAGCAAGTTATGCTTTTTCAAGGATTTATACTTTTAATGATTTTTGATATTTTTTATGATTATTTTTAAAATTTTTCATTATGACTTTTTTTCTTGTACATTTAGGTATATACATTGTGAAATCAAACTTTACAAAATGGTGTATCGCAAAAAATTATAGGACTATTTTTAAACAAGATATCCGTAGGATATCCAAGGGTATCCGTAATTTAAGAATTTTAAATTTTTTTATTTTTTTCAATTAGAACAATACAACTGCATATTATAACATAATTTTTAATTAAAAATAACTTTTCTTTATAACACTTTTCGATATTGTGAAACATAAAGGTACTTTACTCTTGAGCGAAATTCATATTTTTTAACATGCCTCGTACACTATTAATAAAATTTTATATCTGATGATTGCATCTTAAGTTTTAGACTATGCAGAGCATTTTATAAAGAATAACTTTTTTCATAAAGTTAATAATAAAAAAGTTTTCCTTATGGTTCCAACTTCGTGGGACCTATTGGATGTGTATATGTTACACTTTTAAAAAGCATATCTTGTTTACAAATAGTCCTAGAATTTTTTACGATACACCATTTTAAAGTAAAGAAAATAAACATTATTTTCTATTGTACAATGTATATATTAAATATACAATAAAACAAGTTATACTGAGAAATTTAAAAATAATCGTAAAATATATCAAAAATCATAAAAAGTATAAAAACTTGAAAAACCATATCTTGCTAAAAATGGATATACAGCATTCTACGATAGACCATTTCAAAGGCAATTGACTTTTCTTTCTATTAAATGAAACACATGCATATGCCTCAATCTGCGTAGAAAAAAGTTACAGAACAATGTTTGCGAAGTAACAAGGAAAATGTCCCAAAATCGCTCTGAGTGGTGAACTTTGAAAAATCATATTTTGGAAACATAAATCCTAGAGACTTCTACCACACGTAATTTTAAAGAGAAAAGATGGAAGTTTTTTTTCTGTAAATCAATGCCTATACCTATATCCCCGTGGAAAGAAGTTATTTGGAACAAAACAAAATTGCTATCTTTCGTGTTTTTTTCTTGCTTTTCCTTTGAATATATTTTTGTAAAAAAAAATTTTTTTTGACTTAAAATGTGATACTTCGATAGTAAATTTAACCTGGAACAATTTTCCTGTAGACGTGTTTGCACCAAAAGTGCATAGAACTCACACTAATTCGCCCTGTGCCTAGGGACTAATTCACCCCTTTCTAAAAAACGCACCCCTTTAAATGGCAGCACTCCGCGGTTTTTTCATATTTAGTTGTAGTTCCTTTCTAAAATACATAATCAAAAGCCTATTATTTCTCACATTTTTGACATGAGCTATTCTAGGCATTATACTCCAGGCTGTGGGTGAAAAATAGGTCGATTTCAGGATATAATTCAGGAATTTTTGAAACCTATTAGGTGTTGTAAAGGACGATGCCAGGAATAACTTCTACTAAAATGTGACCAAAAATATTGTGAGCTTTTTTTGTTATTGCGATTTTCATTTGTTAAATTTGCAATTTTTAAAGATTTTTAATTTTGCAGCTTATGATATTGATTCTAGCGAAAAACTTTTTAATAGAAAGTTGTAGTAAATTAAAAAACCTACAATTTGAGCTATGGTAAGTTTAATTTCGTTTATTGGTTATTGCAACACAGCCTGCAAAAGGTCCAAAATGGCCGTTTTTTCAATTGCGTTATTTATTGTACAAATAATTTTTTTATTTTTTAAAGCTTTAAAATGAAGATCTTTCAATTCCAAACATAAAAAAAATTGTAAGGCCGGATTAACGAATTTGTTGCTTAGTTAGATATTATAAATTGTTTATCCCAAGAGGTCAAATGTCGAAGGCTATAACTTTCTGAAAAAAAATCGTAGAGAGTTGGTGAAACATCCAATCTCCTTCTAAAGAGTTATATTTTCATATTCTGATATGCGTAAAACATTTTTAAACTTCTAATTTTTGGATTTGAAAATAAGGGGGCAAATTTCGTTATAAACATTTAGAGCTGAAGCGGCCCTATGCATCCTACGAGTTTTTAACTTAGAGATTATTGTTGCTAAAAAGGAAACGAAGATTTATAAAAAAATAAAAAATTTCTACGACCAACTGAAGCCGAGCTAAATGTTGGGCTTGAAAATAAGGGGGCAATTCTCGTTATAAACATTTAGAGCTGAAGCGGCCCTGTACATCCTATGAGTTTCTAACTTACAGATTATTATTGCTGAAGACGAAACGAAGATTTATAAAAAAATACAAATTTTCTACAACCAACTGAAGCCGAGATAATTGTTTCTTTTTTTCTTAAATCCTACAATCGTAGTGCCTTTATTTACAACAATTAAGAAATTATTTTACAGTCATTGACTAAAGAAAGACTTATATTATCTTAAATTAAAAATAATTATAAAATATAGTTACATTTAATTATTAAACATTATTTTTAACATCGGTGCTTTTGCGAGCGTTCGAATTTTGCAAATCGCCCGGCTCGCTTCAAATCCGCGCGCTCGGAAAATTTTTACGTAACTTGTATTAAATTTTGACAGAAAACAATTTAATAATATTACCATTATAATATACAGTCTAGTTACCACTGTATTTGTTTTTCTTGATAAACTTTTATATGTGAAATCTCATTTCTGAAGAAATAATATTACAAAAATGATACATATATAATATATAACTATATTTTTAATTTTTCCATTGTTATATAAATATAATAATAATAATGTTACTTCTTATTATACAATATAAAACTTTTTCTTCTTGTAGTGACTATCCGTTTTGGATGTTGGCGGCCATCATCAGTACTTGCACACTAAATCGGTACTGCTGCTCTAAAAAGATTTGTAGTTGTTGTGTTGAACGACCTACGTAAATTTTCTAGCAAGGTAATCCTTCGCCTTCCTGGTTCTCAGTTTCCAAATGGGGTTTGCCAAATTGCCATGATGGTCGCCAACATCCAAAACGGATAGTCACTACAAGAAGAAAAAGTTTTATATTGTATAATAATAAGTAACATTATTATTATTATATTTATATAACAATGCAAAAATTAAAAATATAGTTATATGTATCATTTTTGTAATATTATTTCTTCAGAAATGAGATTTCACATATAAAAGTTTATCAAGAAAAACAAATACAGTGGTAAATAAACTATATTATAATGGTAATATTATTAAATTGTTTTCGGTCAAAATTTAATACAAGTTACGTAAAAATTTTCCGAGCGCGCGGATTTGAAGCGAGCCGGGCGATTTGCAAAATTCGGCCGCTCGCAAAAGCACCGATTTTAAAAATAATTTCTAATAATTAAATGTAATTATAGCTTATAATAATTTTTATTTTAAGATAATATAAGTCTTTCTTTAGTCAATGACTGTAAAATAATTTCTTAATTGTTATAAATAAAGGCACTACGATTTAAAAAAAATAAACAATTATCTCGGCTTCAGTTGGTTGTAAATTTTTTTTATCTTTTTATAAATCTTCGTTTCGCCTTTAGCAACAATAATCTGTAAGTTAGAAACTCATAGGATGTACAGGGCCGCTTCAGCTCTAAACGCTTATAACGAAATTTGCAACCTTATTTTCAAACCCAACATTTAGCTCGGCTTCAGCTGGTCGTAGAAATTTTTTATTTTTTTATAAATCTTCGTTTCCTCTTCAGCAACAATAATCTGTAAGTTAAAAACGCATAGGATGTACTGGGCCGCTTCAGCTCTAAATGTTATAACGAAATTGCCCCCTTATTTTCAAACCCAAAAATTAGAGGTTTAAAAATGTTTTACGCATTTATTTACATCGGAATATGAAAACATAACTCTTTAGAAGGAGATTGGATGTTACAAAAACTCTCTACGATTTTTCTTCAAAAAGTTATAGCCTTTGGCATTTGACCTCTTGGGATAAACAATTTATAATATCTAAGCAACAAATTCGTTAATCCGGCCTTGCAATTTTTTTATGTTTGGAATTGAAAGATCTTCAATTGTAAAAAACGGCCATTTTGGAATTTCGCATGCTGTTTTGCAATAACCAATAAACGAAATTAAACTTACCATAGCTCAAATTGTAGGTTTTTAAATTTACTACAACTTTCTATTAAAAAGTTTTTCTCTAAAATCAATATGCTAAGCTGCAAAATTAAAAATCTTTAAAAATTGCAAATTTAACAAATGAAAATCGAAATTAAAAAAGAGCTCACAATATTTTTGGTCACATTTTAGTAGAAGTTATTCCTGGCATCGTCCTTTACAACACCTGATAGGTTTCAAAAATTCCTGAATTATATCACGTTTTTCACCCACAGCCTGGGGTATTATTAAAAAGGTAACACTAGATTTAAAAGATTAAAAAGTTTTATTATCCAAAAATTAACAAAAGGCAGAAGAAACAACCGTGAACACACCAAAATTAATAAAACAATAAAATAGACATAGTCAGCGATCCCAGGCCTATTTTCACCATTACTACTAACAAGCTAATTTTTCCTGGATGGCTTCATTTTGACGAGACGCCCAACTTTTTTTCTTACAACAATTTCCGTATGTGGTAGATAACAAAGATAGCAGGGATAGTCCAGTCGGGTTAGACTAATAACAAAAAACAGCTGACACAAATTTTATTTTTCTAATCTTTAGGGAGGGTCAATAGTAGTGTAAATTTAAAATTTCGACTGAATTCCGCTGTTGCGTTAGCTGTCATTTTGATTTTAAACGGGAAACGTTTTTGCCCAATATCTCCGCCATTTTCAACTTCTCGACAAAAAATACGAGAACTAAAATTTCTTGAGAATGTGATTTTCTTTAATATCTTCCATTACAATATTTTTCGTGCGGTTGATATTTTCAGCGTTATGGGGGAAAATAATGACAAATATTATTAGTCAAATTAAAGTGATTTAACCGTGGAAACCAACTTAGTCCAAGTACACTTGTACAAGTGCACTTGTTCCAATTTGGAATCCAAGCACACTTGGATCGTGTCAACCCTCTCTTAAACATTATTTGGAAGTGAGTTATAATTTATAGAAGATAAATTTTACGAAAAGAGTATGTATTATATTATATTCATATGATATTAACTATCTCAAGATTGCATTTTGTACCTACATACAAATTGTGCTCCTCAGAGTAACCGTAGATAGAATTTACGTTTAGTCTAAGAAGATAATCGTGATAGTTAAATCATAATTTGGACTTCTTAGTTGCATCTGTGGTTTCATTAACTTAGTGGGTTTTATTCAGTGGTTAATCCATTGATACTGACACTATAGTATTTCATATTTTATCGTCGATATTGATATCGGATGGATGTGGTTGAGTAACTTTTTGTTAACTATCTGGTTTTCAAACTGAATGTGATTTTTAATTCTTAATTTCTTCTAGATTCTAGATTGAACTGATAATAGTACTTATATTGTTACTTAAGTAAATCAATATTATTAATAATGTCTGTATATATATAACAACTCTTTGAAAAGAAAAAATAAATGACCCAAAATGTGAGGAATATGTCTAATGAAGAAATAATATAAGCAATACTTATGCCCAGTTTCACCATCAGACTGTTTAAACAACTGATTTGCTAACCGCCAATTCGACCATTTTAATATAATCAATGGTTATTTTTCAAACCAGTTGCACCATTCTAAAAAAACTATTGGTTTACAGACCGACGATATAATAAAGCCTGCCACTCACGGCACTACGATGTCATTCGACAAAATCGTCGATGATATCAATTCTACAGTACTGCAGCAGACAGGCCAGTCTCTGTAGTCAAATCATAACGATTTTTTTGGATGCACGGTCACACACGATCAAAATGTTTGTCAATTAGTCGAATTTGACCAAATTGAACGACGCCAAGTATCGTGAGTAGCCGGCTTAAAGCCGTTCAATTTTGTCGATTTCGACTAATTGACAAAATAATTTGATCGTGTGTGACGGTGCATCCAACAAAATCGTTACGATGTGACTACAGAGAGACTGGCATGTCTGCTGCAGTACTGCTGAAATGATATCATCGACGATTTTGTCGAACGACACCGCAGTACCGTGAGTGACCGGCTTAAGTGGCAACATCGTATTATACAACATGCAACATATACATATTATATAGGGCTTTTCATTCACAGTCATTTGTTTCGAGCTTCCGTCATGTGTCACATAATATTAATATATCTACGTCACACGGGATTGGTATATACCAATGATACAAACCAAAGACGTATGACGTAGATATATTAATATTATGTGACACATGATAGAAGCTCGAAACAAATGACAATCGATGAAAAGCCCTATTATCATAGACTGATCTTACCTTCCGCGCTTCCTGACGACAAGATCACTTGGACTGGTTTGTTGCCATTTCTTTCTAGCACATTGTATCGAGAAACTAACATGAAACTAACTGTGTCGTCAATTCGTTCAACAAGACACTCTGTCTATGTTAATCTATATATATATATATATAAAATTCTAATTCGCAGGCTTTGTTACCGTACTCCTCCGAAACCGCTTGACCGATTTTCATGAAATTTGGCAGGTGGACTCGACCGAACAGGGAGTAGGTTGTTATCTATATTTCATAGCCGTACGTCATAAGGGGGCTTTGCATCCCCTAATAATTTTTTTTATTTTTCGACAAACCGAGTTTTCTTAATTGTATATGATTCAGAAGCGAAAGATACATACAATCCTAAATTTTCACTTTTCTATCTTTAACCGTTATTTTTTTTTAAAATTTCGTGGTTTAACATCTATATATATAAAATTCTAATTCGCAGGCTTTGTTACCGTACTCCTCCGAAACCGCTTGACCGATTTTCATGAAATTTGGCAGGTGGACTCGACCGGACAGGGAGTAGGTTGTTATCTATATTTCATAGCCGTACGTCATAAGGGGGCTTTGCATCCCCTAATAATTTTTTTTATTTTTCGACAAACCGATTTTTCTTAATTCTATATGATTCAGAAGCAAAAGATACATACAATCCTAAATTTTCACTTTTCTGTCTTTAACCGTTATTTTTTTAAAAAAATTTCGTTGTTTAACATCTATATATATAAAATTCTAATTCGCAGGCTTTGTTACCGTACTCCTCCGAAACCGCTTGACCGATTTTCATGAAATTTGGCAGGTGGACTCGACCGGACAGGGAGTAGGTTGTTATCTATATTTCATAGCCGTACGTCATAAGGGGGCTTTGCATCCCCTAATAATTTTTTTTATTTTTCGACAAACCGAGTTTTCTTAATTGTATATGATTCAGAAGCGAAAGATACATACAATCCTAAATTTTCACTTTTCTATCTTTAACCGTTATTTTTTTTTTAAATTTCGTGGTTTAACATCTATATATATATAAAATTCTAATTCGCAGGCTTTGTTACCGTACTCCTCCGAAACCGCTTGACCGATTTTCATGAAATTTGGCAGGTGGAATCCTTGCTTAATTGCGAAAAAAACGGTGTATAAATCGTCTCTCTAGCTCAATTAGTTTCCGAGATAGCAAAACGAGGCCCTAGGACAATACGAGAGCACGAGAGACGACACTAAGCACACGAGAAGAACAAGCGAAAATTGTACTAAAATCAGTGAAAATATGAAGTTTTAACTTTACGATTACTATTTTTAATGTACCAAAAAATAGTTCAAAATTTTGCCGAAGGACCATATCTCTGGTATAATAATCAAAATTTTGGCGGAGGCGCATATCTGGCATATCTGGTCAATGACCAACAACACCAACAGATAAATAGAGTATTTACGTCTGATTCATTCCTGCGTTTAGCATTCAAGTATGAGCCAAATATTGAATATTATAATCATTCAAAAGTGACAATTGGTGCTATGGATAAAGAATGCCCGCATTGCCCTCAAATTTGAAAATGAGCCAGCCGGAATGTGTTGCGCGTCAGGAAAGGTGAAACTTCCTGAAATTGAAACACCGCCTGAACCATTAAACGGTATAGTAACTGGTACAGATCCGGATTCTAATCTGTTCCTGAAGACAATTCCAACATTTAATTCATGTTTCCAAATGTCATCAACGCCATGGAGTTGGATAGAATTATTTTTTGTGGTTCTAGCGACATCTATTGACTTTTTTGAACTTTTTGAAGTTATACTTCTTTAGGCGCGATTTGGAGTGAATTTTTATTTTACTGGGCGCATGCGGACACCGACAGTATGGTATTAGTCGTTATACAGGCTCTGATTGGGTGTTGAAATGATCTGTCAATAATTGTTCAATATGGAGGTTATCGGTAAACAAAAATGTTGTATATTATAATAGTTTTTATTGTCGTGAGGACAGAAATAAAATCAAATTTACAATTGTAGTGACTTTCTAAATAGTTTTGAAAAGCCACAGATACGTAATTCTAAATGTTTCAGTTGTATTGCAATAAAAACTTATCTTCATACCTATTTGGAAAATCTAAAAAAAATAATGTACTTACCTATTAGTAGGCAATGCTTTAATTTACATAATCTGATTGCGAACAAACTTTCTACAAATCTTCATCTAATATATCGTTTTCTCACTCTATATTTTGTTGTATGTTAATATTTTAATTCGACAAAAATCAAACTAATAATTTGATTAAATTCATATAAATAAACACAATGTCAAAAAGTTTATGGTGTAAACGTTCAGTTGGTGTACATTTCCACATGACATATACTTTGTCGCTTTGACTTTCGAGCGGCGGGATCGACGGGAAGCCGGTTCGAGCCCCAATGCAAGTTATTATTTTTTTATTGTTTTATACATTTTATGATTGTAAGTATATTATTATATAATTTTTTCTAGGAAATACGTATTTAATTAAAATTTTTGGCAACAATTATTGTTCAGAAATCATTTCTTTGTGGCATTTTTCAATGTGTTTGTTTGTGTTTTATTCTTTTATTTTTTTAATTTTTGGAAAGTAGTAAGTATTAAAATTAGTTTAATATTTAAATTAAATCTTCTTCTTCATGTACCATCTCCTCTAAGAAGGTTGGCAACCATCACGGCAATTCGCACTTTCGATACCGCTGCTCTAAAGAGATCAGCAGAAGTGCAATTAAACCAAGCTCTCAAATTTATTAACCAGGAGATGCGTCTTCTTCCGCGACTCCTTCTACCCTGTATTCTTCCTTGCATTATTAATTGTAACAAGTTATAACGCTCGCCCCTCATAACATGTCCCAGATATTGTAGTTTTCTGACTTTAACTGTATTTAAAACCTCTTTATCTTTTCCCATTCTTCTCAACACCTCGATGTTGTGACTCTATCCACCCAACTTATTCTTAATATTCTTCTGTAGGCCCATAACTCGAAAGCTTCTAATCTGTCCGAAACATCCTTTAATGTCCAAGCCTCCAACCCATAGAATAATACGGAGAACACGTAGCATCTCAGAAGTCTTATCTTTAAAGAAATTGTAATGTCCCTGCTAAATTAAATTAAATATAAATAAACTATTTAAAGTATATTGATTTCGTTACAATCATATAATAAAAGTATAACTTCTTACGTGCGTAAACAGTACACTCTTTCTTTTTTTACCTTGCTATGCATACGTACCATAAATATTAATCAGATGGCGCAAAGATCTCATTTTTTGCTTATTCTGGGACTTAGGCACTTTTCATATGAGGCCGAAAATATTGTCATCGAGACAGCTCAGTTCCCACAATTATCTCAAAATAATACAATGTATGTATTTACGTATTATCTAAATATATATTATATTGTATGTTCCCTATGTCCAGCTGAACGATTTACGTACTGTATACGTGGAATATCATATAATTTGTCATATTAAATGTATCTTTATTATGTACCTACAAACTTTGCATTATTATGAATGAATATTTGGACATATAATTTTCTTTTTTATTCGAGCAATTTGTATTTCAATCAATTTTTATGTCGAACAATTCATTTTCGAGTGGTTGATTTTGAGTAATTGATCTCTAGCAATTGCGTTCAAGCAATTGATCTAGAATCGAAACATGACACATTATCTAATTCTGACACACTATCTAAGGTGCAACGAAGTTCACCGGGTCATCTAGTATATAATATAAGTCTATGAATTGAACTGCCAATTGAAATTGAAGCAACGACGTAAATATTTATATTTATGTCATTGAATTGAACCAACACTGTTTTCTTGCTTAGTCATTTAGATAAATAATGGTGTACTTATTTATATTTATCTTGTTTTAAAATCAACAACAGTGTAAAAGTGGGGTTAAAAACAGTCGATTATTCCAATATCCTCAGAAAATGGGTTATGTATTTGCTTTTGACAGCTCAAAAACTATCGGTTTCAATTATTAAGTAGTGGTGCAACATATTTTAAAATAAACCGGCATTCCAAATCAAAAAATCAATCGTTTATTTGTTTTTGCAACTGGACATCAGAAGTATACTTATATCCTTTACTTTGTATGTAAATGAAATCGACATTTTATGTCTTATATATGGAAAATTAATAAATACAAAATATTCGTTGATTATTTATATTTTTTTTTGTTCCAGGGTGGGTATCCTGCCAAACTAAAAAAGGTGCTCATTGTTACCGCGCCTCTATGGTTTAAAGCGCCATTCAAAATACTTCGATTATTCGTTCGAGAAAAGCTGCGAGAAAGAGTTTATACTGTGTCAGTGGCCCAATTATCCAGTCACATCCCGAGGGAATCGCTTCCCACCCAACTGGGAGGCTCCCTAGTCCTGGACCATAATGTTTGGTTGTCGCACTGCATACAGTCAATGACTAGTACAAGACCAGAATCGCCGATTTCACATTATGGTAAGACATTTTAATATAATATGTATAAAAATCACATTAAATTACAGCAGAGTACCAAAATCGTGAGACAAAAAAATAAGCAACAGATGGGTTATCATTTTGTAACACTTTAAAAACAGAAATAAATTTTAAGTTTAAATTTTAAAATTCGTTAAAAATGTAGAAATAAAGTATTCATCATATTCATGGGTCATATTAACCGTATGCATGCCAATGGTGAATATAAAATTCTTAATTATATGTCAAAAAATGCGCAATAACTATCTCTTAAAACCCACCAAATTTCATTTGCATATCTCAACCGGCTTTAGAGCAATAAATAAATCGTCAGTTCGTAAGAAAAATTTCAACATTGTAACGTATGTCGAAAACGAAGCATTTGCGGTATGAAGTTTATAAAGCAAACTGTCATTTCTTTTTCATGTAGAATTGCCCTTTAAAGTTTGTCGCACACCCTGTATTGATGAAACACATGGCTAGTTGTTAAAGTACCTAACTTTTTTTATTATCTAACATAAGCGATTTAATAAAAAAACAGAATGTTAAGAAAACATTAGGCTATTGTTAGGTTTTAAGTTCATTATTATATACGTGCTAGAATATTCCACAGGGTGTGGTGAACTTTGAGAAAAAAAAACACAGTTTGATTGGTACACCCGGTATACAATGACAATTTACCTGTCTATCAACAATATTATTACAGCGAAATTGTTAAAGAATAACATATTATACAGTGCGGTGGAATAAGTGTTGCCCCCCCCCCTGTTAACTTGTTTATTTTAAGAATATAAGCAAAACGCTCGGACAGTTCGATTTTTAAACTAAACATAGTATATTATAGCATCAACGTTTCGAACTTTACGCGATCCCTCTTCAGGTGACAGCCATAACTTTGATTTTTTTAAATGGGAAAGTACATCATGTGACACCTCATTTAAAAGCTCTTAAAATACCGAGTTTAAATATGTATAGTACTTTAATCCTTTTTGAGAGCTTAGGCGCAAAATTTCGGTCGAATTCTTTCTAAATGCAATCATTTTTTCGAACCCTGAAAAAACTAATAAATATTTTTGAAAAATTTAAACGCAGAATGAACTATTACAGTATTCTCGATGGTCCTAAGTCCATGAGAACTCCTATAATGTTTATTTTAATAAGTCACAGTGGTGGAAAAAAGAGAAAATTTAGTGTGATTTTTAATTTCAAATATATCATTCAAAGGAAACTTTTTGTTTATTCTAAGGGACTGTCAGCCATCGGTAATAATCTAATCTTCCATTCTGCGTTTAAATTTTTCAAAAATAGTTATTAGTTTTCTCAGAATTCGAAAAAAATAAATGCGTTTAAAAAGAGTTCGACCGAAATTTTGGGCCTGCGATCTCAAAAAGGATTAAAGTATTATACATTTTTGAAATAAGTATTTTAAAAGCTGTTAAATGAGGTGTCACATGATGTACTTTACCATTTAAACAAATGAAAGTTATGCCTGTCACCTGAAGACGGATCGCGTAAAGTTCGAAACGTTGATGCTATGATATTCTATGATTAGTTTAAAAATCGACCTGTCCGAGCGTTTTGCTTATATTCTTAAAATAAACAAGTTAACAGGGGGGGGGCAACACTTATTCCACCGCACTGTATATATATATATATATATATATATATATATATATATATATATATATATATATAACAGCGCTAACAGGCCTTATAGGCCTACGGCTTCTAAATTCTGGATAATATTTCTCCATTCTTTTCGGTCCTCTGCACTCTTTCTCCAGTCCTTCACCCCGATTTCTTCTAGATCCCTCTCTGCAGCCTCTAACCATCTCTTCCTTGGGAGCCCTCGCCTCCTTTTTCCCAATGCTCTGTCATTCAATATTCGTTTGACGTTTCTGCTTTCTGGCATTCGAGTAATATGTCCCAGCCATCTAACTCTTTGGGCTCGTATTTTTGTCGTTATTTTTGGTCTCCCATACATTCTCATTACTTCTTCATTTGTTCGTCTCCTCCAGGTTTTCTCCTCTATCTGTATACCTCCAAAAATCTTTCTCAGGACCTTCCTTTCCCATATCTGTATCTTCTTCTCCTCTTGTTGATTCATTACCCACGTTTCGCTCGCATACAACACTGTGGGCCGTATTATCGTCTCATACATTCTGATTTTCGCGTTTATTGATACATTTTTTGCTTTTAATATCGTGTTTAAGGCACCCACAACTCGACTTCCCTTCAATAATCTTTTATCTATTTCTTTTTCTTCCCTTCCAGTACTGGTTACAGTCACTCCCAGGTATTCGAATTCTGATACTTCCTTAAACTCATATTCGTCTCCTTCTCCTTTCATTTTTATATAGTTATCCTCTTTATTTATATCTCCTTTCATTACCATGTATTGTGTTTTTCCTTGGTTGATTCTTAATCCATACCTTTTTGCTTCCGCTTCGAACTTTTGGAATATTTTTTGGATATGTTCCTTTGTTCTTGTTAGGATGACTAGATCATCAGCGTAAGCTATAAACTGCTGTCTGTTGTTAAATATAGTACCGCTTGTACTAATTTTTATCCTTCTTACTATGTGCTCTAGTACCAAGTTAAATAAGTCTGTGGATAGAGGGTCACCCTGTTTCAGTCCTTTATTCACTGTGAATTGTTTTGAAAAATGTCCTTCCATTGTTATCCTGTTTTTTGTATTGTTGAGCGTCATTCTCACTAATTTAACCAGCTTTCCTGAAATACCCCAGGAACTCATTGCTTCATATAGCATATCTCGGTCTACTGAGTCGTAAGCCTGTTTAAAGTCAATGAGCAACATGTGTAGTCCCAAATTTTGTTCGTAGCTGTTGTTCTGTATTAGTTTTAATAAACATATTAAAACCTCCTTGGTATTCTCCAATGATCTTATTTACCTCCTTTTGCAATCTATTTCGGATGATTTTTGCAAGTATTTTATAGGCCACTTCTAAAAGCGATATTCCTCTATAATTTTCGCAACTTGTTTCATCACCTTTTTTGTAGATTGGACAGATGAGTGCATTGTTCCATTGTTGCGGCATTTCCTCTTTTTGCCAGACTGTTAATATTAGTCGGAAAATTTTTTCTTGCAGCTTTTCTCCTCCTGCTTTAAAAATCTCTGCCGGAATTCCGCTTTCTCCTGCGCTTTTGTTATTTTTTTTGCTTCAATATTGCTTCTTTTGCTTCTTGTAGTGTAGGTTCTTCTTCACGTTGTTGTTCTGTGTTATCCTGTTGATGTTATTTTATTTCCTGGGGTTCTGCTTGTGTATTTGCATTTAATAGTTCTTCAAAATACTCCGCCCATCTGTTCAATTTTTCTGTTGTTTCTCCTAAAAGCACACCGTCTTTACCTCTACAGTAACTTGTTTTACTCTTTGCAATTCCTCGGGATTTTTTTACTTCTTGGTAGAAATTTCTTATTTCCTTGTTTATGTATGATTCTTCTATTGTTTTCAACTGTTTGTCAAGATGTTCTCTTTTCTTTTTTCTGCAGATTTGTTTTACTTCTCTTCTTGCCATTTTATATTTTTCTGTAGTAACCTGTGTATTATTTTTGTGTTTTTCTATTTTTGCTTTATTTCTACGTATCAATGCTATTTTACAATCCTCGTCAAACCAGTCTCTTTGTTTCTCTGCTTGTACTTTTCCTAGACATAGTTCCGTTGCTTCTGTCATCGCTGTCTGTATATTCTTCCATTCTTCATCAATATCTTCTGCGGTGGGGTAACCAAGTCTTTTATTTATCTCGCCCACAAGTCTGTTTGCCGTTTTTTCTTCTTTAAGTAATTCTATCTTGTATGTTAATCTTTCTTTTGCTGTTCTTGGGTTTCTTGGCAGCGCTTGTTTAAGTTTGGCTATCGTGAGAATATGATCGCTATTGGTTATCTGCCCCTCTGTAGCTTCTGGAATCGGTTATTACTCTGATATGTTTACTTTCTATTAATACGTGGTCTATCTGGTTTTTTGCCCTTCCATATTCCTAAAAGAATATCATATTTGCATAACATATTAAAAAAATCACTTAAATCAGACGACTGGTTTAGAAAATTAGTGACATCAAAAATTACCCATTTTTAAGGTGGTGCCTAATTTGTCGGTGCCAAAAATATTTATTTTTGCAATTTGTTTAAAAAAATTGTTTAAACAAATTGGGACCACTTTTCGCGTGGGCTACTTCTTGAGCCTTATTCTGGGGTGTCTCACGAATGTGATTATGCAAAAAATCTCATGGGAATATTTTTTCCAACGAAGCCGCCGTTTTCGCCTTGTCTATAAGGTTTATGTAATAAAATATTAATAACAACTATAAAATGTTGTTAAATTCAAACTTCAAAGCCTCGTTTATTATGAGTTTATTAATTGGGAAAAGATAAACAGTAGTAGTGTATAAAATTATTTTTACCTTGTGCTCAATTCAGCTAAAATCAAATTTATGCTAAAAAAAATAAAAATTTTAAGTTTTCTAATTTGCTTTATAACAAACAATATGAAGTATGTTTATAATGAAACCCATCCATTTCCTTTTGATTGAACTTTATGTCTAATTCACTTCCAAAACATAGTCATTTAATCTACAACTGTAAATTGTGAAGATGTGAGCCATTTGTTTTAGTTGCTATCTTTAGATCCATTGTGATATAAATAAAGCTTTAACAATGTGTCCCACGGATGGGCATTTAAAAAAACGTCCATGTCAATGAAGCAAGAAGTAATTACTACACAGGACAGCTTTTTTCTTCAATCGGAAAATATCAATCGAAATAAACAAAAAAAGTACAAAAATGATGGGTTGTTAAGTTGTGACAAATTTCGTCTTTACATGTCATATTATATAAGTATTATATCGAACTACATAATTGCGTGATCTGTTATTCAGGTGCTCATTACATCACCTCGATCACGATTACATTAATTTAGAATATTTTTCTATTTTAGGAATAAATTGTAATGATTATTTTTTAATGATTTTAGTTTCCAATAGAGTAGTAAGATTTTTCATCACATGTTTAATTCTGTCCAATGAGATTATTATTATAGTGGGAATTTTTTACTTATATTATTATAGTGGGAATAATTTTTAGGTATTTTGTTTCTGTTTAATTACAATGAGATTTATAGTTTTGACAACTGTCACATTTAAGAAAATGAACCATAATAAACTTTCAGTTTTGCATCTAATGTCAAATTATCACGAGGATAACACAAATCGGCAATTTTAAGTTCTCGAATGTACTTCGGTAAGATTATTTCATGAATAAAACTATGTATAAATAATTTTAACTACTGCTTTATTGATATTTGATATCTTCGTCTTAATATTTGCTAAACTGTGCTGTTCACTTTGACAAGTTGAAAAATGTGTGTAGCATAATTGGGATAAATGTCACTGAATGTTTATTTACAAAGAATTGAATTTTGTATTAATAGACCAGGACTAATCTGTAAAAAAACGTGTATTTTTGGATGTGAGAGGTGGCATTCGGATTTTTGCAGGTAAAGTTAGGTGACACCTTCAGTAATAATAATTGACTTATGCTCCTTCTCAAATATGCTTGGAACATTAATAAAAAATAAAAATATTTAAAAATTTCAAAAAACATCGATTTTTTTCTGCTTTCTTTGCTTATAACTTTAAAACGGTTCGTTTTGGAACAAAGTCGTAAAGAAATAAAATAAAGATAATTGAATTTTGTATGATATACGACTGGTCAAAAATGTCTTAAGATATTACCTTTTCTGCAATATAGCAATAAATACAAAATAAGGGGCCAAAATACGCCTGTTGTTATTCAATGTTTCTTAACCACTTTGGTGGCACTTAGAACCTTAGTAATTCGCTTAGAAAATTCTTATAACTTACTTAAATGGTCTACCAAATTTCATTAAAATCGACCTAATAGATTTTGCATAATAAATTTGCAATATAAATGTTTTTAAAAAAATTCAAATTTTTTAAAATCTTTCTGAACAAAAAGTAGACCATTTAGAAGTTGGCTAATTTTTTTACATATAAAGAGGTGCTCTACCTATCGAATACACTTTACAGAATTAAAATCGGATTATTTAAGGGGGCCTCAGCAATGTTTTAAAATTATAAACAATTTTTTGGCTTACAAACAAATAGCTTTGTTTAATAATAAAAAAATTAATTTTTAGCAATGCAAATAATTAAAACCGGTATAATTTGACTTAAACTTTCAAATGCTGTCAGCAGAATTGCTATTTTATTTTTTAATCAAAATTTATTCTCGTTCAAAAATTGCAATTTTTCGATTGTTTGAATGTTCCACCGCATTTACCTCGAAAACTATGCATCCTACGAAAAAACTTGTAAGAACATTTTTTGCTTAGAATTACCCAAGAAATGCAAAAAATGTTTTATTTTGCGAAAAATCGATGTTATGTAATTCCTCAAGTTCTTTGTTTATAACAATCTTATCGACATCCGGATCAACTGTTACCCAAAAAATTGGTGTTCTACGGGTACATAAAAAAAACTTGGGTGAGTCCATCTAAATAAAGGAGCCCGTAGCACCCCCTCCTGGACACAGCACTAATTTGTTTATAAGCCAAAAATTGTTTATAACTTTAAAACATTGCTGAGGCTACTTAAATAATCCGATTTCAATTCTGTGAAGTGCATTAGATAGGTGGAATGCTTCTTTATATGTAAAAAAATGACAAATCTTTGTATGTTCCAGTTTTTGTTGTGCAAGATTTTAAAAAATTTTAATTTTTTAAAAAAAGTTTACATTGCAAAATTATTATGCAAAATCTAGTAAGTAAATTTTAATGAAATTTGGTGGACGGTTTTAGCACATTACAAAAATTTTCTAAGCGAATTAGGAAGGTTCCAAGTGTAACCTAAGTGATGGAAAAACATTGAATAAGAACAGGCTTGTTTTGCCCCCTTATTTTATATTTATTGATATTTTGCAGCAAGGGTGTTAAATTAAGACATTGTTAACTAATCGTATCTTTTAGAAAATTTAATTATCTTTGTTTTATTCCTGTACGACTTTGTTCCAAAATGAATCGTTTTAAAGTTATAAGCAAAGAAAGTAGAAAGAAAACGAAATTTTTTGAAATTTTTAAGTATTTTATTTTTTTTTATTAATGTTCCGGGCATATTTGAGAAGGAGCATAAGTTAATTATTATTAACGAAGTTATCACCTAACTTTATCCGCAAAAATCCGAATGCCACCTCTCACATCCACCTAAAAACACATCCTTCCTGGTCTACATACTGTGATTATCTACAGATCAAATCTACATAACAGATCAAAGGTTTATCTACCTGTGTTCTGCTTATTATACAGTGCTAGTCAAAAGTCGGTACCCCCCCTCGTATCTTTTGAACGGTTATACCTATAATAGTGAAATTTAGAGGGAGGAAATAAACCGACGTAAGCTTCTTAACTAGTCATGACAGGTGACGTAATAGTGACAGATGACTTTACAGCGCCACTGTGACAGATAATTTTAAATGGGACCTTATGACAAGTGATACATCGTTTGAAAGGTATTGAAAATACCTATTCAGACATACTAATTTTGTTTGAGTTTAAGTTAATTTTGATGAATAAATGAAATAATATAAAATTGTAGTTTCGCATTTAATTAATAAAAATTCTAAATTCCGCCTATGATTACTTGTCAAAAAGGTTGATGTTGTCGTAAAAACTACTAGAGAATTGAAAAACGTCAACTCTTTTGACAAAAAAACCATAGGCGGACATTTGAATTTTTATTAATTAAATGCGAAACTACAATATTATATTTATTTAATTTATGCATCAAAATCAAAATCAACTTAAACCCAAAAAAATTAGTATGACTGAATAGGTATTTTGAATACCTTTCAAACGAGGTATCACTTGCCATAAGGTCCCATTTAAAATTATCGGTCACAGTGGCTCTGGAACGTCATCTGTCACTATTACGTCACCTGTCATGACTAGTTAAGAAGCTTACGTCCGTTTATTTCCTCCCTCCAAATTTCACTATTATAGGTATAACCGTTCAAAGGATAAGAGGGGGTACGGACTTTTGACTAGCACTGTATATGCTGAACATAGCAAAATTAATAGAGCGGGAAATACTTTTCCATCTCACCGTATAGAAATACAGTGGAGTTGCTGTAGTATTAAAAGCATAATAATAATTCTGTATTCTCTGTATTCTAAAATTAAAACTTAATATTTAAGATAGACTTAAAAACAAAAAATATGACGGTGAAATTATTTACTTGAACTCCTTTATCTGATAAAACATTATAAATCGTTTAAACTCATTCAATATTGATTCATTTTTTATCATTTTAAAGGAAAGTTCACCTGAATAATAAGCATTGCTTATTAGTTGTCGTTATTAGTTAGTCGTTAGCTGAAAATTATTTGTATGGTATCTAACTATAAATTTTATGAAGTTATTCGTGATCGGCTTAAAAATATTGAACATAATCGATGTTGGTTTGCAATTAGTGACGGCAAACTTGAGGATGGTGTTTCACGTTTTGAGCATACCGTTGTTTTATCTTACAGGTAAAGTAGACGCAATGTTTTTTCTTCTTCTTGTAGTGCCTATCCGTTTCGGATGTTGGCGATCATCATGGCAATCTGTACTGTGCACACTGCCGCTCTGAAAAGATTCGTTGTTGTTTCCTTCTACTTTTCGCTGCAAGATTAGTTGCATAAGTCCATATCTCTCGCTGTTTCTCATGATGTGACCGAGGTATTCGATTTTAGCTGTTTTTATAGTGGCCAACAGCTCTTTTTCTTTTTGCAGTCTCAACAAAACACCCTGATTAGTAACGTGGTCGGTATAAGATATCTTCAGGATTTAATCCAAAAGCATGAAAAACGAATTTGAAAGAGAAGAACTAAAAATTTAAGATGTTTTGCGTATTATTTTAGAATAGAAAAAATTAACGGGTACATAACCTCTAAAATAGCCAAAAACTGCTATTTTTGTACTTTTAGGTTAGGATATCTCAGAAACCAGAGTCAATTCGGCAATGTGGAACTCAGATTCATATACTGCGCATCAAAAATCTTCGGAAAAGTATACATACTCTGTTTTCTGGGTCGGCTTTTGTTATCAAGTACAACCTAATAGGCAAAAAACGGGAGAATGACATTAATAATACCCAAATCTCTTTCCGTAATGTTTTAGGAACCAGAGAGGTTCCTAAGCCATTAAAATGTAATCCTAACTTTTAAACCTATTTGGTTCAAACGTAGTGACTAGTTTTGTTTGGTTCAAACATAGAGACGTAGTTGAATGTAAACAAGATAGGTAAGTATATAGTATGTTTGCTTTATGGATTATGAAAAAACGTTTGATATAATGAGGTACGATCAACTCATAATTTCGAAACAGAAAACATTCAAAATATATAGGTATGTGCTTTTATATTCACATATTTCTAACGTATTTAATAGCTGAATAGGACCTGTGAACTTTAATGTGTAGATAATCACAAGGTATTTAAATGTTTGATATTCTCTTGACGATGTAATAATGCAAATTTGAGGAAACATTGCCATTCCTATGATTATACTCGTATATATACATTATAAAATATATTAGCCGTATATTACACGTTATTTACATTACATGCCATCTAAAATTTATGTTACAGCATTTTATATCTTTAAACTCTAGAGTAACATTCAATAATTTTATGTTGATATAACATTACCGACCACTCTTTCCAAAAGTTGACTATATATACATATTATATGTAAATTAGTTTTGTTGCAAATATGCGTGTGTGGTTGGAATATTGACTGCCAAATCTATGGTTTCATTTGCCTAACCATCTTTGTCTTTGATCCTTAAAAAATATGTAGTTAACTATAAAAAATATAAATAACAAAAAAACTATACAATTATTGGTAAATTATGTTCTTCCAAACTAAGTGCAAATAAATATAGACTATTAAACGATTGTATAGTATAAGTAAGAAAAATAGTAGACGGTCAGATTTATAGGTTTTGGTAGTTCGGCTTTAAGCTATACGGCGGCGACTCATTTTTTTCTGGTAATTAAGTATGTAACTAGAAATATTAATTTTTACTTCCGCATCCCACATTTCGCTCGCCATCGTTTTCTATCCACCCATTCGTTTTCTTCCCACCCATTCGTTTTCTTCAATCGCTCTATCTGCTATAGAATGTTCTGTGCCTTTCTTCCATGTTTCCATGAACCCTCGTTCTCTGTAGTAGTGTTTCTACTATATTCTTACTTATACTATATAAGTAAGAAATATAGTAGAAATACTTAAAAACCCCTTTTAGGGGTTAGTTGGGAAACAGTTCCTTACTGGAGTGTAGGTTTTAATTATTTTAAAATTTTTGAATTGTTGTAAGTTAATTATAGATTTAGTTGTTTTTATAAAATTCGTAATTTGCAAGGTTAAATGTTAATAAAAAATGGCCAAAATTGATTTTAGCACATACGATATGACCTGCTCTAACGGTATATACCTAAGTAAAAAATAAATATTTATATTTATATATTTAACTACCAGAAAAATCAGCCGCTGCACTATAGCTTAAAGTCGAACTACCAAAATCTACAAATCTGACCGTTCTACTATATTTCTTACTTATACCGTTGATTGATAAATACGGAGTATTTTTATAGTATATTTATATTTATCAGTCAACGCTTATACTATATATCGTTAAAACGAATCTGTATAGCTGTATTTGTTTATGCTCTACGGATTATATTTTATTGCAGTATTTATATTATATGTCAGAAAATACGACGTAATAGAGTATATTATTATTTGCATATCATAAGGGATATAATATTTACAGTATGTCTATATTTTCTCACAAGGCAATTAACAAAACTACATAATCTTGAACATACAGTACATTGTTTCACGGTTTTTGCTCCAAATTTTAAAGAACCGCTTGGATTGACATGAGATTTGGCATACTCATATCTAACATGTCAAAGAAAAAGTGATATTGTGCCTATGTGTGCTTTTACCCTGGGGGTGCGTTTCACCCCTCTCGGTGGTGAAAAAATATATGTCCAAAATAAGTCCGGAAATGGATAAACTGACTAATTTTAATCAATTTTGTTCTATGGAGGTTTTCCGCCAAGTCAATACTTTTTGAGTTATTTGCGAGTGAATATGTTCATTTTTCAACAAACTAACGTTTTTAAACAGTTTTTCGCAAATAACTCAGAAAGTAAGTATTTTATCTAAAAAACGTTATACAGGGTGTTTCATTGGAAAACGGAAATACTTTAATTATGAATAGAGGTCACCGAGGTGGTTCTAGGTATACTACATCTTTTGCCCTACCGACTTTTATAACCGAGTTACAGTGTGTTTTATCGATTTTGCCAATTTCTTTCCTAAGCCATAACTCTGGAACCACCCTGTATATTTTTTTGATCTTTGGTACACATGTGTCTCATCCAAAACCCAAACGGCCGACATACTAATCACAAGAAAAATCCAGGTCCGGATTAACAAAAAATTATTAAGTAATTGTGACCTTAAAACAACACCCTGTATATTTAAATTCTGAAAATCTGTTTGCATATTTGAAAAGAGCACAAAAAACTAAGTCTAATCGTTCGCTTCAATTTTTCAGCCAGACAATTTTATGACTTTAATTTTAAAATTATATTGAATTTTTTAAGAACTCTAAAGAAGGTATTATTAACTTTTAATTATAAATTATTAAAGCTATTGAATAAATACTTATTTTAAAATTAATCAATACTTATTTACCACATTGGAACGACCCAATTATTAATCACAAGAAAAATCCAGGTCCGGATTAACAAAAAAAAAATAAAGTAAATGTGATCTTGAAACAACACCCTGTATATTGAAATTTTCAAAATTTGAAAAGACCACAAAAATCTGAGTTTATAGGTTTGCTTTAATATTTCGTAAAGGAAATTTAATGACTTTAATTTTGAAATTAAATATGTATATTGATAATTTTAAGAACACTGAAATTAAAAAGCAGATTTTTAAAGCACTTTTAACAATAAATTATTAAAGTTATTAAATAAATACCCATTTTAAAAATAATCAATACTTATTTACGACATTCGAATGACCCACTTACAAATCACAACAAAAATCCAGGTCCGGATTAACAAAACAATATAAAGTAATTGTAACCTTGAAACAACATCCTGTATATTGAAATTTTCAAAATCCGTTTGCACATAGGTATGAAAAGAGCACAAAAAACTAAGTTTAATCGTTACCTTCAATTTTTTGGCCAGACAATTTAATGAATTTAATTTTGAAATTATGTCGAAATTTTTAAGAACTCTGTGAACTCATAATAAAAATTTCGATATAATTTCAAAATTAAATTCATTAAATTATCTGGCCAAAAAATTAAAGCTGGACATTAAACGTAGTTTTTCGTGCTCTCTTCAGGTGTGCAAACGTATTTTAAAAATTTCAATATACAGGGTGTTTTTTCAAGGTGAGAATTACTTTGTATTTTGTTGTTAATACGGACCTGGATTTTTTTTGTGATTAGTAAGTAAGTCCTTTTAATGCTGTAAATAATAACTGATTATTTTTAAAATTAGTATTTATTCATTAACTTGAATGATTTATTAAGAAAAGTGAATGATTTATTAAAAATTTGAATATATTTAATTTCAAAATTAGAGTTAATAAATTTTTGCACAAAAAATCAAAGTGAATCTATAAACTCGGATTTTTGTGGTCTTTTCAAATGTGCAAACAATTTTTTGAAAATGTCAATATACAGGGTGTTGTTTCAAGGTTACAATTACTTTATGTTTTTTTGTTAATCCGGACCTGGATTTTTCTTGTGAATAATAATTGGGTCTTTCCAATGTGGTAAATAAATATTGATTCATTTTAAAATGAGTATTTATTCAATAAATTTAATAATTTATAATTAAAAGTTAATAATACCTGATTTTTAATGTGGAGTTCTTAAGAACATTCAATATAATTTCAAAATTAAAGTCAAAAAATTGTCTGGCCGAAAAATCGAAGCGAACTATTAGACTTAGTTTTTGTGCTCTTTTTAAATAGGCAAACAGATTTTCAAAATTTCAATATACAGGGTGTTGTTTTAAGGTCACAATTATTTTATAATTTTTTGTTAATACAGACCTGGATTTTTCTTGTGATTAGTATGTCAGTCGTTTGGGTTTTGAATGAGAGATATGTGTACCAAATATTAAAAAAATATACAGGGTGGTTCTAAAGTTATGGCTTAAGAAAGAAATGAGCAAAATCGATAAAACACCCTGTAACTCGGATATAAAAGTCGCTAGGGCAAAAAATTTAGTATACCTATAACCGCCTGGGTGACCTCTATTCACCATTAAAGTATTTCCGTTTCCCAATGAAACACCCTGTATATATTAGGTCTCTATACGTAGTAGAAGCAGAGTTATAGCTAATGAAAAATAGGTTCATATTCATCAAATTCCAAGTCAAATATTTTAACGTGAAATAACCAAACGATAAAGCACTTTTGGGGGAAAACTCATTACAACTTTTTTAAAGCGTTTAAAAAAAGCTTTATTTTTTTTTATAAAAAAAATTGTATCATCAACAGTAATCAAGTTACGTTCAAAATAAAGTTGTTTAAATAAAGTCAGTTTATTCATTTCCAGTTTATTCATTATTTTGGACATATACACTAACCGGCACAAAAAACGGGCACCCCAAAAAATGGGCCATTTTTAGTGACTTGTATTTCCTAAACCTGATATCCGATTTAAGTAATTTTTTTAATATGTTAGAGCCTTATTCTTTATCAATATACCTGTAATAATATTGTTGCTAGACAGGTACTTTGTCATTGTATACAGGGTGTACGAATCAAACTGTGTTATTTTCTCAAACTTTGGAACACCCTGTGGAATGTTCTAGCTTTTATAAAATACTGAAATTAAAACCCAACTATAGCCTCAGGTTTTCTTAACATTCTGTTTTTTGATTCTTTCGCTTATGTTGGATAATAAAAAAGTTAGGCACTTTAACAACGATGTCAATATGTTTTTCGTCAATACAGGGTGTTTTTAAATAAGTACGGCAAACTTTAAGGGGTAATTCTGCATGATAAAATAAATACAGTTTGCTTTATAAACGTATGCCCGCAAATGCTTCGTTTCCGATATAGGGGGTGTTAAAATTGTTCTTACAAACTCACGATTTATTTATTGCTCTAAAACGGTTTGTGATATGCAAATGAAATTTGGTAGATTTTAAGAGGTAGTTATTGCGCATTTTTTGGAATACAATTAAGAATTTTATATTCACCATTGGCGTGCATACGGGATATATCTAAAATGTTAATACCCGTATGCACGCCAATAGTGAATATAAAATTCTTAATTGTCTACCTAATAATTCTTATTAACTACCTCTTAAAATCTACCAAATTTCATTTGCATATCACAAACCGTTTTGGAGCAATAAATAAATCGTCAGTTTGTAAGAACAATTTCAACACCCCCTATCTCGGAAACGAAGCATTTGCGGGCATACGTTTATAAAGCAAACTGTATTTATTTTATCATGCAGAATTACCCCTTGAAATTTGCCGTACTTATTTAAAAACACCCTGTATTGACGAAAAACATATTGACATCGTTGTTAAAGTGCCTAACTTTTTTATTATCCAACATAAGCGAATGAATCAAAAAACAGAATGTTAAGAAACCTGAGGCTATAGTTGGGTTTTAATTTCAGTATTTTATAAAAGCTAGAACATTCCACAGGGTGTTCCAAAGTTTGAGAAAAAAACACAGTTTGATTCGTACACCCTGTATACAATGACAATGTACCTGTCTAGCAACAATGTTATTACAGCGATATTGTTAAAGAATAAGGCTATAACATTAAAAAATTACTTAAATCGGATATCAGGTTTAGGAAATACAAGTCATTAAAAATAGCCCATTTTTAGGGTGCCCGTTTTTTGTGCCGGTGAGTGTATTTTTCACCCCCGAGAAGGTGAGAAACTCACTCCCAGGGCAAAAACACACATCGGCACAATATCACTTTTTTTCTTTGACATGTTAGATATGCGTATGCCAAATTTCGTGTCAATCAAAGCGGTTCTTTAAAATTTAGAGGCTTTGCAATATTTTACCGTTAAAGAACGTACTAATATATTCAAGTGATAAAATAATTACATATTGTAATAAATACAAATATTAAAAATTTATTATTTGCAATGCAAATAATGATATTTGTCTTGTTTTAGATGGTAAGACGCCGTCGCCCCAAAAGCGTACCTCGGCTCCAAGCGACATCGACATCTCCGGTTCAGGAAACGGCGTAGATAGTTGGGCGGAGGAGGCGAATTTAAATCCTCCAAGTAGCGCTTCAAGCGGCTTCTCCGATGATGATTCTCTTCACGGAGATGGTGCTGCTTTGACTGCTATGCAATTAGTAGATTATGTTAGGGATAGAGGAAGATCTGGTTTAATGCAAGAGTATGCTGAAATTAGGTTAGTTACTTTAACGTTTTTAAACAGTAACTTCATTTAACATAACTGAAAAATATAATATAACTTCAAAAATCAATAATTTTGTATTAGCTACAGATATGAGTACAATATAACAAACCGAACTATATAGTCGGAGAGATAGAAGCGGCTTTTTTGCGTGATAAGTAATATCCGAAAAACTATACGGGGATATGTTGAATTGGTTGTGTACATGACTTTCTCCAACGAACGGAATCCAGAGTGGGGGACGAGGGTAGTTATAAGGGGTCAAAGTCGCGGTTTTTATTATTTTTTTTTGTTACGCTCATGATCGAGATAGTGCACCAAAATTTGGGAATAAGTAGGTCATGACGTCACTAAGCAAAATATCCAGGGGCAGAACGCTGCGTGACCGACAAAGGGGTGGGGGTGGGGGTGGGGGTGAATATGAACATTATAAGGGGTTTTTTGTGACGTTCGTGATTGAGATAGTGTACCAAAATTTGGGAATAAGTAGACCATGACATAACTAAGCAAAAATCCCCAGATCCGGAAACCAGAGTAGTGGACGAGGGTAGTTATAAAGGGTAAAAATCGCGGTTTTTATTATTTTTTTTTGTGACGCTCATGATGGAAATAGTGCACCAAAGTTTGGGAATAAGTAGGTCATGACGTAACTAAGTAAAATCTCTAGAGGCGGAATGCTGCTTGGGGTACAAAGGGGTGGTAGGCAGGGGTGAGTATAAAAATATAAGGGTTTTTTTGTGGTTCGTGATCGACATAGTGCACCAAAATTTGGGAATAAGTAGAACATGACGTAACTAAATAAAATTCCCAGAGCCGGAAATCAGAGTTGGGTATGAGGGTAGTTTTAAGGGGTCAAAGTCGCAGTTTGTATTATTTTTTTTGTGATGCAGCACAACATTTCTCCCCCACGCAGCGATCCGTCCTTGGGTATTTTACTTAGTTATGTCATGATCTACTTATTCCCAAATTTTGGTGCACTATCTCGATCACGAACGGCAAAAAAAACCCTTATATTTTTATACTCACCCCTGCCTACCACCCCTTTGTACCCCAAGCAGCGTTCCGCCCCTGGAGATTTTACTTAGTTACGTCATGACCTACTTATTCCCAAATTTTGGTGCACTATTTTCATCATGAGCGTCACAAAAAAAATAATAAAAACCGCGACTTTTACCCATTATAACTACCCGCATCCACCACTCTGGTTTCCACCCCCTTGTCGGCCACGCAGCGTTCCGCCACTGGAGATTTTACTTAGTTACGTCATGATCTACTTATTCCCAAATTTTGGTGCACTATCTCGATCATGAGCGTCACAAAAAAAATAACAAAAACCGCGACTTTGACCCCTTATAACTACCTTCGTCCCCCACTCTGGTTTCCGCCCGTTGAGGAAAGTCATATACACAACTAATTCAACATATCCCCGTATAGTTTTTCCATATTACTTATCACGCACAAAATCCGTTCCCAGCTCTTAGTCTAATATCAAAATAAAATTTCCAATAAACACAAGCGTGACAATAAACGAAAAAACGTAAAAAATCGACATTTTATTTAAGACATTTGAAATATGTTGAGAAAGAAAATGCCTGAGATTGGAAACATCAATAATTTTGCCAGTTTCTGTAATCTGTGATTACTCTTAGTTCAGTTTTTCTGAAGCTCATAAGAGTATTTTGTGCAAGAAGGTTCTAATAACATTTGCGTTTGCTCTTGACAAGGAATAATTTTTCCCATTTTTCAAAATCGAACGAAAGGATAGTCTGCTTGAAGGAAATAAGAGTTTCGGTTTGGTTTCAGTTTAGCTTTTCATGTTCTAAACAACACACACACAACATAATCTGTCCGTTTAGTGTAAAACTGCCATAATATAATCTACTTTGCATGTATTCGTTCGGAGTCAATGTTAAACTGTAAGCCCCAGCAGCAAGCAATATTTATACACTTAAACTTACAGATGCACAATACAGAGTGGGTCAAAGAAAAGAGTCCACCTCGATATTTGGCAGTATTTATCAGATGTTAAGGAAATAAAAAAAAACAGGTTAATTTTTTATCTAAGGGGGGCACATTTTTATGGTACATATATCTGTCATTTGTGAACCCCCTCCCTTCCACTTCACCCACCCCTTATTTTTTAAATAGGAAATAGGGGTCGTGTGATAGCTCATTTGAAAGGTTATTCAATTCTCTATTCAGTAATATTAATATTGACATAATCATTTACACAGGGTGTCCAAGAAAAATTATTTTGAATTAAATTAATTGACAAAAAAAGAAGAATGTACGTAATTTATTTAACTCAATACATTCTACTGCGGACAGAAAACAAAAAAAATATGTTTATTTGATAAATGTTTGAAAAGCAATGTCTATTTATCAAAAAACATTTTTTTCTGCTTTTTGACAGCAGTAGAATGTATTTTGAATTAAATAAATTACATACATTCTTCTTTTTGTGTCAAAATTAATTTAATTAAAATATTTTTTTCTTGTACACCCTATATAAATACTTTGTTAATGTTGATATTACTGAATAGAGAATTGAATAACCTTTCAAATGAGCTAGCACACAACCCCTATTCCCTATTTAAAAATAAGGGGTGGGGAAGTGGAAGGGAAGAGGTTGACAAATGACAGATGTATGTACCGTAAGAATGTGTCCCCCTTAGATCAAAATTTGACCTGTTTTTTTATTTCCTTAAAATCTAATAAATACTGCCAAATATCGAGGTGGACTCTTTTGTTCGGCCCACTCTGTATAGATATTTATATTCAGTGGGAATGCGTACCTACAAAATTGGGTATCGTATGTACAGGGTTATTCACTATATTTTGAGCCCCCTGTAAACTGCTTTATTTACAGCATTAGAAAAAAATATAAAATACAAAAGTTATTTGATTTTTAAATTATGATTATTTGACATATATATCATACTAGAGACGTCATCCACCTGAGCGTGAAGACGTAATCGACTAGTTTTTTAAATGAGGATAGGGGTCGTGTGATACCTCATTCGAAAGGTTATTGAATTCTCTATTCAATAATATAAACATTAAGATAATTATTTATACAGGGTGTCCAAAAAAAATTTTTTGAATAAAATTAATTGACACAAAAAGAATAGTGTATGTAATTTATTTATGTATAAGGGAAATAAAAGTTTATTGCACAAATAAACATTGCTTTTTGCTTAAATTCAATGTTTAAACTGCTAAGAGGCGGATGGGTGGCAGCTTGAACATTGAATTTAAGTGAAAAGTAATGTTTATTTGTTCAATAAACATTTATTTCTGTTTTCTGACAGCAGTAAAACGTATTTTGAATTAAATAAATTACACACATTCTTCTTTTTGTGTCAATTAATTTAATAAAAAAAATTTTTGGACACCCTGTATAAATAATTATGTTAATGTTTATATTACTGAATAGAGAATTGAATAACCTTTCAAATGAGCTAGCACACGACCCCTATTCTCATTTAAAAAATAGTCGATTACGCCATCACGCTCAGATGGATGACGTCGCTAGTATGATATATATGTCAAAAAAATCATAATTTAAAAATCGAATAACTTTTGTATTAACATTTTTTTCTAATTCTGTAAATGAAGCAGTTTACAGGGGGTCAAAATATAGTTAATAACCCTGTACATTAAGAAGAAAAGATTTTGTGTTCTACGTACGGTGACCATATGTACTTATTTAAGTAGGACAGTACTTATTTTTAAATATTGTCCTAATGTACTTTAAAACATTTCTAAGGACAAAATTAATATTTTTATCTTGTATAAGTACCGCATGTATACTCAGTCCTGTTGGACAGGGAATTGGGCAGGGAAGTGGGCAGCGTGAACGTGTAAATAGCTCACTCGCGCTGCCGCTGCTAATGCTACTGCCATTGCAGTTTCATGAAGCCATTCTGAAAGTAGAAGGTGATAAAATAAATGCGGCAGATGCTGCTCAAGAATACTTTAATCTTAAAAACAAATTACAACATCGGTTGGACGCATTATTTTTGCCGCTTAAAGTGAGAGAATGTCTTGGTAAACTTGAAGACGGGCAAGCCGCTACTGAAAACTTCAGTACACAAGTGAGACATTTTTACACAAAATATGTAACCTACCTAGAAAACTGGAGTACAAATCTTCATGAATTCAAACTATTCAAATGGATAAATCTAAGAAATGAAATAACATGGAACGATGTTTGCTATTCTTTTGAAGCTTTAAACTGTATATCAAGGCCACCATTTTAAATGAAGATCAACTCGTTGACGAACTGGGAATTTTGAAAGACGTGGCTACAAGTGAAAAAATTGCTGAGTGGAACAGAGAAGAAAAAAATAGTCAGGCCATCGATGGCTTGAAGTTTTTAAGTGTGTAGTTCAATTCAAACTGAAAAACAAATATTATGCGAATTTATGTTTTGTCTTCCGGGTACTAGTGCAGCTATCGAGCGTTTATTTTCTGTAATAAATAATAATTATTGGACGTCGGAAAAGTCACAAATGTCCATCTCCACTCTCAAGGCAGCGATGCAGGTGTACGCAAATTTTGATGAGACTTGTAATGAAATGTTTCATTTACTTCAGTCAAGCCGGACCTTCTTAAATTAATTTTAAGTTCAGAAAATTATGAATGGTACAAAAAACCGGAAGAAGATGAGGCTATTCCAGGTCCCTCCTTTATAAGGAGATACAAAAGATACATTTTGCGTTTTTAATACACTTCTGTTTTTTTGTACTTTTTTTTCTTTAAAAAGATATGGTCACCGTAGTTCTACGCCTTTAGACCCGGTCCCAGGGATGAGCGAACCGGGTGGCTGGCCAGGGCGGAAAATTTTATGAGCAGCAAATTTTTAGGAACGGCAAATTTTAGAGGACATCCAATTTTTGTCTACAACCAAGTGAGGGAGGGGGAGGGGCGAAGTCGCGGACCAACATTAAAAATGAAATATTTTTAAATGTAGTTTTTTTCCGTATTACCAAATTAGAATTACAATAAACGCAGAAAGTTCTTTAATTTTAACTTTAAACCAATATAAATATTAGCTCAACTGTATCTCTATACGATTAAAATTACTTGTTGATATGCGATATTATGATAGGTATGTTTGTTGTCAACGTCAACGTGAGTTATTTTAGAAACACTAATGTTTTAGTTCGAGGTGCAACAAATAAATGTAACTTTTGATTTACAATGGAAACTATTCTAAATATTTGAATCTCTACTCATGAATAAATTTTGAGTGTATAAAATATGTATTTTTGCAAAAACGTTAAATTTTAATTAAAACTGATTTTGAACTATTAAATTATATGAAATGCTTAACCTTCGAGCGGGCGTGCTGTTGTAAATTTTACGACAAAAACACGTGATCGGACTCCTCGCTTATAGCACAGGTAATTTGTCTGGCCGTTGTAACTAAACCTCAAGCTTAGGGCCTGATTGTAAACAGCAGAGTGGAATCTCTATCTACAAATATTTACAACATTGACAATATTATAATTGTTAGTTCATTTTAAGATCTGGTCTATTGGTAAGAATTATTTATCGTTCCCTATATAGAAAGTCTCTAGTATGTTTAGTAAATGTCACAAAGCCCGGTGTTGCAAAATTGGGAGAGTATACTTGAAAGATGGAGTGAACGTATGGAAAAATTATTCAAAGAGGAACAACAGACCTCTCAGTGAGGTAAAACATGCACTACTAAAGAGCAATGCAGATCGAAATACTAAAGCTATTTGAAGATGGCCAACTTAAGTTCATTAACAAGCCTACTTAATAAGTTTATGAAACTGGTCAATCGTCTGGATATTGGCTGGTTTACACCTTCATTGCTCTTCGTAGGAAAACAAGTGCCACCAAGCTTAACTTGACGAAAACATTTGCAATGTTGAAATAAACTTGAAAGCGGACTTGGAAGTACTATTTTCTACATTAAAAGGCAATAATGTCTATACAAGTTTTGATACAAATAGCATGGAACGTAAATTGCTATCTCTATGTATGCTTTATTGACTTCGAGAAATCATTCGATATGGTACAACTTCCAAGGTTCAAATATTAACGGAATTTGGTATAGGGTATCGTCGACAAAGATTTAATCAGAAACTCAAGTAATAGACAACCACTATAAAAAAACTGCGATTGTTTAGTTTCCGGTTTATTTTTTAAAATACGGTGTTGAATATCGGAAGTCTAAACATCAAATAAAGATTTTTTTGTAACTGCTTTTTGTTCCCAACGGAATATTTGATGAAAACTAAGGTCTTTTTCTTTTTATTGATCTTCTAATTTTTTTTTTCACTTTTTTAGGTCGAGACCTCCTGATGGTACATTTAACATAGCCAAATCAAAAAGTAACCTTCCCAAAAATAGGTATACCGATGTGCTGTGCTACGACCATAGTCGCGTGATTCTTACTGAACTGGACAATGACAAAGATAGTGATTACATTCACGCAAATTTCGTGGATGGGTATAAGCAAAAGAATGCTTTTATTAATACACAAGGTAAGCTTCCAGCAAAAATAATTATAAAGTCGCTTCGCTAATCTGAGACACAAGTGTCTATTTTTAGTGACGTTGTTTTTTTGGGAAGTTAGGTTGCTAGCTGTGACTGGAAATTACTACAAAACCAAACATGCCTGCTCATAGCCAATACTATTAATAGTGTGTGTGTGCGTGCGTGCGTGCGTGTGTGCGTGCGTGTGTGCGTGCGTGCGTGTGTGCGTGTGTGTGTGTGTGTGTGTGTGTGTGTGTGTGTGTGTGTGTGGGTGTGTGTGTGTGTGTGTGTGTGTGTGTGTGTGTGTGTTTGTGTTTTATTGGCACTGGTTTATTATTAATAGTAAACGGACATAAACAACATAAACCTTACGCCAATCAATAATTATATTTATTTACACCATTATAATGTATTGATAACAAATGAGAAAATTATTTATTGTACAAAATAAAAATATTTTGTAGAAATAAATTCCACAAATTTTATGAGTTTAGTATACACTCCCACTATTTCCAATAATTCTTCTTTCTTTAATGAAACATTAAGTTGATTTGAGCCGTTAGTGTGAGGTAGGAATTTTTGTTTTGTATGTTTCCTATTCCGAATGTGCCAAAATGAATCTCGATTGAGGGAATCCATTATATTTAGTTTCCCAGTCTGGAACTGTTTGTGGGTTGTAATGAAGCAGACCTTATATTTTTGTAAAAGTATCTTTGAAAGGTTGATTATAACTAGATTGTAACTAGAATTTTAGTATTCTTGATCGAAAAAAGTTGTGGAAAATTCAGGAAAAAATTTATAACGATACGTCGACGTTACATAGCTCTGCTTTTCGACGTTTTTTCGTGAATATCTCGCAAAGTAATATAAGGTAACATTAAAACAGGCACTCGTCCGCCATTTTTATTGATTGTGTCATTCTTAGATATAGTAATATATGGGAAGACATATTATAAACATACTATACCCCGTTTTTAAACAAGGAGTAAACTCAAAACACAGATTCACACCCAATAATGTCACTAGAAAAATCACCAGATTCATGTTCTTTTTTGATTGATCATGTCTGCTTTAGTGATGTTGATTATAGTTACTCTCTAGTATTCGTTACAAATCGTTACTTTTGTATAAAGTAATCATTTACAGTATTCGTTACTTTGATTACTATAATTACTTTTGTTACTTTTGTATTTGAGTACCGGTAATCATATCGAGAATCGTATTTCTCAGTAGGTAGGTATTTTGTATAGGTATTCCGATATAACAACGACCTTCACCAATCTGTTAGGGATGATTTGATTACTATGATTACTTTTGTTACTTTTGCATTTGAGTACCGGTAATCATATCGAGAATCGTATTTCTCAGTAGGTAGGTATTTTGTATTGGGACCGTGCAAGTTCGGAAAAGCGACACCTGGTTTCATAGCTCGGCAATATTTTTCGCACTTTTAATTATATTGGCCAATTATATTGGTCCTGGTTACTGGACAATTGTCAAGACCATAGCCCAAAAAAATAAGAAAAAGTAATATTAAGGTTATGTTATTAAAAGGTAAACAATTGTATGTAGTAAATAAAATTAATTAATAAAATGCACTACTACAAGCAAAATACAATTAATTAAATTTACTTTTATATAATAATTGCATATCATATCAATATTGTGGAGCAACATATAATTTTTCTTCTTCATTGACAGTAGATATGAAATATGCGTCAATTTAACAATTTCAATTGACAATGAATTATTTAAGAAAGTTGCAAGATTTCTTCGCTATTCGCGCACGATCGTTTTTTGTATCTCCTACAAGTACTTGCACACGGCGAATAGGTATTCCGATATAATAACGACCTTCACGAAGTACGAAGTAATCAGAGTAATCAAAGTAGATACAATAGTCGTTACTCGCTCTGTTACGATTGGTACGAAGTAATCAGAGTAATCAAAGCAATTAAAGTAGATATAATAGTTGTTACTGGCTTTGATACGATTGGTACGAAGTAATCAGAGAAATCAAAGTAGATACAATAGTCGTTACTCGCTCTAATACGATTGGTATGAAGTAACCAAGTAATCAGAGTAATCAAAGTAGATACAATAGTCTTTACTAGCTCTGATACGATTGGTACGAAGTAACGAAGTAATCAGAGTAATCAAAGTAACGATTTGCCTCTCTGTATAGTAATCGTTACTTTCGGTATTCGTAAGTAACGAATACTTTGTAACGAATAGTTACTTTTTCAACATCACTAGTCTGCTTTCGACGGTCATCCATAAATACACTCACGGACAAAAATATTGCATATTTTGAAATCAACGTATGAAATAAAACTTTTTCTGCTGCCCCCGGTGTCATAGTAATAGGATTTCTTTTCCGAATGTGATGTTTTGCAGTATCATACAAATGGTATAATCGGATTTAAATTTAATATGGGCGTTATGGTTGCCAATATAATTTTTAGATTGAATCTCATCAAGGTAAGTATTCACTATTCTACCGAGATGGAGGCCTGCGTCATGGTGCATTAACACGAATTTGTTATACAATATGGATGTCAAATAGCAAAACATGATCTTCTAAAATGTTTGTAATGTACATATCAGCTGTCATTCACCCAATCACCTCCACAAGTTCGGTATCTCCCGTCCCAGAAATACCACTCCATAGCACTATGCCGCCACCACCAAAATTAACACTCTGTATGAGGTTACATCTGGCAAGAGTTGGCTAACAGTATGTCAGTTGTAACTTCATACAGAGCGTTAGTTTTGGTGGTGGCAGCGTAGTGCTACGGAGCGGTATTGCTTTGAAAGGACATACTGAACAAGTGGAGGTGGTTAGGCGAATGCCAACTGATATGTACATTGAAAATATTTGAGAAGATCATGTTTTGCCATTTGAAAGCCATATTGGATATGACATATTGGTATTAACTCACGTCTTCATGTCGCTAGCATAGTGAATACTTACCTTGATGAGTATATATATGATTACCTTGATGAATTATATTGGCCAGCATAACGATCAGATCAGATTTAAATCCTATTAAAGCATTTATATGAAACTTTAAAACATCGCATTCGAAACAGAAATCCTATCCCTATGATACAGGGGGCTGAGGATAACAGCACAAACAATTTCATTCCACATGCATAATGCAATATTTTTGTCCATGAGTATATTATATTATACTAACACGTTACTAAAGAGTTCTAAAAACAACTGTTTTTTATATAAATGTTAACTAAAAATCAAAAAATTAAAGGAATAACGCAGAAATTACATAAAATCGCAGATATAACTTAATTAACCTATCAATTTTAAATGTCAATAGTAACAAAATTTCATAAGTTTGTGGAGTAAACTTACCTGCGGTTGGACCAATTACAAACAAACATTGCGGCGCGGTAAATTTGACTTACTCCTCCTAGTTTAAAAACGAAGTTTAGTGTAGTACACGAGACGAGATAGCGACGGTTAAACTGCAAAACCTCGTAAGTCGATTTTTGGTTCATTATGACTTGTATACTTTGTTGGTTTATGCTTTTACATATCTTTTAAACTACGAAAGCTTGTACGTCAATATTTAAATTTAATGGTACTAGCGACATCTGCAAAAACCTCGTAAGTAAGATTTTAAGTTACAAAACCTCGTAAGTAGCATTTTTTTTATGAGACAAAACCTGTAAGTTTAATGATAGTTTAAGACTTTAAGTTACAAAACCTCGTAAGTCGCTCTTTGACAAAAAAAAAACAATATTACTGAATTTTACTTAATGGTAATGGAATCCTTACCTTAAAAGAACCCTACACACAAAAAAACGAAAAAATCGAATTTTACATAAAGAAGCCAACATGTTTTTCGTCTCTCCTCTAAAGTTACTTAAAGCTGACTTACGAGGTTTTGCAATTTAACCGTCGATAGGTAAAATATCAAAAATATAGAGAGAGAACATGCATTCGAAGAAATGCTTAAAAGTTTATTAGGTGAAGAGTTAGAAGACGCAGGTTCAGTTGCAGCAGTTGTATGTTGTATTTAAAGTAAAAACAAGCATCGGCGGAATTAGTCAACTATAGTCTATAGTCCGTCCGCTATAACTTTTCCCATGCGGTACGATTCATTTTCAATCAAATTAAGTTAAAACAGAAAGTGAAACGTACGCCGATGTGTGTAGTATATAGTATACAGTATACAAAATGTATATACACATCGACGTTCGTTTCAATTTATGTTTTGACTTAATTTGATTGAAAATGAATCGTACCGCATGGGAAAAGTTATAGCGGACGGACTATATGTATATAATAAAATAAACTTCAAAATTGTTTTACGGAAAGGAGTTTTCGAATATATACATATTTCAGGTACACGCGTACTTTCATGTACACACATACGAAGTTAGCGATACTAGAAACAATATTACTACATTTTTAAGCCTAAATGTATATTTTTACCTTCATTTTTGATATAATCTAAATCATGCATTATTTTATTTTAATTACTAATATTTAAACTATGACGATAATAAGACGTATTATTTTTTAGGACCCCTCTCAAAGACAACGCCAGATTTCTGGCGGATGATTTGGGAACAACACACATTAGTAATTGTTATGACAACTAGAGCTATGGAACGAGGAAGACCAAAATGCCACCAATACTGGGAACCTGAAGTTGGTTGGGAAACAACGTATGGTCAGTTTGGCGTTAAGACGGAGTCTATAGAAACTGATAAGGATTATACAGTTACTACTATTAGTTTAACGAATAACAAAGTAAGTTTATCTATTAAATTTAATGTATGTTAATTTTCGACTTAATATTTTTCAAAAACCTATCGAATAACACTAAATGATAACATGCCGCTCCACCCCTCCCCCTAGGGGTGGGGTGGGGGTTAAATTTAAAATCTTACATAGCAACCTAAATTTTTTATTGCAGATTTGGCTTCGTCATGAAAAACTAAGTAACATTTAGTTGAAACATTTTTGAGAACTGTTAATAGATGGCGCTATAATTGAAAAAAAAACTATTTATTGGCTCCATCTATCAATAATTCTAAAAAATGTTTCGAATAAATGTTGCTTAATTTTTCATGACGAATTCAAATGATTCAATAAAATTGTGTTTTGACTAGGAAAGTTTTGGGGTAGTTCTGATTTTTTTCATTACATATGTATTTTGGGCTGCTGAATCCGAATATGAGGTTTGCGGACAAAATTTCTTGCCGGAACATTGAAAAAATCGCGAGAAAATCGAAAAATTTCATCTTTTTTCCGATTTTTTGCTCAAATCTCGAAAACTATTAACTTTTAGTAAATGGTCTGTTAACAGAAATTAAAGTACTTAAAATTATCTACAAATATCACTATTTACTTTTTTTTTTCAGACGAACCGTTCGGTCTAAAGTACAAGTTGAAAATTGCCAATTTTTAACGGTCTCGGCAAAACCCACTTTTTACATTCCAAAACTTAATTTTTTATTAGAATGCTGTCATTTGATAAATTTCTCCTAGTTTTCTGTACAAATAATAAATGTTAGTTCATAGGTATGGTATGTCTCTTGTGACAGCTTCCATGAGTCCATTCCGTCCTAAGTGGCCGGGAATGTCTCTGCTTTTCCCTTAGAGCCACAGAAGATCAGGCACAGATGGAGTCACAGTTTCAGTTGGTGTGAACATTTCCTTCGGATCTGTTATCTTGATTTCTGATAAACCTTGAGGTTTTGTCCTTTTAAAATGAATTAGTTGAACAGCTCCCTGACTTCCATAAACCTCAGGCGCGCGTTTCTTTTTTATCCGAGGAATGGATTGCTTAGGAGCTACTGCATGTTTTGGTGCAATGCAAGAAATGCCACATATGAAAAAATATGTGAAAAGTGTGGTATTCGTCGATTGTATGTACGTTAAAATCAGCGTTATCGTACACCTGCTGTGTAAAGCACGGCAGGTCAATTTTCTGCGGATCACCTGCGAATGCTGACACTTCCAGGCGAACAGCTTCTGTATAGGATGAACAAAACCCCAAAGAGGAAACTACATCAACCTATTTTCTTGAGCCGTACTTTTTGTAGAGAAAACGGCCAACCCTGCAAGAAATGGTGAGACCAACTATCTGGGCCTTACCCAGCAATCGCAGGCGATCCGCAGAAAATTGACCAGCCAGAAAATAACCAAAACATGTTTTTAATGAGTTTTTTTTAACCAACTTAAACTTGAAAAAATGTAATTAACTTAAAAAAATAATGTAATGTAAATTAACATTAAAAGTTTTCTTTTGTGTGGTACTTCTCAAAACATGACACTACACAAAGGCCGACTCCGCATCTTACACACATGTATCTCGATTCGCTTCTTTTTTCTGGTCTTTTCTCTGGCAACAAACGCTTCAACTCCTAGCAGCTACCTATAAGCGTTGCCACCAGTGCTACAATATAGCATTATATGTATATCTAAAATATATGAACAAATATATACGGCAATGGGTCCGCATGACCTATCTTAGTGGTAACATTTTGAGTCTTTTTGAACAATAATCTAACATTTTCGGACATATTTCTACGGCATTGGGACACCAATGAAACTAAAATTTTATAGGCAACGCATATTTTCGGCTTTGGTAAATTGAGACCATAACACCTTGATTGTATATATACGGCGGCTGGGAATACAGACCCACTTTTTCAAAAACATATATATGCAGCGTTTAGACAGAAAGGGTTAACGTACATACAATGGACGAATACCACACTTTTTACGTCATGGGTGGCATTTCTTGTATTGCACCTAAACATGCAATAGCTCCTAGCCAATCCATTCGTCGGCTAAAAACTAAACCCGCACCTGAGGTTTATGGAAGTCAGAGAGCTGTTCAACTAATACATTTTGAAAGGACAAAACCTCAAGGTTTATCAGAAATCAAGATCCGAACGGAATGTTCACACCAACTGAAACTGTGACTCCATCTGTGCCTGATCTTCTGTGGCTCTAAGGGAAAAGCAGAGACATTATCGGTATTTTAGGATGAAGTGGATTCATGGAAGCTGTGAGAAGAGACATACCATATTCATATTATGAACTAACATTTATCATTTGTACAGAAAACTAGGAGAAATTTATCAAATGACAGCATTCTAATAAAAACTAAAGTTTTGGAATGTAAAAAGTGGGTTTTGCCGAGACCGTTAAAAATTGGCAATTTTCAACTTGCACTTTAGACCGAACGGTTCGTCTGAACAAAAAAGTAAATAGTGATATTTATAGATAATTGTAAATACTTTAATTTCTATTAACAGACCATTTACTAAAAGTTAATAGTTTTCGAGATTTGAGCAAAAAATCGGAAAAAAGATGAAATTTTTCGATTTTCTCGCGATTTTTTCAATGTTCCGGCAAGAAATTTTGTCCGCAAACCTCATATTCGGATTCAGCAGCCCAAAATCCATATATAATGAAAGAAATCAGAACTACCCCAAAACTTTCCCACTAGGGAGCTCATAGGGTACAAATTCACTTAATCAAAATCTGTAATAAAAAATGGAGGTTGCTATTTAGGATTTTAAAGTTACCCCCCACCCCACCTCCATATATTGTATGTATTGTATTGTATGTATTTCTTGAGATAATAGACCTTTTCCATAATTTACCTATGGTATCACGATAAATTGTTTTTTCCGATTATAGCGCCATCCATCCACAATTCGAAAAAATATTCCGAATAAAATTTGCTTACTTTTACATAATGAATCCAAATCTGAAATAAAAACTGGGGTTTCCATTTAAGATGTCAAAGTTACCCCAAACCCCGCCTCTAGGGGGTGGAGTGGGGGTCGGGTTTGGTGTCATTCGATAGATTTTTGAAAATTATTGAACACGTATTTTTCAGTTTTTCGATACGATGTTTATGTCGAGAAATATTCGACCGTTCCGCTACTTTTGGGACACCCTATATATAATAATAAGTGTAATATCTCAGAAGTTATTTTTAGGGGGAATGTGATTTACTCCGTTTGACTTCCATTTTTCTAGACGTCGGTAAATTTCCAATGGTCTGTGTTTGGTTCATTAAATAATTTACATACAGCTTTATGATGTGTACTCTTACTTTTATCTGGGATTACAAACACAGCGACACTGTAGGACGAGATAAAACGTAGATGTGATCTAGTCAAGATCGTTATGGGAAAGAAACGAAAATATGAAAATATTTCAAACACTCTAAAAATGAAATTGGTCAACTCCCCAATCTTCAGATTCGACTCCAGATCACAAGAAGTTATAAAAGACCTATACACGTTTGATAAAACCTGCCTGCACTAAGTGATCGTTTCATTAGAAAGTAATAGAAAGCAATTATGTATTTAATAATTGAGAGCTTTAGTCATATCTCTATTATGACTACAACATTTCTATGAAACAATGCAAAAAAGCAGTACTGCTCACGATGTGCTGATGTGTAAAAAAATGTGGAAAAATCTCCGACGTACCAGGTTACCTAGAAACCGATAACACGGAAAGAGCCCCCAGAGCTCAATACTTTTAATACCGTAGGTATCTGGAATGATTAAAATTGTCCCTTAATATATGGAATAAGAGCTGTATGACTTAAATCTGGTATTAATATTGACCCGTGGTAGGATATCTGATTTCCACGCAGAATGTCGGGAATCGAATCCCAGCGACGCGGTGAGAACATCTAGACATTTTTAAAAATGTCTACAGGCCCCAGGTTGATTCAGTCTGAATTCAAGCCGAGTCACACAATTCACCGAATGCGTTCCCACTTATTGCTCAATGTGTTCCCAATAAGTCGGAACGCATTCGGTGAATTGTATTTCTGTTGACTGCGCATCGTAGGTGGAGCTTAATATCAATATGGCCGATTATCACCGTATATTTGACAAATTGTACCTTTGGTAGTATTCCGTGGGTGGTGTGTTGACAAAAACAATTAAATGAAATTAAAATAAGTGTAAGACAACGAACAATAACATATTTATTTATTTTTGGTTAAAAAGGCGTGCTTATATCTCGTTAGAGGGTTTGTTATTCTTTGCGGGACGAGGGTTTGTGTCAGATTGCTTGTGGATGAATTAAAAACATTAGATTTCTTCTCATTGTTTGATTTGCGTGTATAGAATAAATTGCTATGTAGAAATGCTATCAATGAGTGTCCCCGTTTAGGATTTTGTCCTCTTCAGGGTTTGAAGTGAATGTAAAAAGTGGCCGCAAAAGCAAACAGTCCGAAAAACACTCTGGGGCATGTGTCGTGTCCTGGTGTTTCTGGTGTTCCTGGGTTATGCCGGACGGTGGTGTCCAGAAGGCTAAAAAGACAACAGAGAAGAAAGTTTGATGGAGTTGTTGTTGGTTCCATAGACATTTACGTGTACTGTCCGTGCTTTGCTCTCGACCAGTCTCCCTAGAAACTCTTGTACAACGACAGGCGAACCTGCGTCCCTCGTCGGCGGTCAGGAGGTGGCTTTTGAGCGCAGCGTGGACAGTGAGCGTTCGAGTGATGAAAATAGTTGCGGCTATTTTCTTGGGACGAACAGGTATAATTGTGCAATGAAGTTGGGAAACCGCAAAAAACCAACTTCTCCCTGTTCGGGGTAGGGAAGAGGATGTGTTATAGGTGGGTGCGGAAGGCTAACGGGGTAGCCTCGAGGATGTTTTCGTATTCTACTGGGAGTTCGTCAATGCATGTTTGCATTAGAGCAGACGGTAGATGAATCTTTTTGCGTTTGGGCTTTCGGTAGAATACGTGGCCGGAAGATGAACAGGAACATTTGAGAGATTCTTGTGTGTCGGAGGGGGGACCGTTGATTACTTTGCTTGTGAAGTTCCTGTTCAGAGAGTTTATTCTCTCACTGATTTTGGGGATGTTTGAGATGTTATGGATTTCGTTTGAGGGATATCTCCAGTGCTCGTAGTTGCATCTACGCAAGATTCGACGTTCCACCCGCAACAACCTCTCTTTTTGTGCTCTAGCGCAAAGAGAGTAGAGGCATGATTTGTACTCAATGACGGGTCGAATAAAGGTCTTGTAAGTGTGTAAGAGAGTCTTCTTGTGTGTCTTGCCAATTCGTCCAGAGAGAGGGCTGAGAAGTCTGGCCCTGTTCCTCACCCTATCTAAAGTTGCCTTTAGATCTGCGTCCCAGTTAAGAGTCCTGGTGAACAGTACTCCCAAGTAGATCGCAGTCGGGCTAAGAACAAGCCTTTCTCCCAACAATCTCAGTGGATATTGGTCGTCTTCATTTTTTATGATTCTTTGTGACACAGAAGGGGCGCGAAACACAATTGTTGTTGTTTTGTTCGCCTTCAGCGTGACTCTCCACTTACAACACCAGTCCCCGACCCCGTCCAACAGAGCCTGGGCTCTTCTGTGGATGAGTAATGGGCTGTATCGAGAGGTTGTCGTGAGTAGAGCCGTGTCGTCTGCATAGAGAAACAGCCGAGTGCCTGGGATATTTTGGTTTGTGATATCGCTGTTGTAGATGATGTACAACAGTGGTGCTAGGACTGAACCCTGGGGAACTCCAGCTTGTGGAGTGAAGGGGGTAGACTTTTGATCGCTTATTTTTACTCTGACAGTTCGGTTATGGAGGTATGAGTGTACAATTTTGGTAAATTGTAATGGTAGCCCGATGTCCAGAAGTTTCCGAACAAGTCCGTCGTGCCAGACCAGATCGAAAGCCTTCTGCACATCCAGGAATGTGGCTATGGCGAATGAACCATCGTTGATGGTTTGAGTAACTTTAGTTGTGAAATCTATTAATGCATGTTGAGTAGATTTACCTGACTGGAATCCGTATTGGAATTTTGGTATGATGTTGTGGTTTTCGAGAAAGTTATTGAGCCTTTCTTTTAGGATTAGCTCAAGAACTTTACCCAGAGTGTTTATTAAAGAGATTGGTCTGTAGGATTCCACGTCGGTTGGGGGTTTGCCTTTTTTCAAAAGCATGATGGTATTGGCCACTTTCCAAGGAGTAGGGAAGTGGCTGTTTTTGAGACATGCATTGAATATTTTAGTTAGAAGAGGGATGATACTCTCTGGAAGTTTTTTGAGGCACTTTCGGTTGATGCCATCAGGTCCGGGAGCGCGTTTTTTACCTATTTGGCAAAAGCTCTCCGTTTCCCTGTTTGTGAGGGGGGTCCATGATAGGATCATAGACTGGAACGTGGTAGTTGAGAGTAACATTTACTATGTATTCTGTGTGGAGTTTAAATAAGCGATCAAAGTTCGGGTTGTCTGGAGTTTGAAAGTTGTTTTGAAGCGAATTTCTGAATGCTTCAGCTTTCCCCTCTGGGGAATTGACTATGTGATTATTTACATTGGATTTACATTTCTGTGGTTTTTAAAGAAGTTGAAAATTGATTTATTGACATAAGGAGGCTGGCCCTTTATCGTCCCGTAATCTTTTATGGAATTTGCGTTTCCCATACATAAACTGAACAGGCCATCAACATCTGGTGTTTTAAAAGCTGAGAAGGCATTTTATCTGAATACATACTGATATATATCGTTTCTTAAAATTTAACAAGGCCCTTTATGCATATGGTTTGTGAGTTTTAAAATGGGACGTATTATTTCATTTTGAAAAAGTTATTTAAAATTACAATTAGCAAAATAGTAATTGAAGCGTGTCGCCACACACCCCCCTTCGATAATATAAGACGGTAGATAATACATATATACATACATATAATGAACATTGAAACTAGAAAACACGACGCAATGTTTATACGAGAAAAAAAATCAGTGACTTCACTGAAATAGCTATGTGTATAACAAGGGAGGAAAGTGCTACTTTTTCTCCAGAGAATGAAGTTTACTGCCCGACGCGGTCGGGCAGTAAACAGTAACAGTAACGGGCAGAATGATTACAGTAATCATTCAAGGGAGGAAAAGGCACTTTACTCCCATGTTATACATATGGTTTTTCCACCTTCCTCAAATAACAATTCATTTTTTCATTTTTACTTAATTTATTAAACTATTAAACTAACCAACAAAATTTATTAAAACTAAAACTAACAAGTAGGTACAATATAACTGTCAACTGTCAAATATAAGTCAAATTATTAATGTAAACATTGTTGATCAAAATAAAAATTTACTGTTTTTTACCATTCTGCAAAATACAGGGTGTTTTATAAATAAACGTTAAAATGTATAGATACTTACGTAATAGAAAATCGATATTGTACAGGGCGTCAATAAGTTATATTTCATGAATGAAATACCATGACCTCCCTAGGGAGGAAAAGTAAAAGTGACGTCATGGTATTTCATTCATGAAATATTTTTTGACGCCCTGTACAATATCTATTTTCTATTACGTAAGTATCTATAGATTTTAACGTTTATTTATAAAACACCCTGTATTTTGCAGAACGGTAAAAAACCGTAAATTGTTATTTTGATTTAACAATGTTTACATTAATAATTTGACTTATATTTGACAGTTGACAGTTATATGGCACCTACTTGTTAGTTTTAGTTTTAATACATTTTGTTGGTTAGTTACATAAATAAATTAAGTAAAAATGAAAAATGACTTGTTATTAATTTGAGGAAGGTGGAAAAACCATATGTATACCATGGGAGTAAAGTGCATTTTCCTCCCTTGAATGATTACTGCCCTCCGCTACGCGTCGGGCAGTAAACTTCATTCTCGGGAGGAAAAGTAGCACTTTCCTCCCTTGTTATACAAATAGCTATTAACCGACACTTGCTTGGTAACTTCCAGTAAATCTTGGTTATTCTCTCCGGTCTGATGTTCTCATTGTCTGTGTTAGTTTTGCTGGACAATGTCATTTTCCCTGGCTTGTGATGGATATTTTCGTAAAGCTCGTACGCAGGTTTCAATCTGTCTATGGAAATGGTCTGCCTCTTGAGTTGCTGCGGTTACGACGTTATGTGTTAGTTTGTTCTTGAGCATTTGACAAGCAATTTTCATTTCAGCTAACTTGGCTGTCAATTTCCCGATGGTACATTCTAGCGCGTTAGAAGTTTCTGAAATTTGGGCTCTAGGAGCTATAGCTTCAGAGATTGTGTCAGCTAGCTCGGCAACTGCGTCCAAAGTAGCGGTTGCTTGAGTAGCTAAAATAGCCTGCGTAGACGATGGCAGTCTACCTAACCACAGAGATCTTATTATATTGTCTGGTACTGTTGTGCCTGCTAAAGACTGTCCATGCCTTAAGAATTGGGAAGATCTTCGATCGCCCAGTTCTTCATGCTCAAGTAGTCTCTTAATTTTTTGTTGCTGTGATGCACTAAGTTCTGCTTTTAATTTTACATACCTCTCTGTAGCTGGTAGTGACACAATGATGCCCCTAACTTCTGATATGTAAGCTGTTTCGAGATTAGCAACTATGTAGTTGAATTTTGTTGCGTCACTTGTTATGTTTGCCAGTGTAAATTGGGTTTCCACTTGCAGGAACCAAATTTCGGAATCGTTGGGCCAGAACGGTGGGATTTTAACTGAAATCCGATCAACTCCTGAAGCACTGATATCCTGAAGCACTGAAGCACTAGTACTTACCGTCCGTCATTTTCGATTATTATCACTATTTTTAAAAGTTCGCGTTGTTTTATTTATAACGTCGGGGTCACCAATGTTCCGTGGGTGGTGTGTTGACGGAACCAATTAAATAAAATTAAAATAAGTGTAAGACAACGAACAATAATATATTTATTTATTTTTGGTTAAAAAGACGTGCTTATATCTCGTAAGAGGGTTTGTTATTCTTTGCGGGACGAGGGTTTGTGTCAGACTGCCTGTGGATGAACTAAAAACATTAGTTTTACATTTCTGTGGTTTTTAAAGAAGTTGAAGACTGATTTATTGACATAATGAGGCTGGCCCTTTATCGTCCCGTAATCTATTATGGAATTTGCGTTTCCCATCAACATCTAGTGTTTTAAAAGCTGAGAAGGCATTTTATCTTAATACATACTGATATATTTCGTTTCTTAAAATTTAACAGGCCCTTTATGCATATGGTTTATGAATTTTAAAATTGGACGTATTATTTCATTTTGAAAAGGTTATTAAAAATTAAAGTCAGTAGTAATAATAGCCGGTTGAAGCGTAGTATTAGCCCTGTTTCCTTCCTTGTATACCGTAGGCCGTAGAGATAGCAGACTACCCTGCTATACTCCCAAAGCCGCGTTAGCGGTATAAAAGGGAGACTATTATATTATTGTATATTTCAAATGTGAAATGGTAAAGTGAAGCCCAGTTTGAAATTAACATTTTATTAACCTTGCATTTTATATTTTTAGACTGAAGAAACTCGCGAAGTCTCTCATTGGCAATTCACCTCGTGGCCGGATTATGGAGTTCCTCATTCTGCAAAAGCCATGTTAGAATTTCTTGAAAGAGTTAGGAGGAAACAAGCCAGTATGGTAGTTGAATTAGGTGATACATGGGCTGGTCACCCTAGGGGACCACCGATAGTTGTGCATTGCAGTGCTGGCATCGGTAGAACAGGTAAATAAAAATAGTTGGGTATTTTAGAGAGCGTGAATGGTAATTTTAACAACATCGACATATTAATAAATCATATTAAATAAAATAAATCTGCAGAAATGTAACTTATCAGCTTTTCGTATTTACAACAAAAATGACTATGTTTCTTCATCCTCTTTCTATGTTTCAAGGAGAGTTTCTTCTGCCGCATCAGTTTCTTTCCTTAGTAATTTTCATCAGTAATTTTACAGTTGAGAATTATTCAGTAATATTGGTACTCTTGTTTAAATACGATAATAACCGTTTTCGATATGAGAGTAATTAAAGTTCAAAGTGCCAGAATGTCACTTCTAACAACAAACGATAAAAGTGAACTTACAACGTAAGGTTTCAATTTCGACGATAAGCCAGAATTGCTTATGCTTTTTCTCTTTTGATAATGACTTTCCGACGCGACGTTTAAAAAGACATACTGCTCCCTTGTAAAATTATCAGCATTTTGCTTTAGTAAAAAAATCAAGCGGATTATACTCAGGGCTTCTTGTTGGTCGTTTAAAATAACTTACTTTGCTAATCCGCCATTTAGAAAATGGTCGTTAGAAGTGGTCGTAGTTAGAAATGGTCGTTAAGATGTAGCTAATGGCAGATGAGGTGGAGCTCCTCTCTACGTAAACCACATTATTTATTTTCTTACGTCTAGTGACAAATCATCAAAACATCACTAAAAGTATTTTGCAAAAAAAAAAATAAGAAACTAGTTAAATTTAGAGGAAGAACATGACTCTAATAGTTACTCGCCTATAATGTCACACTAAATAAAAAAAAATAATAAAAAAAATCAAATCCTTTATAAAAGGTATATATTTAAAATCCCTAAAAAGGGCTACATCACAGAACTAGTTTTCGATTTGTTGACCAATCATCATCAGTGCTTACGTGAAGTTTGCATGCTAACCACCAAGATATAGTTTTACAAAACTATGTGTGTCAAAGCCCTTTACAAGTAATCCGTCAAGGAAATATCGGTTAAAAATGCTATCTTAAGCATGGATGTTTAAAATATTTCTTTAATACGCCCCAGGTAACATCTGAGCTATGGTTTGACTTGTTCACATGGTGACAGTATGGCAGCAAGTGACAACATACTGTCACCATGTGAACAAGTCAAACCATAGCTTAGGTGTTACCTGGGGTGTATTAATGAAATAACATCCATGCTTAAGATAGCATTTTTAACCGATGTTTCCTTGACGGGTTACTTGTAAAGGGCTTTGACCCAGTTATTTTTGTAAAACTATGTCTTGGTGGTTAACATGTAAACTTCACGTAAGCACTGATATAATTGGTCAACCAATTGCAAACTAGTTCTGTGATGTAGCCCTTTTTAGGGATTTTAAATATATACGTTTTATAAAGGATTTTATTGTTTTTTGTATTACATGGTATACAGCCAACTAAGGAAAACTTTTTCCTTGTGGATTGTCACACTAAATGTTCGGTTTGGCCATAGTTTTTTTTTGTGTCACTTGGTGAGGAATCTGCAAACAGACGACGGAGGTAAACATTTCCGACAGTGCTGGGTTCCTGAGCTGAAACCTCATCAGTGTCACGTCGACCAGTTTGGCCCTAAATCGGACCTCCCTGCCCTCCCAACTCCGATGTGGCCGGGACCAGCTAAACCCCACCCCTCTCAATACTAGGGCATCAGGTTGGAATCGCCCGTTAAGGCATGACTTCTCTCTGATGTCCTTCTTTTGCCCGATTCTCAGTCACTCGTCATCACGCATCAGCTTCCGTCTCTCGCACTCATCCGACCACTACGTCCTTCAATCCTAATTGGCCAATTGAAGGATTGGCCATAGTGTTGAAAATGTCTATCTTTAATAATATGCGGGTTTTCCTGTTTCGAGTAATGTCTGTTTCTCCATTTAAAAATCGCTCCATTCGGGTAAAGGTTGCTTCATCGTCGAATATAATATTCTTAATAAATCATCTACCAGCGTTATGGTTGCTCAGAATACGATGGCAGAACGGTAACCATCGTGGATATCTTGGAAGCAAATTTTGTACAGGAGAAAATGATAAGGTTGGAAGTTTTCTTTTGTTAGAATTTTAATAATAGACCACTGACTCACTCCTGTTGCTGCTGACTCACTCCTGTTGCTGCTGACTCACTCCTGTTGCTGCTGCTAGTTGACGTGAACTTACTTCAGCATTTTCATTTACTCAAACCAAAATTTCATATTTTTAAATAGGTGTGATTTGTTCGGTGAAATGGCTAAACAATTATCTGACAGTCCAAAGCACACTTTCTGTAAATGGACTATTTGAAATTTCTCCCTCAGACTCTTTCTGTTTCAATGGTTTGAAATTGTCGTTTTTAAAGAGTATCAGTATTCCGCAAAAATAATATTTACGTCATATTTTCTAATCAAACTCATTGTCAAACAAGTTATGTTTTTGTTCCGATTTTGACAATAATTTATACAGGGAATTTATTAGTAAAAAGCGAAATTAAGAACTTTTTACTTTAATGGGGTAGGCGCAAATTCTTGGTCCAATGTTATTTAAATGCATTCATTTTTTTTCGAATCCTGAGAAAACTAATAAATATTTTTGAAAAATTTAAACGCAGAATGAAAGATTACATTATTACCGGCGTCCGAAAGTCCCTTAGAATAAACAAAAAGTTACTTTTGAATGAAATATTTGAAATTAAAAATCACACTAAATTTTCTCTTTTTTTTTTCACCCCTGTAACTTATTAAAATAGACATAGAAATTTTCAGGGACATGCATTGGACCAAGATTTTGCGCCTGCCCCCTTAACGCACTCTATGTTTTCCACAGTAACATTTGATTAAGTAATTATTTTACCTAACAGCCATATAAAACTAAATAAACTAACCACAGTCCATGCAGAAAGGATGTAACAGTTATGACTCACTCTGTATCTTTAGTATCTAAATCTAAAGTATCTTTAATAGCTGAAGGGTACAGGGGAAAAGTCAACTAGTCCAAAAATGAAAAAAAAACCGGTGTACCCTTCGACACTTTCTGTTTGCCTGCATTTTATCTTCTCAAATCGTCAAGGCGAAAAACAAACGGAGTCCCTAGATATTCAAGGTTTTAAACATCTATTGCAGGGGAAAAACCAACACCTACAATTCGTTATTACTCTCGTTCAGGTCATCTCGGCTGTGTTTATTAGTTGTTGTTTCCACACATTTAGTGAAGCGAGATTGTTAAGAAGTACAGTCGGAAAAATGAAAGAATACCCATGAACGATCATATCAACAAGCACATATTTTGGATTTGCTGCCCTTTTCTATAAATAACAAACGAGAGAGATATATTTTTAAGTGTTGTCTACAAAGCAAAAACGTTATCCAAGACATACGCAGTTACACATTTATAATTGACAGAGTGAGACGGCGATTCAACGTAGTTATGTTAATTTAGTACAAAATTTAAACTCACACTTGACTATTTCTGTACTTCTACTGTCATTCTTAGAAAAACATTCAACATCAGTAGAGATAATGATTGTATAAACTACTATTCGAGTAATCGTGCTGGTCAACTATAATCTGACAGATTCAATTTCTGTCACTTTGACAGTGAAACTGGGTTAGGTTCGGTAGAGTTTATAAATTTTAATAATCAGTCGTATTTACTTGGATAAACTCAGTTCTTTTAAAAGCTATTTTGATATTATATTGAATTTTTGGTTTGGTAAGTATTTATGTAATTAAAATAAGTCAATAAAATTTATAAGTAATCATCTGTCAATATGGTTAACTTCTGTCTATGAGTTTGCCAAACGTGTACATATTACTCTGACTTTTCAATCATAGTGTATAAAATTACAGATTAGTATGTTTTTACGAATGTACATTTTTTTTATTTACATAAAACCGCATCAACCATGGAAGGTTATTAGCGGATGTTGAACAATTACAATATAATTATTACATTTTATGAAATAAATGTATATCTTAAAGATAATTAATTGTACTAATTAAATTGTTGTTGATGCTTGTTGTAAAATGTTGTTGATGCTTCGTTCATACGAGTAAAGTGGACATTCTGTAAGAATGTCTGGACTGTTATCAGGCATCTACAGTAGGAGCATTGTGGTGGTAGCTCTTTGGTTATTAAGTACATATATATATATATATATATATATATATATATATATATATATATATATATATATATATATATATATATATATATATATATAAAAGAAAGTCGAGGTTATGTTAGTTACACCATTTATAACTCGAGAACGACTGAACAGATTTTTATGAAATTTTACACGTATATTCGAGCGGACTGGGAATAGGATAATATGGAGTTTCATACGCGTACGTCATAAGGGGGGTTGCCCCCCCTGATATATTTTTTTAATTTTTGGAAAAACCGTTTTTTACTATTTTTATGAGATGTAGAAGCAAAAGATACATACAATCCTAAATTTTCAATTTTCTATCTCAGACCGTTATTTTTTAATAGCCATTTAAATATTTTACATCTACATACTTATGGGTTAATGTTGTATGCCCAATTCTTAATCGGTTTATTACCACTTATTCTCTTCTCTTCTCAGGCAGCTGGAGCTGGAGATAGATGTAAGGTTTGATCTCTTTGAGTTTTGAACTATTCGAATCCCAACAATGCTGCCAAACTTGTATACAATATTGCTTGATATTCAAATTGATATCTGCGATTGGAATTCTTTGGATAATATCAATGTGTTCGTCAGTAGTTGCTTTAAGTGCTAGGGCATCGGCCTTTTCATTACCTGAAATACCTATGTGTGAAGGTACCCAAAGGAAGTGAATGTTTATATTTCTGCTCTGCATACAATGTATCATACATTTAATTTTTTGGATAATAGTATGAGATGGATAGATCTGTTTTATGCATTGAAGTACTGATAGTGAATATGTGATTAGTAGAATATTAAGATCTGTATTAGTTTGGCAGAATGTATATTTGGATACCAAAATGATCTGAATTCATTAAGTTTACTTTCATTTAAGTCACTTAATGCAGCCGACAGAAATTCATAGAGAAATTCATAAAATTATATTTGCTTAATCATTGGTAAACAACCAACATTTGGTACCAACATTGGTACCAACATTTACATGTTGGTAAAGGGGATTAATATTGATATGACCCAAGATAGAATAGGGAACTTGCATAAAATTTTAAATTCGAAAAAAATGTTATAAATCACAACAGAACATAATTTAGATATGTATCAAAGATAAAAAAGTTTTATTTGTTTTTCGTTTGGCCCCTAAAGACGACTAAAAATTCAACTTATACCAGCCAACCTAAAACGCGTCGTGACGTCACGCCGTTGTATGTTTACATTCTACACCAATTGTATATACAATTTTTAATTAGACATTATAAACGCCAGTAAAAAATACAGTTATGTGATGTTAAAAGTGTTTTTGATCGTTTGAACTATTCATAGAAAATTTGTATTTTTACAAAATGGTTTTATTTTCAATAGTAAATCTTCTTTCCTTTCCTTCAAAAACTGTATCAAACTCCAATCTCAACAAACTGGTATATATTATTACAACGACATACGATAAATGTCATTAGAATATAAATATTTTTCCTTTATTCCCCGACGACGAGCTGGCCAAATACCCAAGTAGGTGGAGGCCAATAAACTAAAGAAGGAGAAGAAGAATATGCCTAAATATAACGCTGTGTCTAGGTGCACGCTAACGTGTACGCAAATAAAAAAGTTTCAGAGAGTGTCAGAGTGTTGGAATTTGTTTAATCGCGTTGTGGTTACACTTTAATTTTAATATTGATTAGTAAAGAGATTTCTTATTTTTTATTTGTTTGTTTTTAAATTAACTATGCAGTGTGGACAATTAATTTAGTTGTTTTAATGAGTTTAACGACATTTTAAAACAGTATGAAAAAGTTAAGAGACTATAAATTAATATATATTTTTTAAGTTAAAATTAAAATAAAAGAAGACCTAAAGCTTTCACAATAGTAATTAACGTGTTCTGAAGCTATTTCCTTGTGGCATTTTTGTAATCAACTATTCTAAATGGGAACTAAGCCACAATTTAACTAAAAAACGATTTTATTAACGTTTCGACGTCTAAATCGGACGTCGTTGTCAAAATACAAAATATTATTAAATTAAACAAAAATGTTGTTGCTTAGTAAGAATTTTTTTCTAATAATTTATTTAATCTGAATAATTTTTGTATTTTGACAATGACATCCGATTTAAACGTCGAAACGTTAATAAAATCATTTTTTTAGTTAAAGTGTGGCTTATTTCCCATTTAGAATAGTTGATTATAATAATTAACTTACGTATAAAAATTATTTTAACAATATTTTGTACGTGTCATGTCAACTAAATACATATCTTTATTTTGCTAACCTAAATATATACTTTTATATATACATTGATTTATTACAATTAAGTTTGAAACATCTGAATAGTTCTGCTTCCCTTCCCTTAACAAATATTTTTCTATCAAACAAACACTAAACATATCAAAATAGCATGTACCAAAATATACAGTCACTGCGCACGCTAAATAATGACGTCACTGGCTTGATGAAGTTTAATTCGCGTGTACCTAACTTTTTTATTTGCGTACACGTTAGCGTGTACCTAGACATAGCGAAATATAACCATAATAATAACCTAATGTAAAACTATGTGACGTCACGGGTCGTTTGAACTATTTTATACCGCAGAAGACTTTAAATATGTATTTCTAAGTTATTACGAGTTTTTGAATCGTGAAATTTTGGAAATCTCATTTTTAAACAAAACTGAACATTATTATGCAATAAAAAAAATGTGCAAGTTCCCTATTGTATGGAGAAATGCAATCAGGGAAGCCGACCCCGTATAGGGATAAGGCAAAGAGAATGATGAATGATATTTGCTTCTCATTATTTTTGTATTATTAATCTATATCAAATAATTAATTACGGTAGTAAAAGTAACATTTATTACCAATAAATATATTGGTATTATCAGAAAAAGAATAACATCACAAAAAATTTTTGACATATTTACGTAGCGAAAAATCGTACGGTGGGGTAGTAGTCACATCCGTTTTTTACAGTATTAACTTAGTTTAGACGTTGTTTTGACTAGAAATTTTTTATTTGATTCGTATGCATATCATTGATGACGCATGGGTATCCTTTCATTTTTCCTACTGTATTCAGTATTCTTCAATTTTATGAGTCTTTTTTTAAAGTTTTATAGTGGTAAATTTTTGTCGTCCAAGTTCTACAAAAACAAATTTTCTTTTCCTATTCGGTAACTAAAACAGTTAATGTCCTTTGAAATAAAAATTTTGTTTCAAAAATGTACCTAATTCAAAACCGTAGATAACAAGTATAAATATCTCAATACTATATTAAAATTGAATTTAAGGTCAACTGGTATTATATTCTTATATTATGTATGTTTAATAATTCTGTCGGGTACTTCGATAATGATTTGTACCGATTAATTTTTAGTCTAAAAAATTACCTAAAAATCAAGTGACTAATGTAGATATTTTGTCACAGGTACTTTCTGCACACTGGATATATGCATCTCCAGACTAGAAGACGTGGGCACGGCCGATATTCGAGGTACAGTTGAGCGGATTAGATCACAACGAGCGTATTCCATCCAAATGCCTGATCAGTACATATTTTGTCATTTGGCTCTTATAGAATATGCCCTAATGAAGAGCCATCTGCAAACCGCCGATCTTACCGGGTTTGATCAGGCCGTGGAAGAAGATTCTGATTGAAGAGTCGCTGTCTTTGAGCGAAGAGAAATATAGGTGTAAATTTTTAACAATTTTTTTAATGAACGGTTTACCTAGTTGCTTTTCGAAGGTTTCCTATGGAAGCGATATGAACGGAGTTTGTTTTTTGTAGGAAGAATGAACGAAAATAATTGTTTTGGTTTTGTTATTAGACGAGCCGAGGATGTTTTAAATTTTAAATCTGGGATTTCTGTTTGCTAACAATTGCAGAAAAATTATGTCAGTCATTTAGATTAAATATCGAATTATGTATTGTATATTTTTTTCAATTTATTTATTTATTAATAGTTCAACTTATTATAACTTTCAAATAAAAACAACAAATTTGTTATTAGGCATTTCATTTTATTTTTCCAATCCATGATTGAACTTAATACTAGATGTACATACAGTGAACACGTAAAGGTTGGAATAAATTCATTTTCTCAAAAATGGACGATTTTGGAAAAAAGTTCCGAAACAGGTCAATTTTTAAGAGACTAAGTTTTTCAACCTAATAAAAATATTTGTAAATTAAATATTTTTAAAAGATTTTTAATTGAAAAACTTTATTGGCCCATTTCCTGGTGACAACCTCCAAGGCTTCTACAATATGCAAGCACATGGATGCTGCAGTGAAGACTAAGGGGAAGGAATTCTACACTATGCAATTCACAACCCCCGTCTGCAGCGTGGTAAAGTTCCAGCGGAAAATGGACCTAGTTACTCTATAGGAGTAATACTAATAAAAATAAAAATGTATACCATTTTCATTCATTCAGTTGCGGTGCGAAACCAAAACTGTCTTAATTTTTACTCAGATCAGAGAGTGCAGCCAGCACTCTTATCGACGATTTCACCTCTTTTTAGAGGTTCATCAGAGACTGCATAGGCTGCTTTTCTCTGGCCCAGGTAAAAATCTTCGACATATCCATCTCTCACCTGAGAAAACCTGGGCCAGAGAAAAGCAGCCTATGCAGTCTCTGATGAACCTCTAAAAAGAGGTGAAATCGTCGATAAGAGTGCTGGCTGCACTCTCTGATCTGAGTAAAAATTAAGACAGTTTTGGTTTCGCACCGCAACTGAATGAATGAAAATGGTATACATTTTTATTTTTATTAGTATTACTCCTATAGAGTAACTAGGTCCATTTTCCGCTGGAACTTTACCACGCTGCAGACGGGGGTTGTGAATTGCATAGTGTAGAATTCCTTCCCCTTAGTCTTCACTGCAGCATCCATGTGCTTGCATATTGTAGAAGCCTTGGAGGTTGTCACCAGGAAATGGGCCAATAAAGTTTTTCAATTAAAAATCTTTTAAAAATATTTAATTTACAAATATTTTTATTAGGTTGAAAAACTTAGTCTTTTATTTAGCAGATGCCGCTAGGCACCTACTACCATCTCGTCAGTTGCGGTGGGAGATGGATATGTCGAAGATTTTTACCTGGGCCAGAGAAAAGCAGCCTATGCAGTCTCTGATGAACCTCTAAAAAGAGGTGAAATCGTCGATAAGAGTGCTGGCTGCACTCTCTGATCTGAGTAAAAATTAAGACAGTTTTGGTTTCGCACCGCAACTGAATGAATGAAAATGGTATACATTTTTATTTATAGGTCAATTTTTATTTTTAAATTACGACTTTTTGGCATAGATATCATACTAGTGACGTCACCTATCTGTGCGTGATGACGTCATCGATGATTTTTTTAAATGAGAATAGGTGTCGTTTGATAGCTCATTTGAAAGGTAATTCAATTCTTTATTCAGTAGTATAAACATTAACATATTTGTTTATACAGGGTGTCCAAAAAATTATTTTGAATTAAATTTATTCACATAACAAGAAGAATGTATGTAATAGTTTTTAATTCAAAATACATTTTACTGCTGTCAGAAAACAAAAAAAATGTTTATTTAACAAATAAATCTTGTTTTTTGCTTAAATTCAATATTAATGCAGCCACCAACCTGCCTCTTGACAGTTTGAACATTTAATTTAAGCGAAAAGCGATGAATATTTTTCAAATAAACATTTTGTTCTGTTGTCTGAGAGCAGTAAAATGTATTTTGAATTAAATAAATTACATACATTCTTCTTTTTATGTCAATAAATTTATAGCAAAAAATTTTTTTTTGGACACCCTATATAAATAATTATGTTAATGTTTATACTACTGAATAGAGCATTGAATTACCTTTAAATGAGCTATCACACGACCCCATTCTCATTTAAAAAAATCATCGATGACGTCATCACGCCCAGATGGGTGACGTCACTAGTATGATATATATGCCAAAAAGTCGTAATTTAAAAATAAAAATTGAGCTGTTACGGGATTTTTTTTCAAAATTGTCCCTTCTCGAGAAAATGAATTAATTCCAACCTTTACGTGCTCACTGTATATTACCCTTTACTAATATTCAGCTAATAATATTTAAGTTATAGCCACTTCTATCCAAGAAATTAAAGGCTGAAAACTGAAATTTAACTATTTTTAATAATCCTGTGTCAGTTATCATGTGTGAAAATGTGCAGTTAATTTCTTCCTTTTCTAGTGAGATCTGGTAACCCCTAATTGGAAGCTATTAAAGTGACATTCAAAATGAATACAACGGCAACCTATCTGTTCGGTACAGTGTGATCTTTGCTTCGCCACAGCTTCTATCCAAAGCCTTCCCCTCTTAGTAGCTTCCTATCTTCTAGTCTATGTGCAAGTTGAAGGGGCCAGTCTATGATAACATATGATCTGTTAAGCTCATTGTGCCCGATTTCGCAATATTTTCAAAAGTATTTTCTCATACATTTTTTAACTTTTTTTTATCTGTAATATTGTATTTTACAATTATTATCTATAAAGTTATACATATTACTGGCTCTGTAGCATGTTTATAAGACAACTCTACCACGAACATATGCTTGGTTCATTGGCTCTACAATTCATAGATAATAATTAGTATTTACTACACCTCCAATGAAAATTAAAAAGACGTTAAATATTCACGTTTGAGACTAGCATACGAAAACTAACTATGAATTCAAAAGGTTCCAAGCGCTATACGCATCTCACATGCATTTTTCATATTACTTGGTGCTCTAATAGTATAGAAGGACAAATTTCATCTGATAAATGGTGATGGTAATATTTTAATAGCTACCTTAACTTCGGAATATTAAAATCAACAAGATTTATAATCTGACGAATTTTGTAACTAAAGAGTTCCTTTCATCAAATTGTTCCTTTTGTATTACCCTTTCGACGTTTTTAAAACTTGAAAATACATATTTCAAAAATTCAGCTTCATTGGACTCGACCGTTCTTGTACCAATGTTACACCAGACTGTGTTAGAATGTACTTGAACAAGTACATTCAGGTAGTAATTGAAGTTAAAACACCGGATCAGATATTTTTAAAAGATCAAAACAAATATTTTAAGTACGAACACATTGCATTTCTTTAGAGGCAGTTTTTTTAATTTCACATCTGCCCTTTCTTAATCTCTCATTGTTTAAGACTACTTATTCTGTTGTGCCCCGAAATAATGTATTATATTTATGATATTTTTATTTTCCGTGATATAGGCAGAAGATCTTAATATTTTTTCACTCGCTGAGCAGGTTAGATTGTTCGCTTCATTTTTATTTTTGGTAGTGAGTATTTGGTTCATGCCATAATCTGCCCATACATTTTTAAATGCCTTATAGTATAGTCCATTGCGCATCTGTTTTGAGGTGGACGTTGAGAGGTGACTCATATTTTTTTGCAGAAATTGCTTGGAATTAACTCGTATAATAATAATTGATTTATCCTCCCACTCAAAAAGGTCCGGAACATTGTTCGGAATAATCAAAATGTCAAAAAATGAAGGAAAAATTAGATTTTTTTCTTCGTTTTTTGATTATAACTTTAAAATTATTTACTTCCGAGAAAAGTTGCACTAACATAAAAGTTGCGTAATTAAATTTCCTATAATATAGGATTGGTTAAAAATTTTAAAAATTGTCACCCTTGTTGCAAAATAGCAATAATTGCGAAAAAACCATACAAAAACAAGTATTCGCATGTTACGTTTTTCAACCATTTATGCTATACTTAGCACCTTCATATTTTACGCAGAAAAACGTTATGATATAATAAAACAATACTGTAAATCTCATTAAGATCGGTTCAATAAATTTTTCAAAATAAATTTTGCAATCCAGCTTTCGCAAAAAAAATTCATTTTTTCAAAATGTTTGCAGGACTGAAAATAAAGCAGATAGTAAGTTGAAAATTTTTCTACATATAGAAGAATACTGTACCTTTCATTTGTAATTTGCAAAATTAAAATCGATTAACTATCGCCGCGTCAGGAATTTTTTTAAATAAATATTAATTTTTTGTGCTACGCGCAGGACAGCGGTGTTCGATTCACACAAGTTGATTTCCACCAAAATTTCTTCTAATATTTATCTAATATATTATTTTCTTATTCTATATTTTGTTGTATTTTAATTCCACAAAAATGAAACTATGTAATTTGATTATTGTTTGTGAAATATTGTTTAAACAATTGCATTTGTTTAAAAATAGAAAGTTTTTGCTAAAAAAAGTGTTACTTCAAAGGACCAGAGTACGTGTTTTTTTTGCAATAAACAAATTTATTTATTTATATCGAAATTTACTAAAAATTAAAATTTATCAATCATTATAAAGGTCATTGAAATGCCCAATCAGAGCAAACGTATCCTCTGTCCTGCGCGTAGCACCAAAAATTAACGTTTATTTAAAGAAAATCCTGACGCCGTGGTAGTAAACCGATTTTAATTTTGCAAACTGCAAATGAAAGGTACAGTATTCTTCTATACGCTCTGAGCTTCGCTGGTGTCGCTCCTAGCTGCAACTTTCACCGGTAATTTTTAAATTTATTATTTTTAATTGTTATCGCTTATTATTTACAACGCAAAAAAGTAATTAAATTGTAATCGATTTTTTAAAGATTTTGCTAATCATTTTAACGTTCTATTAATGAAATATTAATTTCTTATTTCGTATACCTTCACAATTATCGTGTAGATGGCGCTTTAGATTAATTTATAATTACATATTACGAAATATTAAAAAACTTAAATTCAGTATTTAAAACGTAAGTATATTTAAGGTAAAAATATACACCACAGTTTTGACCAACTAATATTATTTCCTATTAATGTTTTTAAATTCAGTGTTCTAAATTAATCACTTTGACATTTATGTCAAATTTCCAGTAAAAGCTTACAGACTTATCACTACTGGCGCTCGCGAATTTTTAATTATCCCCTCTACCTACGAGCTCATAGCGTATATGTAAAAAAAATTCAACTTGCTGCCTGCTTTATTTTCAGTCCTGCAACATTTTGAAAAAATGATTTTTTTTGCGAAAGCTGGATTGCAAATATATTGAACCTATCTTAATGAAATTTACAGTATTGTTTTATTATATTATAAAGTTTTTCTGGGTAAAATATGAAAGTTCTAAGTGTAGAATAAATGTTAAAAAACGTAAAATGCGAATACTTGTTTATTTATGTTTTTTTCGCAATTGTTGCTATTTTGCAACAAGGGTGACAATTTTTAAAATTTTTAACCAATCTTATAATGTTGAAAATTAAAGAATAAAAAATCTTTTAAAGTTATAATAAAAAAAAACGAAGAAAAAATCGAATTTTTCCTTAATTTTTTGACATTTTGATTATTTAAACATTGTTCCGGACCTTTTTGAGTGGGAGGATAACTCAAATATTATTATATGAGTTATTTTCAAGCAATTTCTGCAAAAAAAAATATGAGTCACCTCTCAACATCCAAATGTACTATTACAGATGCGCCCTGTTCTATTAGTGTAGAATTCCAAGTTCGATCTGTGGCTTTGAATTTTAAATAGCTAGTGAATAGAGTCACTCAATGGATAAGTAGTACGATCAGATATTGGGTCACATGGCTAATTGACATTCGTTCATTGATTCTAGTGGAAGGCTATCAAACCGTAAAATGTGTGTAGTGTTTGACTACAGCTACTTATTATTAGTAGGAAAGCATATTTATTGGATACATTCCAAATGCGAAAGACAAGAAGAAAAACGCTTTAGGGGAAAGAAGAGATGTATCCACTACAGACTACAGAAATGGTTGGACGGTAATAGTAACCATATTTGTGATGGTAATAGCTTGGTGTGCTAATGTTTTATAGAAATGCCACTGAGATGCTGAGAATTTTATACTTTATTGGAAAATGGATGAATTAGGATGTTTATTAATTATGTATATATTTTATATTTATGTTGATTAGTTTTATAACTATATTTCATACAAAAAATAATAGAACGATGAATCGGCGTAATTCTTTTATAATGTAATTTTCTGATTGTTAATTATAGAAATCCTGGAAATTATGGATAACTTTTGACATAAAAATGTTTTTTAATGAATTATTCTAATAAATCCGAAATTAGGCGGACATAATTATATTTGCACGTGGTACGACTTTTAGATATGCAACAAAAGGGTGCTTAGACATTACATGGTGTTTAACTATTTAGATGGGAAATAAGCCACAATTAAATTGAAAAAATAATGTTATTAACGTTTAAATTAACATCTAAATAGTTAATCATAAAAATGCCACAAGGAAATAGCTTCAGAACAACATTACATGGTGTTCCATTATGATTTAATATCAAAGCGATCAATGTATGTGGAAATAGACGTATTGATTAAAGTCCTCTAAAGCCTCAGAGTAAACTAAATTATTTTGTCCCTATTAAAAACTATAATTTAGTTTTATAAAACTAAAGTTTATAAAACTATAAACTCCCTATAAAGACTATAACATTTGAGAAATAAACTCTTGTTTTATTTATGCAATTTTATTTTGGTAATAAACTGCATATGATTTTTTGTTTAAACATTGACTATGAGCCCGTATGCTTGGTTGTATAGTAATTTCCAGTCACTGTTAGTAGGTAAAAATTTAACTCACTGAGCAAAATATAATGATTACTAAATTTACTATACCCTGTTTTTAATTCAGGAAGAGTAAACGCAAAAGACAGATTCACACCCAATAATATCACTAGAAAAATCACCAAATACATCTTTTTTGGTTGATCATGTCGGCATTCGACGGTAATCCATAAATATTATAATAATGCGTCGCCAAAGAGTTTTAAAAACAACTGTTTTTTATATAAAAGCAGACTAAATATCTAAAAATTAAAGGAATAACGCAGAATATACAAAATATCGCCGATATAACTTAATTAACCTATGAAATGCCAATAGTGTCAAAATTTCATCAAAGTGGAGTAAACTTGCCTGAGGTAGGACCTATTAAATCATTCTTCTTCTTCTTCGTCTAGCCATTCACGTCCACATCTGACCATAAGCCTCTTCAAGTCTTCCTTTCCATTGTTTTTTGTTGTACGCTACTTGTAGCCAATTTTTCCCGGCAGTTCGTTTCAGATTACCTGTCCATCTCATAGGAGGTCTGCCTCTGGATCTTTTGTGTTGGTATGGTCTCCAGGTTAGTGTTCTGTGCCATTTGTTTAGATCGCTCCTAGCTACATGTCCAGCGTATTCCCATTTCAATTTTAATGATTTTTGTACCACATCGGTGACTTTGGATTTCTGTCTTATCAATGTGTTTGTTTTCCTGTCCTTAAGTGATATGCCAAGCATTGCTCTTTCCATCGCGTGTCGAGTGACTCTGAGTATGTTCATATTCTTTTTTGTGATTGTCCATGTTTGTGCACCTATGTTAATATCGGAATAATGCATGCATCAAAAACTTTAGATCTAAGATGTAGTTGAATTTGCTGATTTCTGAGTATATAGTTCAGTTTGCCGAATGCTGCCCATGCTAACTTTCTTCTTCTTTTTATTTTTTCCGTTTGAATTTCCCTATTTAGTATTATTTTTTGTCCTAAGTATATATTCTTCAACTTTTTCTATAACTTTGTCGTTTATTATTGTCACGGTTCTTCGGACTTAATGACTTTTGTTTTGTTTAAATTCATTTTCAGTCTTTTTTTAGAAGATTCTGTGTGTAGTTCTGAAAGCATGGTTTGCAGTTCCTGTAGGTCAGTAGCTATCAGGATTATGTCATCTGCAAATCGTAGATTACTGAGGTAGCGGCCATTGATGTTTACTCCCTTATATTTCCAATTTAGATTTTTAAACACGTCCTCCAAAACTAAGGTGAACAGTTTGGGTGATAGAGTGTCTCCCTGTTTGACTCCCCTGTTTAATGGTACAGGGTTCGGGGTTCATTAAAGCATTACGGAGCGGTAAATTTGAATTACTTCTCCTAATCAAACATGAAATAGAGAATGTGGAAAAATCCCCTTACGAACAATTCACACATCCACCATTTCGGGCGGGGAAAATTTTTTTGAATAGAATCAAAGATCCAAACACCAGTTCTTAGAAATGTGTTTCGCCCTCTTCAACCTCTCTGGGCTCATCAGTAAATTATTAGATTTACGTAGAGCGTAGATTTACGCTCCTGCTATGTCTAGGTCTCGAATGTTGTTTTTTAATTGGAATGTGTCTGAAGATATTCAACCTCTCATCTTTACTGATGAGCCCAGAGAGGTTGAAGAGGGCGAAACACATTTCTAAGAGCTGGTATTTGGATCTTTGATTCTATTCAAAAAATTTTTCCCAGCCCGAAATGGTGAATGTGTGAATTGTTCGTAAGGGGATTTTTCCACATTCTCTATTTCATCTGTTTGATTTCGTACGAGTGGTCGTTAAACCATTAACTTTGGATCTTTTGATCACTGAGTGTGTTTCACAGATCTACATCTTTTGTTTTTACTCCTCCTAGTTTAAAAACAGCGTATAGACAGTTTAGACTATCAGAATATTGCTTCCAATTATGTCGACTTTGATGTAATTATTTATACATACTTTTATTTGATCTTACATGTGCTAAACAGATGGGCCACACTACAGTAATTTTTCACAATTCTAGTATCTATGAAATATTTTTCTGCGAAGTGCGATGTGTCGAAAATTCAGAGATATATAAGAGATTAAAATTAAGAACGAGACCATGTATAACGTTAAGTCGGAGTAGTGAAAATTTAGCGAAGATTGATGTGCGTGTTACTTCATTGTCGAATAAGTACTCACTTTCAATGCTAAAAGATTTTATGCAAATCCATGCGACCATAATTATGTTCCAACATGTGTCTATTGCTTCTATTGGAAAAAGGGTTTCTTTAATAAACGATGTCGTAAATCGTAAAGGGTATGGACACTTTAGAACGAAGTACAGTTTACGTCATATCGAAATTGTGACGATTATAAATAAAAATCATTTACACGTTTCAATAAAAATAATTTAAAAAACACATATACTCCGTCTAATATACTTACCTTTGCACGTCATCCGCGTCATAGCCCGTGACGTCACATGATACCAACACGAAATATTTAGGCGGTAGGTGTGTTCTTTTTTAGAATCATTTTGTTGAGTACACTGGAATTACAGCCACTATACATATTTTATACCTACGCGCAGAAATAATATTTGAAGAAATACACAATAAAATGTTTCATTTAATTTGTATAAATGCATTTTAAAGCGTTTTTGTGAAGTACATTTGTTCGAAACACAATGTAACTGTAATCGAACGAAGGTGATATTTTGGCATAAATTGGTAACATTTATTTGACAGTCTTTACTGTAAGTATTTGTTTTATCCAGATTTAGCCATGCGGCTCACACTCCCTCTAAGGGGAGAATTGACTCATCCCAGATACCTAGGGTATCAAAAGAATTGAGCTCTGGTGGGAGGGACTGTTTCCATGTTATCTAGCCCTAGGTGACTTGGAATGCAGGTGTGTCTCCCAAAAATTTTCGTACACTTCTGGCCATCGCGAGTAGTACAGCTTTCTGCATGGTCTTTTAAAGATGTTCATGTAGACCCAGCTTTTTGATGTTTTCTATGAGGTTCTTCGGAATGACTCCAGTAGTAGAAAGAACAATAGGTATTGTCTGGGTACTTTGCATTCTCCATTGTCTCCTTATTTGTATTTCGAGATCTCGATACTTGGCGATTTTTTCGTTGTGCTTACCAAGCAGATTATTGTTGTTAGGTATCGCCACATCTATTAATGTTGTTTGCCTAGTAAGTTTATTAACTAGTATTAGATGCGGTCTATTATGCGCCACTCGTTTGTCTGTGAGCACAGTCCGATCCCAGTATAGCTTGTAGTTGCCTTTTTCACGCATTCTATCAGGGACGTATTGATAATAAGGGAGATGGCAGGTCTGGAGAAGTCCAAGTTTTCTAGCTAGTTCCTGGCGAAGAATCTTTCCTACTGAGTCGTGGCGTTCTTTATGCTCAGTTCCGACAAACGCCTGGCAGCCCCGGTAGGACCCCCGCCTTTGTTTTATTATATTTATTGTTTTTATTATTTACTTTAACGTAATATTATAACTTAATTCTTGTTGTCTATTTCTAATGTTTTTTTTTATTTACATTGAATATTAATTTGTTTTGTTGTATAATCCACTTTTACAATAATTATGTGATCTATTCGATTTAAAATGGATTCAGGATTTTTTTATACTTTGGCAACTATGTCAACTTAGATCTCTGACGTAGATAATGACGTGCAACGGTAAGTATATTAGACGGACTGTACATTTATCGTACACCTACACCTACTTATATCGCAATAGTGGCATTATAACTAATAGTCTGGGCTGATTATCGGAGAATAGGCCATTTTTGGGAAAAGTTATTTACCAGCAATTTTATTGCTGGAATCGAAGCTTATGATTATATATATTAATAATATAGGTATGCAAAGTCCGCAGATAGTGTGCTACTTTTTTTATAAATAAAATGGCGCCCGAAAATCGTGTTATTTTCAATTATTGCTCTATAACTCCGAAGATTTTAACTTTACAACAAAAACACTCCACTAAAAATTCACCGCAATTAAATTCTGCATAGAGATATGTTTTTCTCGATCTGCTCCGACCAATATTTCCACGGAAAATGCGGGTTTTCCCAACAAAATCTTTAATTTTCAAATAAAGTTTTAGATTAATTATCTACTAATAATTCAATAATTTGGTGACTTAAAAGCCTTTTTGGTTTAGATTATAGTTCCAGAAGCTGGTGAAAATTGAACGAATATTTTAGCAACAATTCAATTGTTAATTAATAATTTACGGTCGCAATAATAACCAAAATAATTATGATACACTGATCAAACTTTGAAATCTTGAAGTATAACTATTTTTTTAACATGTAAAGATTATGCAAAAAAATTAAAAATTTATATTTTGTCGACAAAATATTAAATAGGCATCACATCTTTATAATCTTTCTAAGTTTGATCAATGTCTCATGATTATTTTGGTTGTTATTGCGACTGTAAATTGTTAATTAACAATTGAATTGTTGCTAAAATATTCGTTTAATTTTCACCGGCTTCTGCAGTTATAATCTATACCAAGAAAGCTTTTATTTCACCAAGTTATTTAATTATTGATAAATAATTACTTGCCCAAAAAATTTATTTGAAAATTCGAGATTTTGTTGGGAAAACCCACATTTTCCGAGGAAAATTTTCGTCGGAGCAAATCGGGAAAAACATGCCTCTATGTAGAATTAAATTGGGGTGCCAATTTAGAGCAATATAGAGCAATAATTGAAAAAAAAAACGATTTGTTGGCGCCATTTTGTTTATTAAAAAAGTAGTACACTATCTGCGGACTTTGCATACCTATATTATTAATATATAGGATCTTATAATTCGATTCCAGCAATAAAGTTGCTGGTAAATAACTTTTCCATGAATTTTGCTAATTAGCCCAGAGTATAACTGTTCGTTGAACTCTATAAAATTATGCATTATTTTCCAAATTTATAAGCACGTGTTCTGTAATTTTGTTTGTGCTAATTCTTCTGCTACTATGGCAGATATTTGCAAATTCAACTTGTTAAAATTGCCTTTTGCTAATTGAAGTTAGGGGGAGGTAGTTGCCACTTTTGCCACATCGGATTTAAACTCCAATAAGGAGTAATTCTAGGCACATGTCCTATAAACCCGGAAAAAGGTTAAAAACACCACTCGTGAAAGTCTGCACTCTGTTGTGTTATAAAAGTACTTGTTAAGGTAAGATTTTATCACAATTAGATTAACCTATTGAATCTTAGTATATTTTTTATACAATTGAGCTGAATTGAGCAATTTCGTTAAAATGGTAGTGCTTTTTCCATTTGTTAAATGTTATTGCAAACATCTTTAAAACATATTAGGATTAGTGATACGAGAAACCAACCAGATGTTACTTAAGGCCTAAAACAAATATTGCTTTATTAAAATATATTTTTATGTCAAAGATATCAAAGAAATAATTAGGTGAATGTGTTATTTATATAAAATTGTGTATGTCTCTTTTTTATAATTTTATTGTTTTAAATAGTTAATATATTTTATGCTAGTGAAACTTTCAAACAAATATAAATACTTCAGAATCTCTTTAGCAGCGGCTCAATGAAATAACGTCAATTGCTTCATTACATAACGTAAAGTATATTTCAAAAATTTGCCTAATCGTAAAGTACGAAAAGAATTTTTTATTTGTATCCGTAAATATTTTAACATAAAATTTTAAATGCAAATACTACAAACATAACTCTCATATTGAATTAAGTTCTATGAATTGAAACTAAATCAATAACTAGTTTATATAATATAAATAAACCACTGGAGTAGTTCTAAGACAGACATCTTGTCGAGTCTCGTCATGTTTTTGGGATCGTTGCGACCGTTTCTTCCATTCGCTTTACATGGCCTAGCCATCTTAGTTGACTCAGTTTGTACTAATGTTAGGTTATTTGTATAATAGGTACAATTCAGTTAACCTCCTCCATCATTTATTCCACTTTATAACACTAGCATACGCAGATGACATTGATCTCGTTGGAGACTCCATCCTATCCACAAAAGCCATTTTCAACAAGGTGGAAGGAGCAACAAGCGAAGTACGGCTGAGGAATAATGAAGAGAAGACGAAATATATGTGTATAAATAGAACGACACGAAGAGACAGGATAGGACAAAATGTGACGGTCAACACCTTCAATTTCGAAAGAGTACAACGTTTTAAGTATCTGGGGGCCGTAATCACAGCTGACAACGATGTTACTGAAGAAATAAAAGACAGAATCCAATCAGCAAATCGCTGTCTATTCGCACTGGATAAGCTTATAAAATCAAAAAATCTTACAAGAAGTTCCAAAATCAAAATCTGTAAATCCATCGTTAGACGTGTACTAACATATGGTTGCGAAACGTGGACCATGACCAAATCAAACGAAGAAAAGCTCAAACGTTTTGAACGAAAAATACTTAAAAAAATTTTCGGACCTCACCACGACATTAACACAAACCAGTATAGGATCAGAACCAACTTCGAATTAAAAGAACTCTACAAGGACACCGATATTGTCCAAGAAATTAAATCACTGCGACTAATATGGGCAGGCCACGTACACAGACTTCATAACGAGATACTTGTAAGACTGGTATGGGAGGAGATTCCTACAGGCAAAAGACCACTCGGACGTCCCAGAATGCGATGGAGAGATAACATCCAAGCAGATCTCCGAAAAATGAACATCCCATGTGACCCTAGGTTGATGGAAGACCGAACAAATTGGAAGAAAGTTGTACAGTCAGCCAGGACCCACCCAGGGTTGTAGCGCTACGTGATGATGATGATCATTTATTCCACCCAGTATCGTATATAATATCTTTCTTTTCAAAGTATCCTAGCATTTCCTCATCCTTTTTTTCCATTGTCCACCTTTCAAGTACGTGTGTGATCACTGTGTTATGACTGGGTGGATCAGAATTTTATATAAACTCCCCGGCACAAAATTCCTCCACCCAAAATGTTTGATGAAGTTTGACAATCTATGACTTTATTACTTGTACTCCGATTCTCAAGATTCTTGCATCAGTTTGTAGGTACATGTATTGATGTCGTTTGCTATTATTCCGGTAATAAAATTTTTTGCTTAGATGGCATTATACGGGGGTGAATGGAAGCGTTGTTTTTTCTCCTAACTTTAAAAAATTCTGTACTAATAATGATAGTTGGTCAGCCCAATAGGAAAATTTGTTTAATTCAAATTGAGACAGTCACCAGATTTCCCCACAATTTCTGTCAGGGTCGCAACGTCAAAATGCATAGACACCAAGTTGGATACGATCCTATTCATAACACCCCAACTCGCATACATATTAAAGAAAAATAAATATACAGTATGTCCCTGTAAGTTGTATCCATATGGAAAACTTTTTTATTATTAATTTTACGAAAAAAAGTTATTTTTTATAAAAAGCTCTGCATGGTCCAAAACCTATGATTTAACCATCAAATATCAAATTTTTTGAATATTATACGAGGTATGTCAAAAAGTTTTAATTTCACTCAAGAGTAAAGTAGCTTTATTTTTCGTAATATTGGAAATTGCTATTATGAAAAGTTTTTTGGAATTAAAAACTATATTCTAATATGCAATTATATCCTTCTAATTGATCTTTTTTTTGAAAAATTATAGATAACTATCATTTTTTCAGTTATTTTAATTCTGATAACTCTTTTATTATTAATTTTACGAAAAAAAGTGATACTTAATAAATAGTTCTGGATGGTCTAAAACTTAAAATTCAACCATCTTATATCAAATTTTATCAATTTTATACGAGGTATGTCAAAAAAAATAAATTTAGATCAAAAGTTAAGTACCTTTATAGTTCAGAATATTTCAATTAGAAGGATGTAATTAAATACTTAAACATAGTTTTTAATTATAAATAACTTTTCATAATAACAATTTTCGATATTGTGAAAAATAAACCTATTTTACTCTTGAGCAAAATTCATATTTTTTGACAAACCTCGTACAAAATTGATAAAATTTGACAGAAGATGGTTGTATTTTAGATTTGAGACCATGCAGAACTTTTTATTAAGAATCACTTTTTTCGTAAAATGAATAATAAGAGTTATCTGAATTAAAATAACTGAAAATAAGGTTGGTTATCCATAATTTTTCAAAAAACAAATTATAAATTAGAAGGATGTAATTGCATACTAGAATACAGTTTTTAATTCCAAACAACTTTTCATAATAGCAATTTTCAATATTGTAAAAAATAAAGCTACTTTACTCTTGAGTGAAATTCAAACTTTTTGACATACCTCGTATAATATTCAAAAAATTTGATATTTGATGGTTCAATCTTAGGTTTTGGACCATGCAGAGCTTTTTATAAAGAATAACTTTTTTTCGTAAAATTAATAATAAAAAAGTTTTCCATATGGATACAACTTACAGGGACATACTGTATATGGAAGAATATATTTAGAAATTGAATTAATGATGTCATTAATTCAATTTCTAAATACACTCTTCTATATTATATTTATTTTTCTTCATATGTATGCGAGTTGGGGTGTTATGAATAGGATCGTACCCAACTTGGTGTCTATGCATTTTGACGTTGCGACCCTGACAGAAATTGTGAGAACATCTGGTGACTGTCTCAATTTGAATTAAACAAATTTTCCTATTGGGCTGACCAACTATCTCCCTAAACAATGCTAATACTAATAAGAACTAGTATGAATCAAGAAATTTAAAAACAAGAATATATTTATGAGAGAGTAATGGGACCTACACTTACATACGCGAGTGAAACACGGGTACTGAAAAGTGGACTTTCACATTTTGGAGAGATGGGGGAGAAGAGTCTAAATGGCGTTGTTAAGCCCATAGACATAATAAGAATGGACTAGACATTGTAGGCAAAACAGTGTAACGTGGACCAGTCGGTAGGTGGTCTATCTATCTCTATTGCGCGATCCCACGCATGTGACGCCTTGGTATTGGCGTTACACGTTACACATCGATGTACAGAGCGACCCATACCTTACCTTGTCTATTCTTATTATGTCTATGGTTAAGCCAGATGATTTATAGAGAAAAGGAAGCAAATAATTATAATAATTGTATAGAATCAAAAATAAGTACAGTTATTAACAATTGAGGAATAAGTTATTCATGACGTACAGAGAAGTTAAAAAATAATGATTCTCGTAAACCAGTAAAGAAGAGAGATAAGGCGGACAACGAAAACGATAGTTAAAGAATGTGTATATAGATCTTCCTAGAATTAACATCGATATTTGGAAAAAAGCGTTAGACTGAAGGAAATGGTAAGAAGTGGCAAAGAAGTGTATGGAAAAATTATCGAATAAAATTAAATGTATGTATTATTAAAAGTAAAATTTAAATAAAAGGCCGTCTAGGCCTAAGGCCTGTTGAACTTTATAAATCAATGTGGATATGTACAAAAATCTAAAGACTGATGTGTATGTAATTAAAGAAAGTCTGTTGAACTTTATAAAGAAAAACTAGAAATCCTGGTGAAAATACGTAAGAGTTACGATGATGAATAAATTGATATCTAATATTTAATAGGATTTAATTTAATTCATTATAATATATAATTTTGATATATACTTTACTGCCTAAACAGGGGGAAGCCAATATTTTGTCTGATTTAGTTTTATACATTAAATGGATATTTCTATAATTTTTACTCTGAATAGTACAAATCGACTTGGCAATGACTTTTAGTCTAAATAAAATTAATTTGCCAAAAATATATTTTCATTTGAGGTGTTGCATACAGTTATATGATAAATTATCTATGAACAAGTATATAAACGAAACTATTGAATTATTTTTGATTATATTACAATATGTAAAATAATTCAAGCAATAAAGCATTGGATCATAGATGATATATGTAACATCCTAAAATGATGTAGAATATCACTTTTGGAGCCTTCCCTGATTAAGTATTGTACTTGTTATGATAAGATTGTTGTTATTATAGTTCCTCTAATATATTTTTGTTTCTATTTTTAATCAAGAATATATAATACTTAATTTATAATATTAACAACTACATTTTCTAGTAATCTTCTAAAATGTTAACTAGCTTCAAAACAATGTTTATACGTATAATTTAACATCAAACGCTTATATTTTTCCATCTACAGTCTATCTTTTCAGTATCTATGTGGTAACACAAACTAAAAGACACTCATCATGCAAAAAAAAACAACTTTTTATAGTAAGTAGTATGAATAATATTAAAATAAAGTACGTCTACATCATTAATCTACAAAACATGTAACCAAATACCGGATGGAAGAAAAGAAAAGGTAGGCCAAGAGCAACGTTTAAAGACCAAGTGGAGAAAAAGCTAAGAACATTGGAAGTGCGAAACTGAAAAAACAAGGTAAAAAATAAGAAGGAATGGAAATTGCTACCGTAACAGTGAAATACTCATAATGCATTTTAGAGCCAAGGATGGTGAAGATCAATATGAAGAATATATTAGATGAAGATCTAATTTTAAAATAAGCGATTTCACACAGAAATTTCATTGAAGTATTAAACTGATCCTGTATACGGTGTAAAGTTAAGTTATAAGTTACAACGAAGCATAGTGATACCAGAAACATACTATAGTAATCTCCACCAAGGAAAAACCAACGCTGGGTATCTTTAGCACGTCCAAATGTTGCCGAGAAGCTATAGCTGAATATTTATAATAAACTGTGTCGTGACCTGTGTTAGAGCTTGTAGATTAACTAAGTGCATGACTTGGAAAATATCTGCGCATTCATCTAAAATTATTACAATTTGTATGGTCGAAGCATAGATTTGTACTCTGCGCATGCATGAGTCATAGTCGTTTAGAGAATTCGCTACCTCTAACATTAATCGTGTTGGAAGTGGTACGAAAAGAAGGATCTGCGCCGATTTTTTTTATCTGATAGACACTAAAACGTAATGTCACTCATTAATGAAACAATAGGGCTTTTTCTTTTCATTCTCATTCATTTGTTTCGAGCTTCTGTCATATGTCTTATAATCCTTGTATATTAATATTATACACAGATTATACAACATATGACAGAAGTTCGAAACAAATAACAATCGTTGAAAAGCCCTATAGCAGTAGTGTAGTGTGATTAATCCAAAAAATATCAAACAGTTTCATGAACGAGATGAAAAAAAAATATATTAAAATATGTGAAAATGAAACTGTTAGAATGTAAAACAATAAAAATAATTACTAGCTTGAAAAACTGTTTAACAACCTTATTTATGTTAAACATGTCAAATACATAATACAAATAATTTTTTATTACAAATAGAGACAAAGATATAAAAAATAAATTTTTAGTTTATTTATTTGACAGAAAAAAGTTTCACAAAACCGATGGTTTTTAAAATTTGTATATAATTGTTTTTGAGAATGTGATGGAGAATCGTGTATTGTGGTTAGTATAATGATATGTGATTCAGTTAATAGTATTTTTTCAAACTATTTTTCTAGAATATTACACTCTCTAGATTTTGATTAGTATATTTTTAAATCAATTTCTAACATATCTTTCTATCTGTGGGTCTGTTTTTGCATAAGTAGTTACTGAAGAATGTGCAAAGTAAGTGTAAATTTAAAATATGCAACGATAGCTAAACGAATACCGTCCTTCGTGAATTTATTAAGTTTTAGGTTATTAAAATTGTGGAAAGTAACATAATCAAGCTTTCTTCATACAGCCATAAACGATTTAGTAATGTATCTTTACACTCGGGTGGAAACAATAAAACTCTTCACTGCTGAAATATCACTAAATTGATGGTGAGTGACAGTAATCGCAGAATTAATACCAAATTTGGGTACTTGCTGTTAAGTGTAAAGAGAAACCTTGGCTGTTTTTGTTTAGGGCGCTTGAAAACACAGCCACTGGTGGTCGCCACCGGTGGCTGCTACACGCTGCTGACTGAGGTTTGTATGTATTTTAAATGGACTCAGCGCACACACTGCGTTCCCGGTAGTCTTCGAGCGACAACGGTTCTCGCTACTTGAAGTCGGTGGCGACCACAAGTGACTGTGTTTGCGAGAGGCCCTTAGATGAACTTTGCTTCTATGCAGACAACCACAAAATTAAGAACTATCAGTAGTCGGTAAGCTAAAAGTCAAACAATTAGGCATGCACGTCATAGATTTAATGACATTATAACCCACCGGTGCAAACTTGACGGCAAGCAAATTCAACACATTTTTCCTCATGTATATTAGTTTTTTCGCTACCGTCAAGTTTATCAGGAAAGCGCTATTGCCAAATAAAAACATATATGTATTTACCACATCAGCTACCGGTTTCTCTTTGTCTTTAAGAGCAATGGTCTTATGTAGTAGGAATGAATTAACATCATAAAACAGTGGATACATTGCTTAATGTTGAAATGCAACCAATAGATAGATATTATATACCGGGTGTCCACTTATATTTCCCCCCATTTTAACTGCCTATAACTTCTAAACGGTTCAAGATAGAAATATGCGGTTTTCGCTGAAATGTTTTATTTTAGTAAAAGTTTTGTCTGAATGGATTGCATTTTTTATATCGCTTTCAAATACGAAATAAAAAATGGCGGATTTTTGAAAAAAAACTTTGTTGACTTTTTTTAATGGAACACCCAGTATATTTTTTGTAAATTGAAAGAAAGGTCATTCACCTATCCAGCGATATAAAGCTTTTCAAAATCCGTTGTCAAATCACTGAGTAATTAATTTTTAAAATGAGGGGTGCAACGTGGATATCACATACCTAAATAACATAACTGAGCAAACTGATATTATGTTATGTGATTTCCACATTAAATCTCTCATTTTAAAAATTAATTGCTCAGTCATTTGGCAACTGATTTTAAAAATTTTTATATCGCTGGATAGGTAAGTGACCGTTTTTTCAAGACACAAAAAAATATATTGGGTGTTTTAATAAAAAAAGTCAACAACGTTTATTTTTTTCAAAAATCCGCCATTTTTATTTAAAAACGATATAAAAAATGGTAATTTACCTAAAAACTTGAAAAACGGTCATTTATCTATCCAGCGATATAAAATTTTTTAAAATCAGTTGTCAAATGACTGAGCAATTAATTTTTAAAATGAGAGATGCAATGTGGAAATCACATAACTTGCTTATAATAGTTATGTTATTTAGGTATGTGATATCCACGTTGCACCTCTCATTTTAAAAATTAATCACTCAGTGATTAGACAACCGATTTTGAAAAACTTTATATCGCTAGATAGGTGAATGACCTTTCTTTCAATTTACAAAAGAATATACTGGGTGTTACATTAAAAAAAGTCAACAAAGTTTTTTTCAAAAATCCGCCATTTTTTATTTCGTATTTGAAAGCGATATAAAAAATTCCATCCATTCAGACAAAACTTTTACTAAAATAAAACATTTCAGTGAAAACCGCATATTTCTATCTTGAGCCGTTTAGAAGTTATAGGCAGTTAAAATGGGGGAAAATATAAGTGGACACCCGGTATTTAAAGTGCAAATCCAAAAAGACAGGTTTGATAAAATGATAGAGAAATATAAAAAGTGTATTGAATAAGGCTTACATTGAATATGTATATCCTTGGATTGAACTGTAGAGGTATTTCTCCCTCAAGCTGCGTTGACATGGGTGTAGTGACTTGATTAACTCATTTGAATTCAAGTGAATTGAACGCTTTTTGACATGAGTTCATTTCAGTAAAAAAACAGAGCAACAGGCGCCAACAGAGATTTATCGCGGTATTTTAAATGCAGTCGTATGTATTACTACTGAATTAAAAAAATCCCGAGGTAAAAAAAATGTGACCGAGGTATTCGATTTTGGCTGATTTTTTTGTGGTTAACAGCTCTTTTTCTTTTTGTATTCTTAATAAAACGTCCTGATGAGTAACTGGTCCGTATAGGATATCTTCAGGATTCGGCAGTAAAGCCACATTTCGAAAGGCTCAATTTTCTTGCATGTGACGTCTGTGAGAGTCCACGACCCAACTCCGTACAACAGTATAGGAAAAATATAACATCGTAGTAACCTGAGTTTTATGGGTATTGATAAATCATGACATTTGAATAGCGCCATTTTTTGAAATGCAGATCTTGCTTTCTCTGTTCTACATTTGATTTCTAGAGAATGGTCCCAATTTTCATTGACGTTCGTACCAAGATAGGTGTATGTTTGTATTCTTTCAATTTATTGACCGTTCACACTGATTTGTCCAAAGGGCTCCTTCCGTTTCGCGTTCCTTCTTAGAGAGCATCATACATTTTGTTTTCTGAACGTTAAAGTCCATATCTGTGACTTACTTCCTGAAAGTTACTACCTTCACAAACAAACAAACAAGCCTCTTCACCTCAGGGCCACGTAGAAACCGAAGTACCTATTATTAACAGAAATATTACGAAGTCTATCAGCATATCGAATTGCAATATCTGTAATATTCATCTGAATCAATGAATATGCTAGTAAAAATATTTTCATTACAAACATTTCAACAATTTTGGTGTATGTGGTAATGATACAATATGGTATGTATGAAGAGTGTTTGATAATACATATGAATTAAAATAAACACATCAGGTTTACATGTCCAAAAAGATTAAGAATGTATATACGCCTTGTGTACTAGAAAGTTATTTACTTTTTTTTTCGATCTCTGTATAAAGCAGATTTTTCTGAACTATGTTGTTGAATTTATTAATACCACGAAAGAACCAAAATTGGAGATAAAATTATAATTAAAGTGAATTATCAACACATTTAAAATGGCCATAAATATATTTTACTACAAAGTATTGGAATATTTTTGAAATTCACAAATATTTTTAAAACGGCTACACTGAAATATTTTTTTACTTGCGTAAAAATCCAAAGTACTTTGCTCATTCTTATTTGACCAAATGTTTCGATTTATTACAGTAAATTATTTAGTAAATTGGAGACGCTAATTATTATTGGTGTCAAATTAAATGTTTTTCCTTAAATAAATCTATATTCAAAGTATGATAAATGTAACATAAGAGTGTATGTTCGATACCTATGCTACAGAAGGTTTTAATATTAAAACGAAATTGGGAGTTGCAATTTTCAAACAAAATTCTTACTCGAAAATCGCTGGTTTTAATTTAAAACTTTATGTTTACTCAAGACTGTCCAGTTTTATATTTAAAGAAATGTTTTGTCAACTTAGTTATATCAAATTTAAGGTGGCTTTATGCATTTAGGATCTATATATACTATTTAAGATCAAGACCATGCCTTTTGTAATAAAGATGGCGTAGCCCTATTCTATTAAAGTTATTAAAGTAATATAGATTTTAAAAATCTTGATAGTGGGTAACTTGAATTGTAGCATTCCTTAATATACTAAAGTTCAAAGATAATTTTTTGTTCTGTAAAATTTGCAATTTTAATAAAACTTTTCGGTCGGGACAGGGTATGGTGTAGTTATCAGAATTTAGTTGACTGTCTTTCGAATTCTTTTTGTGTTTTTCCTACTTCCTCTTACTTAATTCTCATATTATTAAATTTATACGAAACAAAAAGCAAAAACTGAATATACCTACAATATATGTCTCGTAAGTTTTCGACCTTCTTTCATAACTTTGGAATAATTTATTTTTCGTCATCCAGCTTATATCAGCCTTCGAACTAATCCTAATTAACCTTCTATTCGTAATTAACCTACTTCATTATCATTTTCATTATTAAAATGACTCAAATTTTTTGTTAAACTTTATGTTGTATGACTATTTGTTTTAATACAGTGATGAGCGCTCTAATAACCGGCAAAATAACGCAAAAGATGGAAACCATATTAAGTTGTGAGATAAAAAGAAATGAAACTTGTAGAGGTGGGAAATTTAGCGATAAAAACCTATAAATTTACATTCTATTAAATACATATTAAGTTGTGAGATAAAAAGAAATGAAACTGGTAGAGGTGGGAAATTTAGCGATAAAAACCTATACATTTACATTCTATTAAATAGAATGTAAATTTATAGGTTTTTATCGCTAAATTTCCCACCTCTAAAAGTTTCATTTATTTTTATCTCACAACTTAATATGGTTTCCATCTTTTGCGTTATTGTTTCCCACCTTTAGACGTATCAGATGAGTATGTTAACCCTCGTAAGGCGGTGTGGGGTGCAATAGCACCCCTGACCTCGTTTTTCTCACCTATCTTTTTTAGTAAATTTTTGTGATTTTTGAACATTTTTTTATTCGCACTAAATTCAATTCTTAACACATTCCACCCATTACAGCATTTAAAAATCTGCGTTTACGTTTTTTTTTTTTGGAAAAATGAGTGTAGAGTGCAAATGGTAAAAAGACCGTAAGTCCCGGCATAACTGTATTTTGTGTAAAAACTTTGTCTTACTCTGTGAAAAATTTCATGTGTTTGTCTTGCAACGATAATTAATTTTTTTTAAGAAGAAATAATTACCTTGTTTGTAAAATTATGTTTCATAGTATAATATTCTAATATCATTCTATATTCTAATAAATTCTCATTCAGTTCTAATTATCTTTCAAATCAATTTCCCCAACGTTCACATATAAAAAAATGGATATACGGATGTGCACCCCGCACCGTTGTTTACGTAACAATCTAAGCACCGCCTTACGAGGGTTAACTAAAACTGTCACTGTCACAGTGGCCATTGCCAAACTCGTCCGATACGTCTAAAGATGGGACACAATAAATAGAATGTAAATTTATGGTTTTTATCGCTAAATTTCCCACCTCTACTAGTTTCATTTCTTTTTATCTCACAACTTAATATGGTTTCCATCTTTTGCGTTACTTTGCCAGTTATTAGCGCGCTCATCACTGTATGCTATTCATCTCGATACAATTTAATATAAAATTATAAAGACAAATGAAACTTCATCGGGTTAGCCTTAAGATCATCTAGCCTTCTGCATCCATAGTTGAACATAGGGCCTCACCAAATTTCTTCCAGTTCTGTCGATCTTGGGCTTTCTGCAACCAATTCCCAGCAATCCTTTTGACGTCGTCTGTCTATCGTGTAAGTGGTCTACCTCTACTTCTTCTATCTGCTCGTGGTCTCAACACTGTATGATCAGAATGATCTCCTTCATTCTGACTACATGGCCCGCCCAATTCCACTTCATCCATGCTATTCGCTCTATGACATCTGTGACGACTATCCTCCTTGTGATTACCTCGTTTCTAACCCTGTCTGTGAGAGTCAGTCCAAGAAGTGACCGTTCTATTCTTCTTTGGGCCACAAGTATTTATATTTATGGACCAATGCTATTCCGTTGAAGTCGACTTTTGGATTTTCGCTTGGTAGCAGGTTTGTCACATATTATGTCTTTCCAAAATTTATGTTTAAACTAACTTTCTTACAGGCGGCATCTAACTCAGTAAGCATAGTTCTATTCTGTTTAAGTTGTCTGTTATAAGAACTATATCGTCCGCGAATCGTAGGTGGGAGAGCGTTTTGCCGTCGACAATTTATTCCTTTGTCGTCCCACTCCCAATCGTTTGAAAGCATGTTCCAGTACTGTCGTAGAGATTTTGGGAGATAACATGTCTCCTTGTCTAATTCCTCTTTTGAGTTTTATAGATTGGGTATCTTTATGTAGTCGGAGGGTCGTGGTTGCATTATTGTATATGTTCGCTATCAGTTTGGAATACCGATATCTATACGGATTTTCTCCAAAGCTCTCATTATGCTGTTAATTTCTATCGTATCAAATGCTTTGCGAAAGACTACGAAAGCCAGGACTAATGGTCAGTTGTATTCGATGGATTTTTCTATAATCCCTTTTATGCTGTGGAGATAGTCGTTAGTGCCAAAGTTTTTTTTAAAACCTGCCTGTTATCTAGGTTGGTAAAAATCTAATTTTGTTTCCAGTATATTTGTTATTATTCTTGTGAATAACTTGCAGATGTCGTCGGTAATTCTTGAGGTCTGTTAAATTCCCATTTTTATGTAATAAGATGGTAAGTGCACTGTGCCATCTTGTAGGTGTTTCACTTTGGTGCAGACATAAGTTGAACAGTTGCTTTGTGTTCTTGAAAAGCCTTAAGAAATTTATTAGGAACACATGTAAAATCCGTACATTAAAACATTCTATTGCATAAAGTTATCTTTCTAACCCCTTAGTTGTTGAGAGTAATTTAAATTTAACATTATGTTGCTGAAGTATTATGTGACTATTTATGAAATATATAATCGGTATTGTAAATACTGTACCTTATTTCTTAATACATAAAATGCTTTTTAAGATAAACTGTATTTTTTATTTATTTTAATTAATAATACACTCTCTCCAAGATGAACCACGAATCAATTTATTAAAAAACATTACAAATTTATTAATTAAAGAAATTAAAGGAAGAGTGTGACTATGGGGACTTAAGGTAAATATCATCCCTTAGCTAACAACACCGCATAAGTCATTTTTACCAACTTTACAGGAGACAAAAAAAAAACTACTTTTTGAAACACCGCCTAAGTTAAAAAATAATACCGTTAGTAAACACCGCTTTTGAATTACGGCATCTGATTTACTGAAATCTAAATCATGTGACAAATTGTTAGATGCGCAATGAGCAGATCTATCCAATGGTATTAAAATCTGGAAACCGTTAATTTTCGACTTGAGCGGTGTTGTAAGCTAAGGGACGATATGTGTAAGACCGAATACTTATGTATTGGATCCGAGGTTGCATATTTGAACTTCAGTTTAGAAGAGACAATTAAGAGTTGTGAGACTTTTAAGTATTTAGGATCAATGATAAGCCGAGATGGTACTTGTTTGACAGATACAGAAATGAAAATAGCACGGGGAAAACAAGCCACAAAGCACTTCACGGAGTGATATAGAACAACACTCTAACCAAAGAAAACAAAAAAAAAAAGGATCTTTCAGAACATAGTGCTGAATATTTTCCTATATGGAACGTAAGTATGGCCGAACAATACGAACAGTTGAATTAGACTTTATGAGCCTGAGATGTCTACAAATCACCAGAGAACAGAATAAGAACAGTAGATACGGCACATAATGGAAGTAGAATGCTCAATTAGAAAAAAGTTGGAAAACAGAGCCCTGCAATGGTACGGGCATGTATACCCTATTCCACGAACATACGCCTGTTTTGGATTACTTCGACAACGAATATTTTACTGTGCAAAATAAGAAGATCGAAAGTAAATTGCAAATTACTTTGTTGTTTATTGGAATAATTATTAGCGCCATTTACTTTCGTACTTCTTATGTTGCACAGTAAAATATTCATTGTCGAAGTAATCCAAAACAGGCGTATGTTCGTGGAATGGCCCATACAAAGAATGCCAAAACAAAGGTGGCAGAAAAGAACATTGGACTGGGACCCTCCGGGAAGAAGACGGAGAGGAAGACCTGCTACGAGATGGAAAACTTACCTCCTGGGACCTGCTATGAGAGGAAGACCTGCTATGAGATAGAAAATGCCATGATAGATAGAGACCTTAGAGAAGCTGACTGGGAGAATAGAGTGCTGTGGAGTACGAAAACGGCAAACTCATAATGGGAAAAAGCCGAAAAACACAAATTTGCTTCCAATTTTTCGGAGAGTGGCTCTACTGTCCCTCTTTATACTGTGGCACTACCTTATTTTTATGCAGAAACATATTTTTTTTATCTTTAAACCGTTTTAATGCCCGTTCATTTTTTGTGCGTATTTCTTTTCTCTTTATAAATTATATAAAATCTGGCAACTGTGCAGTGTAGTACAACCCTCGCCACTCACAGCGGACGGGATGATCGCATCGTGCCAAAAGCTTAGAGGCTCGGCTGAAAAGAGAAAGATTTTACGGGCATTCTATGTAAGTGACAGAGATAGAGCTATATTGCACTTTTAATACACGTTTTAATGAGACTATTCGTGCCTGGCTCGACAAGGAAGATCTAATATTTTTTACTATGCTCATCATAGTGAATAGTGGATCGTAGATCCAAAAAGATTCTCGTACAGGGTAGTACATTATATTTTCGAGTTTTTTTATGCGCTCGCTCGCTCGTTTTTGTATTTATAATTATTACATTTTTAATGATTAAACTTTGTATTATAAACTATTATATTTTTAAGTAATTTAAAATTTTTTAATTTTTAATAAAACCCGAGTTAAATTCAGCTTATCGTGATAGTCTAATTCAGTGGTCGACAAAGTGCGGCTCCGGAGCCGCATGTGTCTCTTTGGCTCCTTAGGTGCGGCTCTGGCACAAATATCCACGGAAAGCGCAATATTTTCATTTAAAAAACTTGATAGGAAAAACATTACCTACACCTTATTCTGCTAAATAATTAGCATTTATCAAACTTAAACTTTAGCATTTGTCAAAATTCCTCTTAACGCTTCAATAACCGAGTTGAAATTTTCTCCTTTTAACATTTGCATTAATAGCTTTGAAATATGTATTAGGAGGTATGGTGCTCTAACTTCGAGCGTCTTCGTGTTGAATTGGAAATATTGGTGAAGAAAAAAATGTTCACAACACAAGTGGTCTGCTTTGAATGACCTCGAGAAGGAAGACATGATCATTTTCACACTTGGAATAGTATTCCTGATTCTTGTGATCAGCTGAAAAAGCTCACGTTTGCTGTTCTTTCCCTTTTTGGTTCTACATATCAACATTTAAAAAAAATTGATTTTGCGCCAAAATTGTTGTAAAAAATACAGTGTTGTAGGAAATAAAACCTCACAAAACGAAAGAAAATAGAAGTTTCTACGATGATTAGAAACGAAAATATCGCCAAAAAAACTAAAAAAAAACAATTTTTTTAGGGTTATGAATGGGGCTAGGTAGTAGGGCTTTAGTTTTATTCCGTGTAATAAAAGTTTGGTGAACAACCAGATTTGGCTCCCAATTTTTTTTAAATTGTTGTAATGTTCATATTTGGCTCTTTGGCTAAAAAGTTTGCCCACCACTGAGGCTAATTAAACACAATGAACAAGAAGTGGATACAGAATCGATATGTTTTGAATCAAATTAAAAATTATATCTATATGGTTTTATGGAGCTTTCGAGTTAGTTTTGAGAAATCACGACGAAAAGGAAAATTCAGAAAATAGAGGCATAATTTCCAATTCAAATGAACTCCTTCAGTGCGTCTTAGATGTTTATCACGAGGAAATAAGGAAAGAAATTGAAAATTATCTTTGTGTTGCAGTGATTTCCGATGAAACGACAGACGTCGCGTCGCTGGTGAATTTCAGTTAGTTATAGTTTTCCGATATTTGTGTAAAGGGTGATAAGTTGAGAGATTTTGGAGATTTTACTTGTTGGACGGACATGATGTTAAATCAATCACTGAATGCTTTTTAAATGTTTAAATTTCTTGACACCCCAGAAATGGTATATAGGGTGAGGCAGATAAAGGGCCTATTAGAAATATCTCGAGAACTAAAGGTAACTGAATTATGAAAATTGGAATAATGGGGTTTTGAAGACTGATCTATTTAATGAAAATATTTTCATCTACTTAGTACTTCCGGTTATACCGGAAGTTGCTTATAACTTCGTTTTTTTAAATGGGACACCCTGTATATTTTGACATTTTTGGATTCTCCTCGATTTCTTCTTTCTTAAAATATAATGTTTTGTAACATTATACAGGGTAGGTTAAAAGATAATTACGTTTTCTTATTAATTTCGTAGCAATATTCACACCCTGTAGGATTGTAGTAGTTTGACATAGTAAACTTTATTTATGTTCAAATGATTTTCAATATAGTCTACTATTGTTAGCAATTATTAGTATAGTTAAATTTTTAATTTTAGTATACAGGGTGGGTCTAAACTCGGAATGAGTATTTTCTAAGTTTTCTTAAATGGAACACCCTATATTTTAGTATTGTAATGAAATGATATTTCATGGTACTTTTTTATTTCTTAAGCATTCCCTATACCTAACTGCTTTAATTTGTGCTTAATTGTTAATCGCACCAACAATCTTAACTTCGATGATATTTTGACAGTTGACATTATTGGCAATTTTAAGTATCAGTCTAGATTAATATGTATTTATTTCCAAAAAATTATTTTTGATTGAATATTTTCACGGCCAACCTAATACAATTTCACATATTTTGTGTTGCAATTAATGTTTTGCTTGAATCACCAATAACTCACAAATTAAAGCAGTTAGGTATAGGGAGTGCTTAAGTAATTAAAATGTACCATAAAACAACATTTCATTACAATACTAAAATACAGGGTGTTCCATTTAAGAGAACTCAGAAAATACTCATTCCGTGTTTCGACCAACCCTGTACACTAAAACGAAAAATTTAGCTATACTAATAATTGTTAACAATAGAAGACTATATTAAAAATCATTTGAACATAAATAGAGTTTATTATGTCAAACTACTACAAGCATACAGGGTGTGAATGTTGCTACGAAATTAATAAGAAAACGTAATTATCTTTTAACCTACCCTGTATAATATTACAAAACCTTATATTTAAAGAAAGAAGAAATCGAGGAGAATCCAAAAATGTAAAAATATACAGGGTGTCCCATTTAAAAAAACGAAGTTACAATCAACTTCCGGTATAACCGGAAGTAGCAAAGAGACCAAAATATTTTCATTAAATAGTTCACACCTCAAAACCCCTGTATAACAATTTTCATGATTTTCTTACCTTTAGTTCTCGAGATATTTCTAATAGGCCCTTTATCTGCCTCACCCTGTATACCTACATAATGTAAAAGTATCCTACCCATTTTTTAAAATTTCTATTTTATACCTTTTTTGGCAATATCGTGAGCCCGTCACTAAAAATTTAGGCAGCTGCCCGAATTCTGGCACTACCTACTTAAAGTGATACGAGCCGCCACTGCATTCTACAACATGATCTGTTCATTTTGAAAACGGGTCATCTCTTTAAAAAAAATTGCGGTTTCTAGGTGTTTTAAAATTGAAAAACATTTTTAAAATATTCGTTAGCTTGTATTTAGCTGTTTAATGTGTGTAATAAACAATTAGTGTAGAAAATAGAGGTTGAACCTTGCAAAATGGACACAAGTCCGGTTTTATTTTTTTTATGGTATATCAAGGGGTGCTTATTATGAGACTAACGTTTTCTTAAAAAATTTCGCCCCGGAACCCCCTTTTTACCCCTTTAAAGGGGGTAATTTGTGGTTTTTGCGGAACGTAGCCCTTCCTGTACCTTTTGCAAACAATTTCTTTTATAGAAATATGAAGAGGACTATATTTTTTACGATTTATTTCCCAACAGCATATGTCTATCACACACCGTTTAGTGGGGGTAGGGCCCCAAAGTTGACAAGTTCTTAAAAAAGATGTTTAAAATTTTTTTTCCCTAACTGTAATGGGAATTAAGAAGAAATCCTGCAGCAATTATTCACAAATAAGTGACTGATTTTTTGGTATAGGTTTCACTTAAGGGTTTTTCAAAAATATATAATGGTTGTTGCAACATCCCTGCGGAAACCACTTCTATCCTTGAAAATATACTGCAGAAACTACCCCTATCCCTTGGCGAGCATGTTTTTACGATTTTCTCATTTCCTGTGCATTCTTTTTAAACAAAACTTATACAAGGTTAAAGCCCACTATTTACTCTAAAAATTAGGTCTTATTCATTTTTTTCGTTTAAGCAACCGTTACGGCACAGTGGCGCTGTAAACCTCAGATATGCTTTGGCGGGCTCCAGTTTTTGTTTTTTTTTTCGTCACCTGTTCGTTTTATTGATAAAGTACTTATGTAAAATAAAACAACACAGCGTAACCTACAAATTATGACCTATGTACATTTTACATTCTTTGCGCCCCAAAGCCACAGTGGTGGCCCAAAATCAATTTTTGCATATTTTCGCCACCTACACTACTACGTATTGCATTAATGCTACCTTAATAGCACAATATTCACCCTTAAGTGGTCGCTAAGCAGTGGCGGATCCAGGGAGGGGTGATGGGGGCGATCACCCCCTCTCTCAAACCAAGTTATATTATATAAATATTCATTTATTTTTATAGAAATACTTATATTATATTATTATTTTTATAAGAATGGCGTAGTTTTTATGCTTTAGCGACAGTGGCGGATCCAGCATCGTTAAGAGGGGGTTGCCAATTGACTAAATTTTTATAAAAATAAATGAATATTTTTATAATCTTTAAATATAATATCACTTGGTTTGAAAGGGGGGTGATCGCCCCCATCACCCCTCCCTGGATCCGCCACTGCTTAGCGACCACTTAAGAGTGAATATTGTGCTATTAAGGTAGCATTAATGCAATAAAATGCGTGTAGGTGGCGAAAATATGCAAAAATTGATTTTGGGCCACCGCTGTGGCTTTGGGGCGCAAATATTGTAAAATGTGGTCATAATTTGTAGGTTACACTGTGTTGCTTTATTTTACATAAGTACTTTATCAATAAAACGAACAGGTGACGAAAAAAAAAACAAAAACTGGAGCCCGCCAAAGCATATCTGAGGTTTACGGCGCCACTGTGCCGTAACGGTTGCTTATACGAAAAAAATGAATAGGACCTAATTTTTAGAGTAAATAGTGGTCTTTAACCTTGTATAAGTTTTGTTTAAATAGAATGCATAGGAAATGAGAAAATCGTAAAAACATGCTCGCCAAGGGCTAGGGGTAGTTTCTGCAGTATATTTTCAAGGATGGGGGTGGTTTCTGCAGGGATGTTGCAACAACCATATATATTTTTGAAAAACACTATTGATGAAGCATATGCCTATATGGATCAAAAAGCAAAAAAAAATTTTTTTTCAACCCCCCATTTTATTTGTTTTTTTACTACAGAGGTTGCACTAGGAAATCGCTTTTGGTGTACATGCATGGGTAATAATAACGTGCACAAAATGATGTATAAAGTATATTAAAAAGAGCATTGTGTGTGAAGGATTCCAAGAAAATCATTTTCTTTATTAATGCTTCTTTTTTTGGGTGGTTCCGGGGAAAAAATTATACAAATTTTTAAATAGCACCAGGACATGGGTAATTGCTGAAAGGCTTTTTACTCTAGCATAAACGGTTCAGATGGTATAAAAAGGGGTTTTTTAACATGTAACACCCTGTAATTAAAAAAAAAAGGCAATTACCCTTAAGTGAAACCTATACCAAAAAATCAGTCACTTATTTGTGAATCATTGCCGCAGGATTTCTTCTTAATTTCCATTACAGTTAGGGAAAATTATTTTTTCTTTAAAAACATCTTTTTTTTAAACTTGTCAACTTTGGGGCCCCACCCCCACTAAAGGGTGGGTGATAGGCATATGCTGTTAAAAATAAATCGTAGAAAATATAGTCCTCTTCATATTTCTATAAAAGAAATTTTTTGCAAAAGGTACAGGAAGGGCTACGTTCCGCAAAAACCACAAATTACCCCCTTTAAAGGGGCGAAAAGAGGGGTTCCGGGGCGAAATTTTTGGACATCTTGGATATTAGTGCACCCTAATATGTTTGTATAGATTTTGGCATTGGATCCGACCATCACTTGTAACACCGTTGCCGTATCCTCTATTTTTTCATACTATCACGTTATAATTTTTTGTGATAATATATTTGTGTGTGAAATGTATCATTTGTGTATTTTAGGTATATTCTAATATGTTATGTGTAGATAGGTTTTTACTTAATTATTTTAAATCATTGTGAAGTTTAACTTGCTAGGAACCTTGTAATATTGTGTAATGTGTTAAAAGTAAGTACATAGTTTTGAAACAACAATTAAGTAAAGTTTATTATGTTGTTGTTTTCACCAATTTTGAAAAAACGTGAAAACATTGAATTATCATGTCCGTCTGTCCGTCAGTCCGACCGCGAATATAACTCCTCCGTCACTATCGCAGGTAGAATGACAAATGAGGTGTCAAATAAAAGCTTATAATCCAAGGATGGTACTAAAGGTGAGAAATTTAACGTAGGCTGTCTGTCCGTCAGTCTGTCCGACCGCGTATATAATTCCTTCGTCACTATACCAGGTAGAACATCAAATGAGGTGTCAAATAAAAGCTTATAAAATTCCTCACCTTTAGTACCATCCTTGAATTATAAGCTTTCGTTTGACAACGGATTTGTCCATTCTACCTGGTATAGTGAGGAGTTATATTCGCGGTCGGACGGACAGGCGGACAGACAACCTATATAAAATTTCTCACCTTTAGTACCATCCTTGGATTACAAACTTTCATTAATTTGACACCTCATTTGTCATTCTACCTGGTGTAGTGACGGAGGAGTTATATTCGCGGTCAGACAGACAGACGGACAGACAACCTAGGTCTAATTTCTCGCCTTTAGTACTATCCTTGGATTATAAGCTTTCATTTGACACCTCATTTGTTATTCTACCTGGTATAGTGACGGATGAGTTATATTCGCGGTCAGACAGACAGACGGACAGACAACCTAGGTCTAATTTCTCACCTTTAGTACTATCCTTGGATTATAAGCTTTCATTTGACACCTCATTTGTTATTCTACCTGGTATAGTGACGGATGAGTTATATTCGCGGTCAGACAGACAGACGGACAGACAACCTAGGTCTAATTTCTCACCTTTAGTACTATCCTTTGATTATAAGCTTTCATTTGACACCTCACTTGTCATTTTACCTATATAGTATAATGACGGAGAAGTAAACGTTCTTATTCTATTATTCTTGTAGGTACTTTTAACATTCATTGAAATTATGAAAAAAATATAGAAAACAGCATGGCAACACTGTGACGCACAAACATAAGATTCAGCTGTGCGTTACATAGGGTGCACTAATATCCAAGATGTCCAATTTTTTTAAGAAAAAGTTAGTCTTATAATAAGCACCCCTTGATATACCAGAAAAAAAATAAAAGCGGACTTGTGTCCATTTTGCAAGGTTCAACCTCTGTTTCCTACACTAAATATTCACATTATAATGACTATTTTGTTCTTTTAATATCTGTTCATTTTGAAAACGGGTCATCGCTTTTCTCGGGATTCAATTAAAAGCTAGAATTCCCTTATTTTTAATAAAACATTTCAGATATATCTTGCAAAACATGTGATGCACTTTATGCCAAAGAACGTTTTTTAAAAGTCACCTACATTTAATTGCAATATGTTGACGTAGGTCAGTTGCAACTCTTTCAGTTGCTACTTACTGTCCGTAATGTGAGGATGTACCTACCCTCCGCACAAGCAACTCACGTGTTGTAAGGGGAGTCCTGTGATGCCTGATTAGACTGATGTTATGTCGAGGATTATTTTAAACATCACTTCCAATTTAATAATTGTACAACATTTAAAGGGTTTTCACCCATATATTTCTCATTTACTTTTTTAAAATAATATTAAAACTGGATTTAATGAAAAAAAATTTATTATTAACGAACCCAGTTTAAAAATTCAAATCAGTAGAGGAGTGAGACAAGTATGTATTATGTAATGTACCCCTTATTATACAACGTAGATATATACATGGGCGCCCATGTAAAAATTTTCAGGGGGGGCCAGACGTGAAGATTTTGCACATTACATTTTGTACAATATGGATAACAATATATAGTTTAAAGCAAACGAAAAGCTAGGGGGGCACGACCCCCCCCCCGCCCATGGGTATGGGCGCCTATGGGTATATAGTCAATTCATTCTTATAGAAGCGCTGCTATCTGAAGTGACGAGATAGTAATTAAAGGGCAAACTATCAACAACATAAGATAAACAGATGAACTATTACCAAACAAGTACCGTTTGGGAAAAGACGTGAACTAACAGTGAACATATTATAAAATGGACTAAATATATAAGAACAAAGAAAATATACATACAAACAAATATACACTTGAGATATATTTAAAAATACATATTAAAAATACAAATAGCGGAGAACGAATTTCAGAAAATAATGATCAAACAACAAAAATAAGAACAAAGATAAAAATAGCAAGAAATGCTTTTATAAAAATGAAAACATTCTCTGAAACACAGACGTTATATTAGAACTGAGAGTATGAACTCTAAGATGATATGTGTTTTGATCTCACAAAATGGTATCAATTGGACTTGAAAGCTGGGCCCTTATGCAAAAATACATAAATAAGTTATACATAAATAAGTTAGGAAGTTGAAATATAGGGTTACAGACGGATTCTTAGAATATTACGTAAATACTAGTGTAGTAGTAAATACTAAGTATTGACTAAGAACAGGTAAGTATTGCGAGAGAGCATATAAAATTATAAACACAGTAAAAATAAAAAATTTACAGTATCTGGTATCTGGGATACGTAATGAAGGGAGCTATATGAAAAGCTTAGGTTGATAATACAGCGAAAGATAAGAGGATAAAGAAGTATTGGGAGTTGGAGAGTGTCATCATTGAACAATTTAGAAAAGTGGTTTAACTCCAGTTCAATAGAACGTTTCCAGATATATTGAAAATAGTGATGATTAAATATCCAACCTTCGATTGGAGACGGCACTTAAAGAAGATAGGAAATTTGAAGAATAGTGCAATCGCATATAAATTCTCTAACTAGGTATATATTTAAAAACAATTTTGTTTTACATATTTATACAATAAGTACGACATATAGGTATATGCTATGAAAATGTATTTTTTTATTACTTAGCGATATAACTTAACTTATCAAATTATATACAAATAGATTTGGTGGGGGCCGAACTCCAATCTGGTTCAATAATATAGTTACGAGCTTCAGGTTTTTTCAGTGGCTGCTGAAATGTCCAAGGAGGTGGTTCAATTGATAAAAGACTTCCAAACGGGATTATTTGTAGATCATATAACCAATAAATCAAATGAGTTACCGCCCATGCCAAAAAACATAGTTCTTTGTGCCTGCAAAATAATGTTTTATTAAATATTTTATAAGTTTTTTTAAAGAATGAAAAATTATAGGCAACGATTTTATTTTTGTCTTTTCAGACGAAACTGTTCTTTCGGAATTTTAACATGTTTTCCATATTTTTCTTTTATTAAAAAAACTGTTATATTTATGTATAAAGGACATTTCTGATAAACGGAAAATCACTTGTTTACGTCAAATTACTAAAGTAAGTTTCTCATATTATCCTCCTCTTCTCAGAGGAAAAATTGCAACAGAAACACCACATCAAGATACGGCCAGATTTGTGTTGCGGCTACTGCGCTCCCAAATTCCGGGGCGTAACACCACAGTACCCAGGGCAACAGTAGGCTCACTCTAGATTTTGACCGTTCCAATTTTGCAATCCACTCCTGAGACAAAATGTTGAATGCGCGACGATAACGACCAAATGCGTAACTGCAACGACCAATCACGGCAAACGTAGGATGCCGTTAACTGTCATTCATCTGAGTGTGGTTATTTATTCTGTGATCTGAGCAAAAGACTAAAATTTTTGATACATTCCAAAATGGAACATAGAGAACAAATAATTTTTCGCGGAGTAACCCTACCGATTCGTTAGCATTATACTGTGCCCAGGGGATGCATGGTACATGGTACATGAGAAAAATGGTGCCCTAGCCTTAAACGATGCTCCAGAGGGCTAGCGAATGCTGGGGATTATGGCCTTAGAGCCGTTTTGCATGACCGAGATTTACTTCGAAAATTATTTCAAGAATAATAACGAAAATTTATGTAGTAAAATTATACAATTTTTCCATTGTTCCTTGTTTTATACCTACAGTTAAATCTTAACATAATTGTTGTGAAACGCATGCGTAGTGTGTAATGTGACTGACATTAAATAGAATTTTGTTATAAATAAAAGGCCACTGATGAAAGAAAACTAAGTTAGAGGAAACATAAGAAAAGAAGAAATGTGAAATGACATTTTAAGGTTATAAGTTACAACTTTCATTTCTTTATTTTTTAGTAATATCATTAGAGAGAGAAGTAAATTCTTGTGCAAAAATAATTAATTTGAATAAATCAAAGATACTTCACTGAATAAACAAATTAGGTGCGGGAGCACGCCAAATAGAATTCTATTTTAGTGACGTCATGTTGCCTAGCAACCGTCGATTCTCCCATTATGAAATACTATTTGTGACGTCAGCAAAATAGAATTCTATTTGGCGTGCTCTGGGCCCAGCACATGTTGTAATTATAAAGGTTATGTTATCGTAAACACCACCGCCTTATTTAACGTTCTGCGCAGAAACTCGCGCAGTTTACTCTGAAAACTTTCTAGAATATAGAACAGGTTCTAAATTTTTATATTGAAAATTATCATGGTAAATTTCAGAGTAAATCTTGTGTTTTACATCTAATATTTTTATTAGATAATTTTTCATGGTAGTTATCAGCGTCAGTTTCGAAGTAAATCTCTGTCATGTAAAACGGCTCTTAGAACAGTAACTCTGTGGGATTATAACTTAGTACGTTAAGGACGTTATGCACGATAGCAGTATTACGTCACAACTCGTAAATAGGAACAACATGGACAGCGAGATAATAAAAAAATATCGTTCAGAAGAGGGCTTAGAAATAAGTGGCACTTCGGAGCTTACAAATAAAAATATAAAACAACGGCATCAATCAGAGATGCGACTCCCGTCGCGGACTCTTTCACCTGCTCCAAATATTGAATCAGAAGTTGTCCCTAGAGGAACGGGGTAGAATCAGCTATTAAAAAACACTTATTTGGAGCTCAGAAGATAACGATCAGGAAAGAAGTAAAAATAGGTGTTAAAACGTGAACAAAAGAAAAACCACACAAAATCGGGGAGGCGAAACTGGTAATACCGAAGGGTAAAAAGAGAGTATAGGTACCTAACTCTCCGTAACAGAGAAACACTAGAAACCTATGAACTCTAACGAGCAGTTTAGGCCACATATCAATGTTACAAAAGTAATTTTACCAAGCTGATACTTAACTACATCAGGATCAAGCAAACTGAAACAAGCAGTAGATGACTCACACTCAACTCCTACAATTCCCTAAAATAAAGCTTAGTCCAGGAAACCTGTAGGTGACTGTGCTAACGATATACAAAGAAAGTGTATATCGAAAGTGTATGTGAGTGTTTATGTGGCGAGGGCGATAAATGATCTGTGGGAGTCAGCAGACTTGACTGTAGTCGTCATACGCCTAAGCGCACTATAGTCCTCACCCCTGTGCCCGATATAGAAACTAATGAAGCAATTAAAAATGGTATGTGTCAGATGAAGTTAAGTTAGGTAGGTATAGACCATCGAGATCTGGTTTGAAATAACAGGTATAGTTGTTCCGTTTTATCTTTGCCCATGCACCACGATTCATTTTCAAACAAATTAAGTCAAAACATAAGGTGAAACGTATGTCGGTGTGTATACCTATACATTGCGTATACTGTATGCTATATAACAGTGGTTCCCAACCTTTTATGCCTGGCGACCCACTTTCTGATGTTTTTTCATATTCGCGACCCATCCCCCACCCAGGATGATACGCTATTCTGTACTCTGTACGCCACTCAACTACTGTAAGAGCCACGTCGCGACCCACCTGAAATCGGTCCGCAACCCACTAGTGGGACGCGACCCACCGGTTGTTAAACGCTGCTATATACTATATATATCGACGTACGTTTCACTTTATGTTTTGAATTAATTTGTTTGAAAATGAATCATGGCGCATGGGCAAAGATAAAATGGAACAACTATAATGAGCCTATCAATGAACCTGATCATAACATAGACTGGAATCATATCAAGCAGACCTGGAATATTGTTTCAGCGGAATTAAAATGACGATAAGGCATACACTGAACCTAGACATGACTGTCGAATATTTTAAAGGAAGTTTAGTTGTCATGTCGGCGTTCAAAGAGAATTGTCAGGAGATAGTGAGAAGTTTCAACAGGAAAGCGACCTGGTGGAATAACAGCCTTGTCGTTCAGAAGACACACGAAAAGTTAATTTTGCCAAAAGATCAGGTGAATCGAGCGATTATCCCAAAGCTTTGACTGAATATAATAAAGAACTGGAAAGGGGCACACAGATAAATCATTGCGGTCAGAGAGAACCGACTGCCGAAATGTCAAGGCTTCGTTAAGTTCTCTCCAAAGATCGAAAGATCCCCAGATAAGTGTATCCTCACTTCAAAAGGTGCCAGGTCAATAGATACACTCAGAATTGTGAAGAGATCTTGAAATATTTTTCAGAATATACTTTCCTGAGTGTGAAACAAAACTGATACCACTATACACATGATAAAACTGGACTGGAAACGATAAACTTATGTTTCTAGGGAAAACGTCTTTAGTAAAAGAAGTGATTGATCAGGACAAAATCAAAGAGGCAAATACGCAAACACTTTTAGAGCCTCCAAAAATATGTAGTACCCATCCACTAGGCCGGTACAAGCTTTTACAGGGTTCCATAAATGGAATGGTTATCATAAATTAATGGAGATGTACAAAAAGCCAATTGGCTATGTAGAACCGGTTTATAGCAGAGGGTTTCCAACAATCGGAGGTTTATCAATTTAGCTAAAAATTACCTAAAATATTTTATTTTCTTTTGACGACATGTTAAAATAATTCCTTTTTGTTGAAATTTTGAAGATCTATAGGCTGACTGAGGCGTAATCACTCTTTGGTAGTTGTTATTGTTTTGTACGATAATTTCCTTTGATGCATCGTATTTCTGCAATGAAAGTTTTCTATAAAACTGCATTCGAGTATATTTAAAATTTTCAAAATTCTTAGCATTGAATTTGGCAAGTATTTCAAAACACCCAGAGAGCTGAATCAACATTTTAACGGATGGATCTAAGAGTTTTTTTCATTTAAATTGTTTGAGGAAAGGGACATCACGTTTGTTAACAATAATTTTGAGAAGTGAACACGATACTTTTAATACTAATATGAAACTGACATAAGGATGACAGCATCACGAAAAGCTATTTTCATTAATATTTGATATAATTTTTGATACCGTCAAAGTCACATTTTATTAAGGTTATATAAAATCGTGATATAAAATAGCACCATAGGGTGCTCGGTAAAAGAAGTATTATAAGTCAATTTAGTCAACTTTTCAGGAGAAGCAAAAAACGATAATTAATTGGCATATCTACTACCAAATAATTTTATTTATTTTATATTACCATATTGACTTGTTCTATTGATACCAAGGTACAGATGTAGTCCTTTATATTTTTGGTTGGCACAAATAATATAGGGCTTTTCATCGATGGTCATTTGCTTCGAGCTTCTGTCATATGTTGTATACGACACATGGCAGAAGCTCGAAACAAATGACTGTGAATGAAAAGCTCTATTGTGACCATTTTTACTTTATCGTACTAAATACCATGTACTACATACGTAGTATAGTATAATAGATAAAGTTATAGGATCGGATCGCCGATCGTGTAAAATTTTTTTTTCAGATTTCACTTTTTTTCGACGTTTTGAGACCCCTGAGTCTAAAAAGCAAATAAAAAAACATGTCGGAAGTATGTACGTACGTATGTATGTACGTAGGTACGTACGTATGTCGCCACCATCCAGCAAAAACTACCAGACCGATTTCGAAGAAATTCGGTATGAGTAAGTTTAAGAAAATTTTGTCGAGAAACTAAGCTTTTAAAAAAATCCTCTCAAAGGGGGGCCGAAATAGGGGGCTATTTAGGGCCCATTTTTGCAAATTTTGACCAAAACGAATGAAATGTAACTCAAAGTTAGGTCATTGATAGTTAAATAGAAATACGGAATTTGAAATTTACAAATTCAAAATGGCGGCCAACATGGCCGACCGCCCACCCGACACATTTCCCTACCTATCTAAAAACTTGTAAGTTTAATTTGAAAAAGTCGTTATGTAGGATGGGGCTAAGAGAATATTATCGTTTTTCAGAAAATGTTATGGGTTGCCTATATTTAAGGGGTCAACATTTGACATAACTTTGAACTAGATTTTCTCAAAAATGGCTCCAAGGAATTTGTTTATTTTTTGACATATTTTTGATATTCTATCGGTAAATTGAATGACATTAGTTAGATTTCTTAACTCCCCATAGGAGGGGAGTTATGAATTTTTTATAAAAAAATATTCGAGTGCCCGTAACTTCCTTTGTAATAGAAACTAACATTTGAAATTTTGCAGACATATATGGTACTTTATTATCTATTATCACAATAAATTTTACCCAAAATATGGCTTCCGGTTGAACCGGAAATGAAACAAAAATCTTAATTTTTTTAGATACATACATTTTTACATATTTTAAAAGAATGTAAAATTACCTTTCCCATGACATAAAACTCGTTGCTGTAGCTCAAAAACTCGAAAAGTTACAGTAAATAGAAATTTTGCTATAATCTTGTGTGTCCTCTCTCACGCGATAGTAGCAGAGCATTATTATAGGACAGTCAATGAGGGTATTTGGCTCCGAATTCCATCCTACTATATCGATGTACTTGATATTTTCACAGTAAGTAGGAAATAGTTCAAGAAACAAAATCTACCCTATATACTATGGCGCTTTTATCTTGGGGCGGTTCAAGGGGGTGGAAAATTAATTGGTCAAAATAAGCACGGAAGTGGCTAGAGAACCTATTTCTAAGCAAAAACTGGTCTATACTTTATTTTGAGAACTCAATACTTTTTGAGTTATGCGTAGTTGAAAATTGGCCATTTTGATTGAAAAATGACACCTTTTCGGACGGTTTTTTGTGAATACCTTAAAAACTATATATCGAACTAAAAACACTATATAAAACATTTTTTTAGATTATAAATAACAAAGAGATTCGTTCCTTCGTAAATGTTCTATTTATAATACAAAAAGAGATATGGTAGGTGAAAAGAGTTTGTTTTTTGGTGCATGCTCAAATTAGTGTATTCAACTTGAAATAACAGAGGAACGGTAGGTTTTAGGTGTATAATGCTACCAACGCATTTTGTAGTGTTTGTAAAGGCCTTTAAAACGGGTACCGTTAAATGTCGGTTACATTAAAACTAAGCGAGATATGGTGCAAAAAATATATGACTAATGTACTTTAAGGAAAAATGAGAAGTACATACATTTAACCCCTCATCCACCAGAATTTAAATGCATTGTTTTTCTTCTGCAATACCTTTTAATACAGTGTTATTTCTACTTTCAAAAAGTTGAACGGGTTTAAAATGGTTTTTGTAAAAAATGTGATCAAATTATAGAATGCATTTTTAAATTTTCTTAAAAATCTTCCTTTTTCTCCATGTAATTCGAAAATAAAAATGTTCCACCCCCGAGAAGTGGTGGGAACCGCCCCCATGATAAAAGCGCCATAGTATATAGGATAGACTTTGAATTAGGAGATTAGGCTACTCCCAAAATTTCATTAAAATCCATGCAGTAGGATAGAATTCTGAGGTAATATCTTGATCTTAATCTCGCGCATTGACTGGCGTAATAGAAATATAATGAAATGCAAATATTGTAAACAATTAATTTCTCAGAAAAATGAACTAATTTGAAATGAAAGTATGACTATAATGATTTATGCAATAATCTATACATCTATAGTATGTCCCCGAAATATGGCATCGAATATTTTCTCAAATGCAGGAATTAATGATGCGTAGAACCATAAAATATTTTCAAGTATACAAGGTGTTTCTAAAATATCAAAATAACGAGTAACTTTGTTATTTTTATACAATGCCAGTATCTAGTACGATAACGATAATAGATCGGTACGATAAAGTTCTCGGGCGGCCCTTCCGTCCAGCGTTTTGACTTACACTCGTTTTACACCCTAGCTATTGGGAACGTGCAAGTTCGGAAAAGCGACACCTGGTTTTATAGCTCAGCAACATTTTTCGCACTTTTAATTATTATATTGGCCAACTATATTAGTCCTGGTTGCTGGACAATTGTCAAGGCCATAACCCAAAAAAATTATAAGAAGAAAAAGTAAGATTTAGGTTATGTTATTAAAAGGTAAACAATTGTATGTAGTAAATAAAATTAATTATTAAAATGCAGTACTGCAAGCAAAATACAATTATTTACTTTTATATAATAATTGCTTATTATATCAATATTGTGGAGCAACATATAATTTTTCTTCTTCAATGACAGTAGGTATGAAATATACGTCAATTTGACAATTTACAGTTTCAATTGACAATATGATTTATTTAGGAAAGTTCCAAGATTTCTCCGCTATTCGCGCACGATCGTTTCTCGCATCCCCTCCAAGTACTTGCACACCGCGAATAATAGTCTAGTAAAATAAGATTACACTACATGTAAATCAAAATGTAAATTCGTACAGGTTGAAACAAATTTTATATCAAAGTTTAGGTTGGTACAAAAGATATTTTTTTTTAAATAAGTACTATAAATTATTTTTTCTACAACCGTGTTAAAAATGCAATTTTTAGCACTCCATACGAGCGTTAAAAATGCTACTTTAAGGCGCTAGTGCTTTAAAAAATTTTAAGGCACTGCAGTTCGTATTGACCGTATATGCAATTTTGATGTAATGTCAAAAAAATATAAAATTGGACTGTCAGTCAAGTTCAAGTAAAAGTTTTTGTAGATATTGTCCTGTAATTACGTTTGTAGAAAAAATATTGTATAATATGCGTGTTAAAAAGTACATTTTTAAGGCACTCATGTGAATTGCAGAACTCGCTTTCGCTCATTCTGCAAACTTTCACATGCGTGCCTTAAACGTGTACTTTTAACACTTATATCATAAATAACTATTATTTTATAGGAGAAGTTGAACTATGATATCACTATTAAGCGAAAAAATTGGTTAAAAAATATTTAATAATTTATGAGATATTTAATTTCTATTAAATATGACTATATTTTCAATTGCAAAAACGCGGTTGTTACCAAAAGAATATAAACCTATGTAAGGTCTCATTACTTTTATTTTTATGTATATTTTCTATAAATGTATTGATAAATTCAATTTTCAATTTCACTTCCCTCTAAAATGGCATTTGAAAATTGTTCTAATTTGTTTTTTTAAAAACGTCGCGGGGAATAAACAATTTGAAATGCCGTTTCGATAACCGGGTTCCTGGAAATTTTTCACTAATTTTTTTGTCGTTTTTTCTTCTTCTTTTTTCCTTACAGTAAAAAACATAGTTTTGCTTATACAGGTTGTTTCATTAATAATGTACAATCTCTGAGTTGTAGATTCTAGACCTCAAAATATTAAGATTTAACCAAAATCACTTAAATAAAATATGGCTCATTATTGAGTTACATTATTATTTATTTAAAAATTTAAAAAATATTTTTGCTCAGTATTTTAAATCTACTCGACGTTTCCTTTTCATACTTGGTAGAAAGTGTATACACCCTATGTAAATATGTTAACTACACGTTTCCAGTTATTACCAGAGGCGTACGAAAGGGGACAGCAAAGGGTTGACCCTTTCACGGGCGTCACTACGAATTCTACGTCAGGGCCGGACTGGCTCCTAAAAAAGGCGCCAACCCAAATCCTAAAAAAGGCGCCAACCTAATCTCTAAACAAAGGCGCTAGACCCCCCTTTTTAATTTAAATCCATAAAGTAATTTCCTATTTTTGTTGGGAATAGTAAATTATATTAAGATACCCTAAAATATAGCTTCAGTTTCCCAGTATCCCTTTAACTCCGTTGCATTTATTGGTGCTATCTGGAGACTCCAAACAAATTTTTTAAAATTTTGAGTAATTTTTCAACCGCTTCTACAGAGGAATTTACTGGTTCAAAAACATTTAACAAAAATCATGATTGGTGTTCAATAGAAGTCACTTTTTAAAATTTTTCAAATTTTTAAAGCGCTATGAAACTCTATATATAATAGAAGAGTAAACCTCGATAAAAAATCCGCAACCACACGGTGTCAGACGATCTGTGCCTAAGTGGTGAATGACCTAGGTCAGACGGCAGCAAACGGAGCCCTCGGAGAACTGACGAAACCCTTTGAAATTCAAGCCTTACCGTGGGCAAGGGCGCACTGCCTCGCCGGACAGTATAATTCGCCCCTACTCGTGGGAAGAAAGAAGAAAATCAAAAAACAACAAAATAATGTACAACACGATTCAGAGACAAATAAGAACTGAAATAAGAAAGGCCAAAGAAAATTGGTTAAAATCACAGTGTGAAGAGATAGAGTCGTTAGAGCAAAAACATGATACGTTTAACATGCATAAAAAGGTGAAACAAGCAGCTGGTCTTCAGAAATCCAACACAGCTAGCAAATTGCGAGACCAACAGGGGAATATCATCACAGACAGAAATCAAGAAATCTGCATATGGACAAAATACATACAGGAACTTTTTGATGATACTAGATCCGAACAACCTCCATCCTACATATGTGATGACCACTTACCAATCACATCAGGTGAAGTGGAAAGAGCAATATCACAACTAAAAGATGGCAAAGCTCCTGGACCTGACAATGCATATGCTGAACTCATAAAACTATTTGACACCGACGGTACTCAACGCCTAACCAAAATATTTTACGACATATATTTAAGCGGAGTAATACCAAAAGCATGGTTGAAGTCGACGTTTGTTGCTTTACCAAAGAAAACAAAGTCCGTATCCTGCAGTGATTTCCGAACCATCAGCTTAATGAGCCATATTTTAAAGCTATTTCTAAAAATTATACATCAAAGGATATATAGACTGTGCGAAGAAAAAATCAGCCGAACACAGTTTGGTTTTCGAAATGCAGTGGGTACAAGAGAGGCTCTATTTAGTATACAAGTGCTATTTCAACGATGTAGAGACGTGAATTGCGATATTTATGCATGTTTCATTGATTACCATAAAGCGTTCGATACAGTAAAGCACGACAAGCTGATGGAGATATTAACCAATATTGGAATAAACACCTGTGATTTAAGGATTATCAGCAATCTGTACTGGAATCAAACATCATCTATCCGAACAGAGGCAGGAGAATCCGACGATATCAAAATCAAACGTGGGGTCCGTCAGGGATGTATACTATCCCCACTGCTGTTTAACATCTACTCTGAGGAAATCTTTCAAGAAGCATTGGATGATGTTGAAGCCGGAATTAGAATTAACGGAGAATGTATCAATAACATAAGATACGCAGACGACACTGTGGTATTCGCTGACAGTTCTGAAGCCCTACAGGAGTTAATGAGCAGAATCGCAGAAGTCAGTCAGAGATACGGACTTTCACTAAACACTAAGAAAACCAAATGTATGATGATCTCTAAGAATGAACAGCAATTTGGACGAATCAGTGTGAATGGTCAACAAATAGAAAGAGTAAAAACATACACCTACCTTGGTACGAACGTCAATGAAAATTGGGACCATTCTATAGAAATCAAATGTAGGATAGAGAAAGCAAGATCTGCATTTCAAAAAATGGCAAAGTTGTTCAAATGTCATGATTTGTCGATACCCATAAAAGTCAGATTACTACGATGTTATATATTTCCTATACTGTTGTACGGAGTTGAGTCGTGAACTCTCACAGACGCCACCTGCAAGAAAATTGAGGCTTTTGAGATGTGGCTTTATCGTCGAATCCTGAAGATATCTTATACCGACCACATTACTAATGAGGGTGTTTTGCTGAGAATGAAAAAAGAAAAAGAGCTGTTAATCAAAATAAAAACAGCCAAAATCGAATACCTCGGTCACATCATGAGGAACAGTGAGAGATATGGACTGCTGCAACTGGTCTTGCAGGGAAAAGTAGAGGGAAAGCGAGGACCAGGAAGGCGAAGGATTTCCTGGCTGAAAAATCTACGAACGTGGTTCAACACAACCACTACAAATCTTTTCAGAGCAGCAGTGTGCAAAGTGCAGATTGCCATGATGGTCGCCAACATCCGAAACGGATAGGCACTACAAGAAGAAGATTCGTGGGAACTATATGGATAAGTATTTAATCACGTAGGAGAAAATAAAACAAAACGAAGGGACAATTGAGCGAGTCACCAGTGGTGATGCAGCTGGAACAAACTATGAAGGAGATGATAATATGGTGTTCATAAGTAGTGAAGGGGACAAAGGGTAAGTACTCAGCGAAGAAGAAAAGAGGAAGGAGCAGACTTCGGAAAAAGGGGATATGTTGAAAGAATTCCGGTCAGGGACCTAAAAAAGACGGATCATTCAGCGGAGGCAACCTTGCAAAGGAGCTGAAAGGATCATTAGTGAAACTAATGTTCGACCATACAAATGCGAAAGTCAAAATCAAGAATGAGGTAAAAACCTTAAAAGAGTCACCGAAGACATGGAGGTCACTTTCAGAGAAGTCGCCCCACACAGAAGAGAAGTCGCCCCACACAGAAGAGAAGTCGCCTGTGTGTCCACACAGAAGAAGAGTTCTTCCCCCAATAACTTGTGAAAGAAAGAGACAAATGATCGCAACGGTCCTGAACTCAGGGAAAAGAGGCTTTGAAAAAATTAACACACTATAAAGTCGAGTTGGAAGATGATCACTTTACTCTACGGCCGCCAAACCGGGAAGAGGAAATAAACCTGCAGGCGACTTAGTAGTGGTCTTGGAACCTGGATTTTAGGTGAGGGGGAAAGGTCCCACGACCTGATCAGGAAAAACCGAAATTACAAGGTAGAGTCAGAAAAAAGAGAACCGGGGAAATCTTCAGAATATTTTTGTGGTCCCTGTAGAGAAAGGGGTGACGAAAATGGAAAGGGACAAGACACTACTGGAAATTATTTCTAAATTGAGGGAAGACATGGAGACACTGGAGACTAGAGAGAGAGGCGTCCCTAAGAGTATAGAGGAGGCTACAGAGGTAGGAACCTCAGGAAGCTCCTGGAAGTCGTCTGGGTATGGACCTTCACCTCGCGCTGGTGGAGTATGAACGTAGTGACGCAGAAGGTGATCGTGAAGGGAAGTGGAAAATCCTGCGCAGAGTAATCCTCAAGCCAAACTAAAGTAGTGCAGACACGAGGAAGAGTCCAATTGGCGTCAAAAGCGCTAAGAAGACTAGGAACGGGACTTAAACCTCGAAGTGGCATGGAAAGAACAGGCCGAGCGTCTAAAGAAGACAATCGTGGCTCGCACGGAGGGAAACGTAATAGAGAACGTCCGGGACTGTCAGGACCAGGGGGACATATTTGATATAGACAGGGATATCACAAAGGAAAAAATCCTGTTCAGGTTCGAAGGTATACATATCATAGCAGAAAATCTCACACATCAAACCTACGTTCGGAGAGAAGAAATAGTGAATCCTTTCTGGACATTTCGCTGGTTTCAACGTCCCTTCTAAATACGGTCATAATTTGGACTGTTTTTGAAGAAGAATCGCTCAGTTTACATAAGTGTGAGTCATGTACAGTCATATGTGAGTTTTGAACTAACGAGCAAAAGAAAGAAACGGGAAGATGGGGATATCGATCTAAAGAGGTTTTTAAATGAGGAGGTTTTTTAGAAGGATGCTTTCGGCTTGATTGGTCAGAGATGCGAGGATGTGGGTAACATAAACCGTGTATTTTCGAGCTAGGTTTGATAAATTTTGTTGTATAGTCGGCTCTGAAATTCGCTAGAAAATTTAAACCGAATATAACAAAATTCAGTTTGGCAACACTGTGTGAATACCAAGTCCTCTGATATCAACAAAACCGTAATTTAGTCCAGACAAATTCATATATTTTTTACCAACAAATATGAGATATTTTAACCAAATAGCGTTTCAAAAATGATGTGTATAATAATTTTGAATTCGGTTTCGCTAATGAAATTGGGAAATGAAATTTTTGTCCTTAAAAGTAGAAAAAAAGTTAAATTTCTCTTGCTTAATAATTTACTCTTTAATAATTTTAACTGTACCAAGATGCAAGTTGATTACTAATGATTAATGAGATGTTACAATATCGGAAAGCTCTTATTTTTAAAGGCGGCGTATCGAATTTCTTAAACATTTATACCAAACATTGAAATGGCCTCTTTTTGCACATTCTGACAAAGTTGCGTTTCTACTATGCCCACTGGCTTCATTGTCTAGGATTGTAGGGCGCACCAATCCTATATGTATAATGTAGTTTATGGAGCGTAGAAGACTGCACTCAGATTTTAGGCCAATAATTGTGAGATGTAACACTCTTATATTGTAATAGAAAGGGTGGATATTGATACCTACGAAAGGCACCTGAATCGTATAATTGGTCTGCGAGGGCGCCGCGCGTCGCATCTCAGCTATTTGATTATGTATTATCTAATACCTGATACAAGGTTACAAGTTGTATTTTGTTGTACCCACTGGCATCATTACTTAGGATTCTGGGGCACAACAATCCTATATGTATAATGTAGTTATGGAGCGCAGAAAACTACACATATGTATTATAGGCCAATTGTGGGATGTAACACTGTTTGTATCAAGTATCAGATAATCAAATGGCTTAGATTCGACGCGCAGCTCCCTCGAAGATCATTTTTATAAGTATTTAATATAAACAGCGGAAATTGATACCTACGAAAGGCGCCCATCACGTAAAAATTATCTTCGAGGGCGCTGCGCGTCGTATCTAAGCTATTTATTACAATAGAAACAGCGGATATTAATACTTACAAAAGACGGCAGAATCTAAAAATGATCTTCAAGGGCGCTGCGCGTCGTATCTAAGTTATTTATTATAACAGAAACAGCGGAAATTGATAACTACGAAATGCGCCCAAATTGTAGGAATGGTCTTCGAGGGCGCCTATGTATTATAATAAAAACAGCGAATATTGATACATACGAAAGGCACCCGAATCGTAAAAATGGTCTTCAAGGGCGCCGCGCGTAGTATCTGTGCTATTTGATTATCTAATACCTGATACAAGTTATATTTTGTTGTACCCACTGGCTTTATTATGTAGGTTTCTGTAGCAGTTTCGGTTTCTTCATTAAGTAAAAACAGTTTTTAGGGGAATTTTGCCGCCTAATCTTTGTGTAAAGATTAAAAAAAATTTTTCAGCGTTTAATTTTTTTAATGGATAGATACCAACGGAGGCAAAAGGCGCACCGGCCCCCGGGCCGGTGGGCCGGCGGCCCAGTCCGGGCCTGTTCTACGTCACTGGCGAAATTGCTATTTTAGCGCAATTTTTAGATTCTTCAATATGTACTCTCTATGTAAATAACATACTTTTCACTCGTAACGATAAAGTCATTAGTTATCGAGATATTTGAAGTTAAACATGTAACGGCACAGTTATTTTGATTAATGTTTTGTGCCGCTTAATTTTTAATTTCAAATATATCGAAAATAATGATTTTATCATTTAAACTGAAGTGTATATTATTCATTTTTAACGATAAAATCATTAGTTTTCGAGGTATTTGAAACTAAAAATTAAGCGGGACAATACATTAATCAAAATAACATGTTTAACTTCAAATATCTCGAAAACTAATGACTTTATCGTTACGAGTGAAGATGATGTTATTTACATAGCGACTATTGGAGAATCTAAAAATTGTGCTAAAATGGCAATTTCACCAGTGACGTAGAATTTGGGAAGGGTCAACCATTTACTGTCCCCTGTCGTACGCCTCTGGTAATTGCCGGAAACGTGTATTTAACATAATTTCATAGCAAGTATAATAGTACTTACAGTTTCTACCAATTATGAAAAGGATACGTCGAATAGTTTTAAAATACTGTGCAAAAATAATTTTTAAATTGTTAAATAAAACACCCTGTAACTCAATAAGGAGCCATATTTTATTTAAGAGATTTTGGTTAAATCTTAATATTTTGAGGTCTAGAATCTACGACACAGATATTATTGGACATTCTTAATGAAACTGTATACTGTATACGCAAAACTATGTTTTTACTATAAGGAAAAAAAGAAGAAAAAACGACAAAAAAAATTTTTATTAGTGAAAAATTCCCAAGAACCCAATTATCGAAACGGCATTTCAAAATGTTTAATCCCAGCGACGTTATTAAAAAAAAAAAATTATAAACAAATTAGAACAATTTTCAAATGCCATTTTAGAGGGGAGTTAAATTGAAAATTGAATTTATCGATACACTTATCGGAAAAATACATAAAAATAAAAGTAATGAGACCTCAAACAGATTTATATTCTTTTGGCACAACCGCGTTTTTGCAATTTAAAATACTTATAGTAACATTTACTAAAAAAATTAAATATCTCATAAATTATTAAATATTTTTTAAATATTTTTTTTACTTAATACTGGTAGCATAGCGCAACCTTCCCTATTAAACAAAATAATTTATAGTGCCTATTTAAACGCAAAAAATAATTTTTTGCAAATTTGATTTTTAAATTTTATATATAATTATTTAAATAAATATGGGGTCAAATTGAATTTAGTAAGTTTTGGGTGAAATATTTATCCTTCAACTTTGCAAAAAAATCCTAAAGGCCTTCATTGAAATGTAAATTATTTCAGCAGTTAAAAAAGTCAATATTGTGCAAAATGATCCCTTTTTAACGATTTAAACAATGATCCCCTTATATGATTTAGATACTTTTTTGAAAATATCTTTTGTATTCATCTAAACTTTGATATAAAATTTGTTCCAACCTGTACGGAATTACATTTTGATTTTTTTTATTTCATTAGGCTATAATGTATGATTCAATCTCGACGTAGTAATCTCTAAATAAACAAAGTGGAATTATTTGACCTAAACTTTATTTGGTATTGAGAGGGAGCTCAGACAGAGAGAATAATAAATCACTATGAATACAGCATGCCTTAGTCGTACTTATTTATGGGTGTACAGTTTATACTTTTTAAGTCAACAGTTTTAAGAAAAACCGTACCACCAGTTATTATTAACTTATGAGAAACGGATTTTTGAATTTCTTATGAACAACATTATTAAATCCTGTTTACGGAACCATAATATAATGCACATACCTACATATATTAATACCCAATATTCAGACCGCTCAAAAGAATCGCGTCGCTCAAGTGGAATTGGCAGGACACGTCGCCAGATTGTCAGACAACCGATGGACACAAAATGTATTGTCGAGTGGAGGCCGCGTGAAGAAGCACTACGGAGCAGAGGACGACCACCAACCAGATGGGCTGACGATCTGAAGCGTATTGTCAGCAACTGGATGCAAGCCGCACAAAACAGAGAAAGATGGAGAGAGCTGAGGGAGACCTATGTCCAGCAGTGGACGAGTACGGATTGATGATGATGATTCAGACCGGATGGAGTGAGGAGAAGAGGCAGGCCCAGAGAACGATTTAAGGACCAGGTGGAAGACAACTAATAAGCGTTAAGAGTACGAAATTGGAAAACCATTGCGAAGGATAGGAAGGAATGGAAATTGCTTTTAGAACAGGCCAAGACCCATCATAAGGATCCAATGATGATGAAATATTAATATACATACAAAATATGGGAATACTCGTATTTAAACGCTTTTCTTTAGTTCAATCGTTTGTGTCAAATCTTTAGACGTTAATTTGACTGCCTTTTCTTCAATGCAAATGAATGAAAATTTGCAGACACATGCATTCGCGGGAACAATACACGAATAGTCAATAAAAAATGTTTTTTATGTTTATTAACTGTTTAAATAAAAAAGAACGATTTTAATGCAAAAAGACTTAAATTCTCTTGTTTTTTACAATGAAGAAAATTGAAACTTTTACACATTGTAGCTAATTATATGAACTATACATAATTTCACTTTTTATGTTAATTATTGTTTACGTTAAGCTTCATAAATAAAAAATAAAATTTCAAATTTTTTGCCGATTCCGACTACTTTTTATGTTTGTACATTATAGGTATGTTTTATACTATACATATATTTTAATAAACATGACGATATATTTTAATGTTTGAAAATTGTAAGACTAAAAAATAAAACATATGAAAAAAAGAAACGCTTTTGTTTAGTTACGAGCGACTAAAATTAAAAATATTATAATAAAATTAACTACAAACCCAAAATAAAAAAAAATCAAACTCGAAGGATTATTCGAAAGAAACTGTTGGACAGATTAAATATACTAAAATCTCACATATTCGTTAAAAAATTGAAAAAATCTAACACATTCGTTAAAGAAAAGCGTGGGGCGCGTCTTCATCGAATAAACGGTTTTCGCCCCACGCTTTTCTTTAACGAATGTGTTAGATTTTTTCAATTTTTAACGATGGATATGTGAGATTTTTGTACATTTAATCTGTCAGTTTTTTTCGAATAATCGAAAGTTCGATTATTCCATTCGAGTTTGAATTTTTTTTATTTTTTGCTTTTTACTTGATTTTAATATATTTTTAATTTTATTCGCTCGTAACTAAAGAAAAGCGTTTCTTAATTTTTTTTCATATTTTTTTATTTATAAATATTATTAAAATAACGAGATTTTGGTAATAATCTCACGAGTATTTAAATATTTCATGCATACTTTAAAGACATCGTTAATAAATTATCGGTTCCGAAGGCAAAGGTCCTCTGAGCCTGAGCCCCCTATAGGGCTTTTCATTCACAGTCATTTGTTTCGAGCTTCTGTCATGTGTCACGTAATATTAATATATCTACGTCGTACGTTATTGGTATATACCAATGATACAAACCAAAACGTATGACGTACACTTACGATAACGAAAGAAAGAGGACGAGTAATCCTATGACCAAAAATGAAGCCAAACCGCCGCCAGAGATTTTGATCAGCGACGTATCTTTGGGGTTTGTTATGGATTGAGTATTTAAAATGAAAAATTTGTGTACAGTAAATGTTTTATTAAGTTGCTCATATTACGTACATATGTTTCAATACGTACATATGTTTTTATTACGAATTTTTGATGAGGATTTACTTTATTTTTTATGACATTTTAACCCTCAACGAACACCCACCACTGGAAACCCATTGTTATATTTGATGTGACCGCCATGTTTTTGGTGGCAAACAAACCAAAAACTGGCTTCACTTTTTGAACGTGTATTAAATGAGTGTTACCCGTCCTCTCTCTTTTCTTGTCTAAGGACGTAGATATATTATATATTATGTGACACATGACAGAAGCTCGAAACAAATGACAATCGATGAAAACCCCTATTGTTCAACCTAATCATGAATGAAATAATAAAAAAGTAAGAACGAAAAAGCGATACTAAATGGAAGAAAAACAACTTAAAATAATGTGCGATGGAGACGACGCCGACGCAATATTAAACTCTCAAAATAAATTGATTTACTACGCACGCGTCACCAATTTAGTATCACTGCCATAAAATGTAATATGATGATTTCAACAAATTAAGATAACATGCATGGTTATAACAAATTTACTAAGATGTAAATTGGAGCTAGGGAAACAGATAATAGTACAAGTAGTAATGAAGCTCGAAACAGAAGTGTAAGATTAAGTGAATAGAGCGAACAAAGTCGCAGTTTCTGATGCATATGTCATTATTGGTCTTACACTGGCTTCATAAATTCTTGAATTCATCTCAGTGTTAATATGTTGGTTTCGCCATATAGTGTTAGTGTAATTACAAGATATTTTTCCATTACTTGTTCAATACTGACACTATCAATTTCTATTTTACACCCGATTGGTTCTTTACTGATTACTATTGTGTTCGTTTTCTGAGACGAGATTGTCATTTTTAATTATTTTGCTCTTATGTTAAATCTGAGGACTAATCTTTGCAGACTATCTTCAGGGCCGTAACTACCATTGGGGCAGTGCCCCTGGGCCCCGGGCCAAAGGAGGCCCTCATTTGGTTGGCCGTGCATAGATTTTAACAAGAAAAATAAAAATATGTATTTTAAAAGCCGATGATAACAAAAAATTTTTAAATGACACACTTTTAAAAAGACCTTGGAGGCTCCCTAGACTTCAACATAAAGTTTTAATTTTTCACTGGGGAAATTAGTCTTTTCGACTAAAATGCAATTGGAACTGAACAGGGGTCCCTGAATTAAGCTGGGGCTCCCGAGACCTTAACATAAAAATTTAAATTATTACTTAGGAAATTAGTTATTTCGGCGTAATAAAACCTAAAATGCCATTGGAAGAGGGGGCCAGGGATAAGGTGGGGCCCCCGAAACATTTCGTAAAGATATAAAGATGTCCAGGATACAAGTCCAGGAAGGGATGCCTCAGGGGCCATTCCATATAACATTTCTGTTATTTACAGACAATGCAAATTGCCTTTTACATTGTTCGGCTACACTGTATGTTTGTAATCGCTTTATACTGCCTATAGGCAATATACGGCGTTTCTAATCGCGTTACACTGCGTATAGGCAATTTAGCGCGATTACAAACCTACATTGTAGCCGAATAATGTAATTAACATTATATTTTTTTTCTGAAAACAGAAAACATGTTATATTGATGGTACTTTCAAACTTATTTAGCTTAAAATAAGGTGATTTCAAAATTTTTTTGTTTCAACTAAAATAGTAATATATGTAGATACAAGAAACCAGTCATGGAATGCATTAAAATGCGTTTTCAAGGGGTTAAATATCAAACATTTTTCCGGACCCCCACTTCCGCTGGGGGGGGGGGGAATCCCCCAGACTCCCCGGTAGGAGCCCTCAGATCACCCCCAACATCTTTGTTACGGCTCTGACTATCTTCATCTTGTGCTATCAATAGGTTTGTTCCAACACAACGAAAAACCGTCATGTAACGATCACGCTCCAGTAAACAAAAAATAATAATACGTTCCATGGGTTATTTTGTTTACTGCGCAGGACGGTGATCGTTACATGGCGGTTTTTCGTTGTGTTGGAACAAACTTGTCGTCTGCGTAACAAAATATTGTTATTTCTTTGTTTCCCATTCTGTTTCCTCTTCCTTTGTTGACGCTTTTGATAATTTCGTCCACGATATAATTGAAGAGCATAGAGCAACTCCCTATCTTATTCCGCTGCCTATGTCTATAGGTTCTGTAAGTTGTCCACCTATTATGACATCCATTTTGTTGTTTTGTTAGATGTTTTCAATATTTTTTATGATATCTAGGGAACTCTTGTATTATACAGAAGTTGAATTATATCTTTGGGTCTTACTTTGTCAAATATTTTCTTCAAACCATTCAGACAAGGAAATGCTGGTCTATTATACTTCCTGATTTGACGAAATGCCCCTGATGGTGCTCTAGGAGCGAAAGTATACTTGGGCAAGATTTAATAAACTCAGTGCTCGATATCTGCCTTTCATTTTCGTAAAATTAATATATTTCTTTTCCTAATAAAAACAACAAAAAAAGTATTCACAATGTTAAACATCTTTATTATGGAAAAATATAAACATATTCAAATTAAAATAAACTTTATAGGTACACTGAATCATCACAGTTTTTTCTTATGTTGTTGAAGGTATCCAGGTTTCTTAAACCTCTAAAAAAATAAAAAGAACCAAATAAGCCATTAGGTTAGAACACATAATTATAATGAAACATATATCACAAAAAGATAGAGGGTTATCCCTTGTTAAGATAGGCAAAATGCTCTCATTCCCAGAATTCAATTTTTTTCATTTTTACGTCCTATGTGATTAAAAATATGACTCAGCGAAGTTTTAACCCTCCACACCCTTTTCTCCCTCCCAATCCTCCAAAAACGTCATTTTTAGTTTTTATTTTTTTGGTGGGATGCACTCAATTTAAAAATTAAAAAAAAAAATCAAACGCATATTTGAGGCTTTTACCAAACATGTCTTATTTTTATAGAAAGTAGGTTGAGTCTACATAACCTCAAAAAGACGTTTTATTGTTTTTAAACGTATAACTTTTTTTGGAGATGGCTGTAGGTCTATTTTTTTATTTTGTGTATTTTATCAAAAACTAAATTTCTATTTTTTCAGATTTTCCTGAAGGTGCGCCCCCTTCAAAAATTCGAAAAACTGGTTTCTTGGGGATTTTCCTCCCATTTTTGAATGTCCTAAAGAACTCAGTTACTTCAAATTATATATAATCATTGATCTGATCTAAAAAAACTTTGATCTGATCTATTTGAAAGTGTATAAAATGGGGAAAATCCCAAAAACCCCTTACAAAACCAGTTATTCGAATTTTTGAAGGTGGCGCACCTTACGGAAAATCTGAAAAAATTAGTTGTTGATACACACACATACATACAACATAGTTGATACAACAACATAGTTGTTGATAAAATACACAAAATAAGTTTAAGTTATGTACACTCATACGAGTCTATATTAAAACAGACATTTTTTTAAAAGCCTCAATTATGTGTGTGTATTTTTTGAAATTTTTAAATTGATTGTATCCCACCTAAAAAAAATAAAAACGAAAAAATGGCGTTTTTGCCAGTGTGGGAGGGGGAAAGGGGCGAAGAGTTAAAATTGCACTGAGTCTTATTTTTTATCACATAAAACGTAAAAAATGAAAAATATTTAATTCTGGGAGTGAAATATTAGACTATTTTAACGGGGGTACCCTTTATATTACTACTTCGTTCAATATCTTTCTATTACATTTTTCTATTTGAGACATATTATAGCCTATAAAAATTCTGGGCCTAGTAAGTTGTGCATTCTCTTTAGCCCTGTTAAGGCTATGGGTACATAATTCGCATATATTTTACGGCTATCCCTACTTTTTCTGTCTTTACACGGCAAATTACGTGTAGTAAAATTCTCACTGGTATGAAAACTGCAGATGTAAACATTAGGTTGACAGTGACATTGTCATTAGAAAGGTAGAGATGGCTATTTCGGTTTCGTTCAGTTTTTGAATGTTCTTGTTTCTTGGATAACCTTTACTTGTATAAATGATAGGATTATTTTTTCACTAATTATGTATTCAGTGGTTACCATTATTTATATACAAATAGTCGAAAAAGAAAAAAAGTTGTAAAGTTATTTTAATAATGTACGGAAAGCTTAGATAAGGTTTGAACATGTGAAGAACTGCGTTGTATAAATGTAGTATTACTCAATTAATTTATAAAGACTTTATTTATTTCTTTATTTGCGCAAATTAAAATATGGGACGTTGTTACAAGAAATGTGTTACTGAAAAGCGAAGAAATAGACGGTTAGCTCAATTGAAGTAAGTACTTTTTTACATAAATCAAATTAATTACTATTGTATTTTTCAAATTAATTTTAAATTTATAGTGAAAATATGATCTATAAAATCTATCGGTAAACCAAGAATTTTCGCATTAAATTTTATTCTCGTTTAAAGGAATAAACTATTTGTTGGATTATTTAATTATTAGAATTGTACATGAGTAAAAACGAGTGACTCAGATTCCGAACCGACAAACAAGTTACGCGAGGACAAAAATGAACAATTGTTATTTGTTAATCTTCTTCACAATTATTAAATTTTATTTGATAAAAGAATGACCCCAAAAATTAAGAATCTTCTTCTTAGTTTGTAAATTTTTCTATGACACAAATTCATAAATGCTGCCATATTGTAACAAAAAAATACCTACGCCGAAGACGTCCACCCACCAACTTCACTTAAACTGAAGCAAAATACTACTAAAAAGCACATAACTTCAAAAGCGTAGTACATTCTTCTATGTAGGCTGGTAAATAGAAGCAAACACTACGGAGAAAAGCAAATGCTTTTTAAGTGTAGTGAAATCTTCAAAAATGTAGTACGTACTTGAAGCATTAGCATTTACTACATTTTATGCCACCATGGGCACTTTACTTTATAGCTAAACTCGTACCTATTTACGGTTATCGGAACAAACTCTTATAAAATGATACCTTTATTTGAACTTTAATGTCTTGAAATACTTGGATTATCCATAAATAATATATAAACAAAATATAACTTTTTATTAATTGTACGCCTTAAATCAATTATTATTTTTCAAATACACTATCAATACTATTTAATAAACAACTCTTTGATTGATTTTATTATCATCGTAAAAGCGTTAAAAAGCAGTAGCAGAATGAACTGCTATATCAAAATGGCGGGTCGGACACATCTCTACTTGTCACTGTCTTGAGTCTTGTCATAACATTATATTCGACTGAGTGCGTTGTATGACAAAGATAGCGAATGTTCGATTTCCACGGACATGGTGTCCATTTTTTTCGAATCCTGAAAAAACTAATAAATATTTTTAAAAAATTTAAACACAAAATGAAAGACATAATTATTATCGAGGGCCGAAAGTCCCCTAGAATATATAAGAAGTTTCTTTCGAATGAGATATTTGAAATTAAAAATCACACTACATTTTCTCTTAGTTTTTCACCCCTGTAACTAATTAAAATAAACATTATAGAAGTTCTCAGGGACTTTCGGCCCTCGCTAATAACGTAATCTTTCATTCTGCGTTTAAATTTTTCAAAAATACTTATTAGTTTTCTCAGGATTCGAAAAAAATGAATCCACATTTGAATAGCATTGCAGCCGAAAATACGTACCGATCCTCTTAAAAGATGTATGGCGAACATACGGTTTCCTTTGACGATACAAATTATATATGATACTGTCATCGTTTTAACAACTATAACCATATTTAATTTTTTTTGAAATATTCCGACTTTCTATAATACAGTGATCTAAAGTTCTTCTTCTTCTTCTTCCTTCTTGCATGTAGGCTTTGAAGCCTGTTTTATTCATCAATATTAGCCTCCTAAATTGTTTAAATTATCGCACAATCTTTTTCTACTTCTTTCTTAATACTTCTTTATCCATTTGGTGACTTATCTCGTGCTATTCGTACTATCCTCTATCCCAGGGGTGGGCAAACTTTTTTTAATAAGGGCCACAAAAGGTTTTTGGTCTATTACCCAGGGCCGCAATATTTTCGAATTTTTAACTTTGGGGGAGGGGGGGATGTTAAGCAATTTTTTTAATTTGTTTGAAACTATGGTAGAAATATTTTAATTTTAAATTAAATAAACATATTCAGTACAATTCAAAGAATATCCGAAAAAAATGTTTCAAGACCAACTATTGAAAAATAAACCTACACCTAAAAAAAAGGAATTTTTCAGTAGACATCAGAACTCGTTATTGGATCATATGAAACAAAAATTTCAAAAATATTTTATTAGCTTATAAGTTTCTCGAGATAACACTGTCGAGTTTTTATTTTAGTTTTGACGATTTTTGCGTTTTTGATATCTTTCAGAAGTGAAAATACCGAAATAGTGAAAATCAACACATTTGTCATTGTTACCTCACGAAATGACTAAAGAAAATATATGAAAAATTTCAGGTGGATCTGTCAAGCAGCCTTTGAGTTACAATGTCCACCGCCTATAAAAAGCAGTTGAGCAGTTTTGAGAGAAACACGTTTAGTTTTGAAAACTTTTATTTTTCTTTATTTTAACTTCTTCTGTCTGTCAAATCGTAAAGTGATGCACACCGGAATATGTTTTTAAATCGCAGAGTAATTTACAAAAGAAAATGGAACAGCTGTTGAACGTTTCTCACTACGCTCAACAAGCTGCTGCAAAGCGAGTCGAAGGTAGGGATATTAAACATGCTGTATTTCTGGTAGATTTCCTACGGCCAAACTAAAATTTTCACAGAATATTTTTGAAATTATGTATTTTCATACAAACTAATAAAAAAAATCGAAAATTTCAAAACTTTCAAACCATATCCCTACCCCTCTATACCACATTCGCACTTATTTAAGCACGGTATTTGCCGCAAATATACAGGGTGTTTCATTGAAAAACGGGAATACTTAAATTGTGAATAGAGGTCACTAAGGCGGTTCTAGATATACTACATTTATTGCCTCAATGATTTTTATAACTGAGTTACAGGGTGTTTTATCGATTTTGCCCATGTCTTTCTGGAAGCACAACTTTAGAACCACCTTATATATTTTTTGATATTTGACATAGATATCTCTCATTTAAAATCCAAACCACCGAACTTCTAATCACAAGAATAATCCAGATCCGGACCAAATAAAATTATTGGGAAATAATTGGACTAATTCTTTCTTTTTTATATGATCAATGAATAGTTTGAATTTCATTACAAAAGTTTCATTTTGCGATGAACACTTACAAATTTAGAAAAGTAGCAGTGTTTAATTTCTAAATAATTTCCTCCCCTATTTCACAGCATCTTCTAAGAACCTTTTCTAAACTTAATTATCGAATATGATTGTTGATTGTGGTATAAGACGTCAGTATGTTCTGTCTCTAACTCTTCCAAAAGCTATGAATTCACGGTAATTTAATCCTATTGAACTAATACAGCTAACAATACTAGTTATAATTGAAATGCCGTTGTCCACTTGCAAAACATTTTTGCACAATATCTGATGATGGATTATGCAGTGAAGAATAATAAATCATGTTCTGGAAACTGTTGAACGTAATCTTTTAAGTTTTCTCAACGTTACAATATTTGCTCCTCTTAAATTTGGTGCTCTGTCAGTTGTTACTCTTACTAGGTGGTTACGGGTTAATTCAAAATTTTCCACGCAGTTCCTGACTACTTCGAAAATATCATTTTCATTTGTTGAAATTTCATGGATTTCATTGAGGGAGCCGATAAATCTCTGTGCCAAAAACCCAAATCATTGGGTGCGTTCGGACGACCACAGCGGCTGGACAGCTGAGCCAGCAGTAGCTGTCAGACGTCACCGCTGGAAGCCAGCCGCTGAGAGATTTACTAAGCTTTCCCTATCACGGCTGGATGCAACCACTCAGCCGATTTCTGCTGGCAGCCAGCCGTTATGGTCGTCCGAACGCACCCATTGCCCGCGTTATGTTGAAAATTTGCGGAAAAATCACCCGCTGCGAAAGTGATAATATTAATAGCTGCATTATCTATCTATTTTTAATTATCAATATTAGCAATAATTAGAAAAAATCTTGAAATGAAAATAATTCACTTTGTCTCCTCGGGCCGCAAAAAAATGTCTAAAGGGCCACATGCGGCCCGCGGGCCGCACTTTGCGCACCCCTGCTCTATCCTCTGCCATTCTACTAATGTGTTCATTCCACTACTGTTTCCGTTTTGCCACCCATCCATTTATGTCTTCTACATTGCATGATATTCTTATGTTTTCGCATCTCTCCCTATCTAACAGACTTTTCCCTGATATTCGTTGAAGTATTTTCATCTCTGTTGTTTCTAGTGGTCGTCTCGTTTTAGACGTGTCGTGTCTCCGCCGTATAAGTCAATATAGGTCTAATTGCTGCTTTATAGATTCTTGCTTTTGTGTCTTGTCTTAGCTGTTTGTTCTTCCAGATTGTGTAATTAAGAGATCCCGCCGCTTTACTTACTTTTAAGCTTTGTTGTCGTACTTCTTCAACATCTCCGTAACTAGTTATATCTATTCCCAGATATCTAAACCTGGCTTCCTGCTTTATTATTTTCCCATACTTTTGGTTTTTTTCTGCTGATATTATCATATTGTATTTCTTGGCTGTTGTATTGAAGATGTGTGTTAATCTTTGGAGATTGTCCTCTGTCTCGGCATCTAAAGCGCTTTCAATTATTTCAAAAATTTTTGTAAGTTCTGACTTGATCTTTATATATTATAATATTGTACCACATAATCATCAGTCTTCTTCTTCTTCAAGTGCCGTCTCCTAATCGGAGGTTGGATATCATCATCACTATCTTTACTCTATCCACCGCTGCTCTAAAGAGTTCTATAGAACTGCATCTAAACCAGTCCCTTAAATTCTTTAACCATGACACTCTCCTTCTTCCTATACTCCTTCCGCCTCTTATCTTTCCCTGTATTATCAGTCTTAGCATTTCATATCGCGGTCCCCTCATTACGTGTCCCAGATATTGTAACTTTCTTATTTTTATTGTGTTTATTATTTCGCATTCTTTACTCATTTCTCGCAATACTTCCGTGTTCGTTTTCCTATGTGTCCATGCTATTCTAAGCATCCTTCTGTAACACCACATTTCAAATGACTAGCTTATTTATGTGTTTTTGCTTTAATGTCCAGCTTTCAAGTCCATATTGTAGTATCGAGAACACGTAGCATCTCAAAGCTCTTACTCTCAGTTCTAAGCTAAGGTCTTTGTTGCAGAGAACTGTTTTCATTTGGATGTTTCAGTGGATGTTTTCATTTTTACAAACGCATTTCATGCTACATATTTCTATCCTGGTCCGTATTTCTGTTGTTTGATCATTTTTCTCTGAAATCCAGGTTCCTAGGTATTTGTATTTATCAACCCTTTCTATCGGTACATTTCCCAAATGTATGCTTGTTTGTATGTTTGTTTTCTTAGTTATTATTATTATCATGTATTTGGTCTTTTTTATATTCATTTTTAGTCCATATTCTTCACAGAAATTGTTTTTTTTTGTTTAGTAGTAGTTGGAGTTGTTCAGCAGAGCTTGGCATAATCACGGTGTCATCTGCATATCTTATGTTGTTAATAGATCTTCCATTAATTATTATTCCTTCACTTTGAGATAGCAATGCTTCTTCAAAAATGGCTTCACTATATGCATTAAAGAGTAATGGAGACATAATACATCCCTGCCGAACTCCTCTCCTGATTTCAATTTCTGGACTGGGTTCGTTATCTATCATCAGTCATTAAACTTAAAAAGTTTCTTTGTTGTCGGGATATAAGTTTAGAACTACGCCTAAGGATGCTTCGATGCTACGTGTTCTCTACTCTTCTTTATGGCTTGGAAGCGTGGACATTTGGAAGGCGTGGCAGCCTTTGAATTTTGGTATTTCAGAAGACTCATACGAATATCGTGGATTCAAAGAATGTCAAACGTGGAAGTAACTAGAAGGATAGAAAATCAACCGGAAATAATACTATCAAAAGACGAAAACTTGAGTACTTGGACATGTGATGAGAGGGCAAAAATACTCACTATTACAACTTATTATGCAAGGCAAAATCCGAGGAAAGCGGAATGTGGGAAGACGAAGAACATCCTGGCTTAAGAACTTACGGGAATGGGTCGAATGCAGTAGTGCAGAGCTATTTAGAGCGGCAGTCAACAGGGTCCGCATTGCCATGATGATTTCCAACCTTCGATAGAAGATGGAACTTAACGAAGAAGACCACATCTTCATTATCATCATCATCATCAGTTGTGTTACAGCCCTAGTTGAGACTGGACTTTCCTCAGCCTATGTCGCTAGTCGTTTCTATCCATCGCCAACCGTTGCCACTTTGTTCCGATATTCCTCGCGTCCTCGTTCACACCGAACCTCCATCTCAGTCTGGGTCTACCTCTACTATTTCCCACTGGTACCGCTAATACAGTAACAATAATGTTCATTTTCTATAAATTATAGTTATAGTTATATAATTTATATAGTTTATTAAAGGCACTGTTTATTTTCAACAAGATGGCGCTCCTCCCAATTTTGCTCTCGCTATCCGCAACAGCCTGAATGAAATTTTCCCGGACCGATGGATTTGACGAGGTTCTTCAGACTGTCCCGTACCAATGCATTGGGCTCCAAGAAGTCCAGATTTGATGGATAATGCACTTGGATTTTCAAGAGGAGGATTGCAGTGGATTGCAAGAGGAGGTTAGAAAACGCAGATATGTTTAAAATGAGGACTTGCGAAACGGAGTTCGCCCAGCTTTTACATTAGTGACTCCGGACATGCAGAAACGGAAAAACATATTTACATGGCGTCGTATCAAGTTGTGTTGGAATAATGGAGGTACGTATACCGCTTTTTTAGATACAGAGATCTAAGTTGACATAGTTGCCAAAGTATATAAAAAAATCCTGAATCCATTTTAAATCAAATAGATCACATAATTATTGAAAACGTGGATTATACAACAAAACAAATTAATATTGAATGTAAATAGATAGAAAGAAAACAAGAATTAAAAAATAATCTTATGTTAAAGTAAATAATAAAAACAGTAAATATAATAAAACAAATACTTATAGTAAAGAATAAAAACAAATATGAAGTGTCATCACCGCAACTGTCAAATAAATGTTACCAATTTATGCCAACATGTCACCTTCGTTCGATTACAGTTACAGTGTGTTCAGTTACGAACAAATGTGCTTCATAAAAACGCTTTATAATCCATTTATACAAATTAAATGAAACATATTATTGTGGTTGATATGAACAAACTTTAAGGTTGATATGAACCCTTAATTAATTTGTTTCTGATCCTAGAGATGGCTCTACTGTAGCATACCATTGTGGTAACATTTTCAACTTAATTGTAGATTTCTACATGATGACTCAGTAATATGTAGAAACCTGAACACTTTTTTATCGTTACACCCATCGGCTCAATTGGCTATGTTGCTAAATTGTTTAAACACTAATTTTATCAACGCCTAATAACAATGTTAATAGCAAGAAACATTTAGTCCATGTTGTGAGGCCGCTCCCGTCTGAAAGAAAATTATGTTTCGGTTTCTTTGCGGATTCCTATGCAAAAATGTCCCCTTTAAGGAAATCTGAGGGCGAAATTTTTCGCCAGAAATTGTTTAAACAATTTTTTTAAAGAAATTTAAAAGATCACCATTTTTTGCCCCGGAAAATATTTTTTTAGGTTTTTGGGTCATTCTAAACAAGAAAGGTATGGTGTCATTTTTCTCAAAAGTTGATAGTTTTCGAAATGCGATAATACGCATTTTCCAAGCTTAAAAGCTCAGATTTATATTAATATATCGCACATCCCATTCAATACCGATACAACTGCGGTTTTCTTCTACAAAATAGATATTTTAAGACAAGTAATTGAATATTAGAATATTAGTAATTCAATAGCACACGAATGGATATCTTTTTTTAAAAACAAGCAATATTTAACCGTTATAAATATTTGTAAGATATGGCGGTATTGGCAATACCGTATTGCATTATCTTTTTAAATAACTCATCAACCATAACTGCTACGATTATACAGATTAACAATGAAAAACCAGACAAAGTTATAAATGGTAGTTTATTAGATAAATTTAATAATCATAATTGTATATTATAAATCACTTACAAGAAATTAACTCAACAAATTGAAATAAAATGATTGGTGTACATTTGCAATAAGATTTTTTCGCATAATTCCAGTAAATGCTCTTTTGTTTTCTCTCCTACAGTAGGAGGCTTTTCGTAGGCTGGTTTTGAGTTATATTGCTCTAAAATATTATTATTATCAGAAAAAAATTTTATAGGTTATATAGTCAAAGTTAGTTTTGTAAAAAACTTTTGTAGGATAACACTTTTCTACTTTAAGAATTTGTATATTATTCCATATTACTTTCTCGTTATCCGAATTTTTGGTGAATTTTTGCCCAAAAATTTTTGAAAGGTACTTGAAGTCAAAAAATCTTCAGCGTCATTTCATTCACGATAGCTAGAGAGGCATGTTGCAATTTAATTTGCTCCTCGCATAGCAATGGCTTCGTGCCAAAAAAGCAGGAACCGTTTGCGATGCTACTTCGAAAATCGTAAAATTAAAGCAATTGAGGCAGGACTTACAAAAAAATGTAGAAATATCTCCGCAACGTGTAGGTACTAATACTGCTTGCAAATCAAAGCAAGCTACTATGAGTTTATTATTTTTTATGTAGGCTTTGTAATATCTCTTGCTTTTTCTTCTCGGCTTCTTTCTTTACTACGAAAGTGACGTGTGTATTGTTCTTGGCCTTTGCATTTTTCTTCTTGATTGCATTGTTTATACACCTCATAAGTTGCGCACTGATCTTTCGTCGGTTTAAAAAAAGAGATATTACATTCTGTGTTAAAAAATGTTTCATATGTACATCTTTTGACAGATGGCAACTGCTTTTCTTCTCGTTACTCTTTGTAGTATCTACACATCTGAGCTAAGGTTCATGATCCATCAAGATAAATTCTCTACGAGTTTGAGCTCTTAAATGGTGAGACTCTACGCGCTCAAAGCTATTTATGTGTTTTCTTACGACGGTTTCCTTAAGTTTCTCGTCTATAGTTGTGCGTTTTTGATGATTTCCTCTATTATCTTTCTGAACGATGTTATAATCTTTTGACTTAGCCCAACTTGTTCGAATAAATCGATCTCCAATAATAAGGGTATTCATAAAAATATTTTGCATGCTCTTCTCCTTAATTTGTTTATAGTTAAAGAAAAACATAAATTGTTTGTCCTATTACTTCCTTCTACAACTCTCCCATACTTCGGAATATTGTGTAAACGTTTCTGTAAAAGACCCCTAGAACTCGCAACATGTGGCGATATTACATTTAAACATATTATATTCTCCGTGCAATATCCATACATGAAATAGTTACGGCGCTACAAACTACGTTTTTGAAGTTACGTCAGTAATGTTCTCAGCAAGCGATGTGTATTCTCGCAATTTTCAGATTTTAAATCCCTTGTAACTCGAAAACTGTTAATTTCTCAGAAAAATGAGAAGATATCTTTTTTGTTTAGAAGGAGCCAAAAAACCTAAAAAATTACAGGGCAAAATAGGAGATTGTTGAAATAGAGCCTGCCGCATTGGCATTAAAATCGGATGGACGCTCATAATTAACAATTAAAAAACAACGGTCTAAATTGAAGTTAGACCCGATTACTACTCAGAATTTCAAAAATGAATGTTTAAACTTCCCTTTAAGGACTCGCCAACCTTAAATATAATAATTTAAATATGAGTTTTTACGCCTCGAAAATGTGTATTTTCGCATTTTTCAGATTTTAATTCACCTCGATAACTATCAACTTTTGAGAAAAATGACGAGATATCTTTCTTGCTTAGAATGACCCAAAAAAAAACAAGAAAAAATATTTTCCTGGACAAAAAATGGTAATCTTGTGAATTTGTTTAGAAACATTTTTTAAACAATTTCTGTCCAAAAATTTCGCCGGCACTCTTGTGATTTATTTAAAGGGGACATTTTGAATAGGAATCCGCAAAGAAACCAAATCAGAATTTTTTTTCAGACGGGAGCGGCCTCACAACATAGACTAATTACATATTATGTTTCTCCGTAACTAAATATTCCAGTTTGTCAGGCATTCATCTTATCTCACACTGAAAGATGGTAATAAAATTTTACGACCTCTTCCATTCACTGTCGACAAATCATGTAAAAATGTATTGCATTGCACAAATTCTGTTTATACACATAAACCTTTTAACACGTTGACGGACAGTGCGTCAAAAGTATAATCAAGTGTTGTGACACTATTATGAATTTTGCAAAGTAGAATAGGGAAATTGCTAAATTTGTTTTAGCGCTTATAGTTTATGGAAACAATATGTTTTTTGTAAACATGGGGACGACGACCATGGATGTAGTATCATATTTCATATGCATCTGAGGATGTAATATGATTTTGTTTTAAATTCAGCAAAAATGTTTAAGCAAGGCGAAAACCTCGCGTTTCTTGGGAAAAATATTCCCATGAGATCTTTTTGCGTAAGGGACCGTTCAAGTATTACGTAACGCAGGTTAGGGGGGGTCAAAAATCTTCAAAAATTGCGTTACGCAATAGATAAACTCCCATAAGAGTGCGTTACGTAGGGGGGGGGGAGGGTTAAAATTTTCAAAAATCGCGTTACGTAATACTTGAACGCACCCTAATCAGTTTCATGAGATACCGCAGAATAAGACCCAAAAGGTTATAATAAAGATATTAAAAATGACTGTTAACAGAAAAAAAAACTAGTTCGTCTCTGTCTTGCTAAGAGAACCGTCGATTTATTGCATTTCGATTTAATGTCCATGATTCAGCTCCATAGTAAAGCACACTGTGTACTGTTATGATCTGCTTTCTATTACTTTTATATTAATTATTATTTACTTGATCAATTATTTAATTAACGCAAATCATACATAAAAATAAAGAAAGAATCTCAGGGTGCCTTTTTATAATATAAAAAATGTCTAAATTATCTTATGTTATACTTGTCTTCTCTCGTGGTTTCAGTATCTCTTAGTTGATCCTTATCGGGATAAAATAGGAAAAGGAAATAAATAGAAAAATCATAAATAAGAACATACAATTACCTTTATTATCAAAAGCAATGTTCTGTAAATTTATCAATTAAATTCTGTGGGCATAACTGTCCAAAAGAAACTTTTACCATATAAATTAATCTAATTCAAACAAATATTTATCGCTTTGTTCTTGATACCATTAATAAACCCAGCTAAACAAACAAATTTGGTATTCGCAAAATTACTTATACTTCCTATTAAATTTTTGAAATGTTGGAATCTTAAATTCATATGTTTTTACGTAAAAAAATTAACCTCTGATTATAAAAAAAATCTATCACATAGGTTATTGACTGACCTTTTTGATTCACACACAATGATGTCTCCTCTTGACCCAAACAGCTCCTCCTTGTTGATTATGTTAGGCTACCAATCAAAGCCCTCTCCGTTCTCAGCAAACAATCCAGCAGGATACCAGCAACTATTTCTCCAAAACACAAGCCAGGCTTCCTTTGACCAGGACTCGTTCAATAAACTCCAAATCTCTCTCCTCTCTTTCTCTCAACAATAACCTCCTGAGACCCAAGTGTCTTTTTTTCTTGGTGTCACAAATAATTTTAATAACGATAATTCTTGTAACTTACTCTCTTGGACTTTACAGAATCAAAGAGGTGTTTCTTCTCGATTTGATTTGTCTCTCGTTCCACTTTTCAGCTACTCTCACTTATCAAACACAACCACTAGTACTTGCTTCTGAACTACTCACGAAAACTTTTGACTGCTCCTCTCGGCTGCCGGTAACACAATAATCCCTCTTTCCAAAACTATCTGAAAATTCAACCTTCTCTCCTTCCCATTCCAAATTGCCAAACCAATCAGAGACATTTCTTCTTCCCCATTCTTTTTTTCATTCGAAACACCCACTCATACTTTCAAAAATATTTCTACCATCATAATAAATTACTTTTATGAAATTCTACAAAATTTACTCGGGGTTAAACAAAAAAAAAATTAAAATTCCAAACTTTCTTTACCTTAATTTTCTAAGAACTAATAATTACATCTACCTGTGGTTTTACATTGCCCGTAAACAATCTGTTTAAAATAATAATCCTAAATAACTTTCACTTCACTTTTATTTACAAATGTTTTTAATATTCTTCATGGAAAGATTCATTAAGGAGAAACCACCTTGCGTTGAAAGCTAACTTCTAATAAATATTTACAAATCAATATACAGGGTGTATCAAATTTATGTGCCCGCGTTATATTAAAAAAAAATAAAAATTTTTATTTTATCTTTGATTGATAAATTGAAACACAATAACATCCCCGCCTTGTTTTGAGATAAAATCGTTTTTAATAAGTGCAACAAAAAAAAATATTTTCTCTCGACAACAACACTTTTCTATTGTGTCAAAATATTGAGTCCCACCTGAAAAACAATTGCTTCCTTTTTTCCCAGTGTCTGTACTTAGGTGGGATAGGGTAAGATTTCGATCGAAAATTTCGAAAAGTCTTTAACCTCAAATGAATGTTCATACTTTTTGGCTACTCTGTTTTCTTCATTTATTAAATTTTCATACTCCCTCAATATTACACGCAGTTCCTTCTCCTTTTCTTCTCCCCATATTAATTTTCTTTCGTTTTCTTCCGATTCTTTACACATGTTTATTGTGTATTCTGCCTCCTCCATTTTGCATACTTCTTCTTCAAATACCACAGTTTCAATGGTATCTCTTTCGCCTTCTTTTTCTATTCTGATCTCTTCTTCTTCTGGGCTCATCTCTTCTTTTGAGGAATCCCAAGCTTCATTTTCTTGTGTCAATCTTTTTTCTTCTTTTTCTTCTTCTGGGCTCATCTCTTCTTTTGAGGAACCCCAAGCTTCATTTTCTTTTGTCAATCTTTTTTCTTCTTCTTCTTCTTTTTCTTCTTCTGGGCTCATCTCTTCTTTTGAGGAATCCCAAGCTTCATTTTCTTTTGTCACTCTTTTTTCTTCTTTTTCTTCTTCTGGGCTCATCTCTTTTTTCGAGGAATCCCAGTCTTCATTGTCTTTACTTATCTTCTGCTGCTTTCTTATCTTTCTTCTCTGTCCTTGCTTCATTGCCAAATTCATTCCACCGTTTGTTTTTTGTCTACATTATCCTTTTTCCGTTTCTCATGTTCCTTGTCCATTTCCAGAATGTCCTGTTCTTCTTCTTTTTCCTCTGTGATTTTCATCGTATTATTTTTGAAATCTATCACCACATGTTTTTCTGACAATTCATCCACTCCTACGATCATATCATGTATCATGATCGGCATTATAACACATTGTAGTGCATAAAATTTCTTCCCCAATCGTACCCTTATTCGTATTCCTTCATTTATTGTTGCCAAAGTCCGTTTATTTGCGCCCACTAAATTTACCCTGGGAATTTTGTAAATTAAATTCGTTAAATCAACCTCTTCTATTAATTTCCTGTTAATCAATGTAATTTCCGAACCAGTATCAATCATAATTTTAATCGGTTTTTCATTGATAAAACCATCTACAAATTTTAAATTTACTCCACTTCTTTTATCATTATTTCCTGCTAATTTAATAAATTCCTTCGGCTGACAAAAAATTCCTGTTTGTTTTTTCGTGTCTAGTGAGCGCCTTCGTGAAAAAACGCTTGCTGTTCTTCGCTTATTCGTTCGTCGCTTTGTCTCTCATCCTCATATTCACCTATTTGCGTATTGTTTACCGCTCTTCTATTTTCTCTTGGTCTGTCGGACCCGTATCGGTTTCCACTATTTTCCTGTTCATTCCTTCTATTATCATTTCTGTCTTCTTGATATGTGCGGGTGTTATTTCTATTCTGGTTTTCTCGATATCTGTCTTCGTTCCATTGCCGATTTCTTTGTTCATAGTTTCCTCTTCCGTTGTCTCTATTTTCGTTTTCCCTCCTCGGAATAAATTCTCTTCTTGTATAATCTCTCCTAGAGTATTATATTAAAAAATTCTCTTATATTAAAAAAAAAAATAAAAATTTTTATTCTATCTTTGATTGATAAATTGAAACACAATAGTACATAACATTTAATTAGCCTTATTCTGAGGCCCAGTATCAGATCTTTGCTGCATAAAATCTTTTTTATTTTCACGAAGTTGGCACGTGCTTTTTCAATTCTCTCTCTTATTTCTGCAGTCTAATCGTTATTTTCTGTGATTATCGTTCCCAAGTAAGTATATGTTTTTACTCTCTCAGACTGCTGGCCGCCTACCGTTAATATTTCATTTGTATTGTTGTTCTTGCTATTTTTCATAAATTTGGGTTTTTTGATGTTAAGAGTCCGTATTCTCCACTAGATATATCTTAATATTTTGTTCATTATTCTTTCTAAGTCTTCCAAGTTGTCTGATATTATGACTGTATCGTCGACATACCTAATGTTAATAATTAAATTTTCATTCACTTTTATGCCGACTGTCTCGTTTACCAAAGCTTCTTGTGTGATTTCTTCAGAATAAGCACTAAACAATAATGGCGACAGTAAGTAACCTTGCCTGGCCCCTCTCCTTATCTCCATTTCTTCTGACACTTCTCCTCCAAATTGCACATTTGATCGTTGGCTGTAGTATAAATGGTATAGTTTATTACTAATGTTATTATTATGGTATGGTTTATTACCAACGAGGAAGTTATAAATGCCTTAAATCAAATGAAAAATGGAAAATATAGAGACGACGGAATAACAAAAGGGATGATTAGAGCTGGAGGTCAAACTACCTTGAAGGCAGTTAAAATCCTAATGAAGAAGTGCCTCTTTGATATTGCTATTCCAACCACTTGGCAAAATGCGCAGCCACTTCTACTACAAAATAAAGGAGGCAAACACAAACTCGAAAATTACAGACCAATAAGTTAGAATATTAAGACAATAGAATATAGAATTATTTACTCTTGCATTAGAAGATGCCTTATGTCTTAAAAGAAAAAGTTAAATTGTCACTTAAATTTTTAAGTCATCTAAGATTTGCCGATGACATAGTGCTTATAAGCAACAATACAGAAGAACTAATCTACATACTAAAGATGCTTAAACAGGAATCTGAGAAAAGCGGTTTAAAAATAAATTTAAATAAAACAAAAGTGATGACAAATCCAAATATCAGAATGGACTTAGATGCAAGTGAGATCGAAACTGTCGAAGAGTCACACGATCAAGCTATGCAAACAGAATCAAACGGCAGAGATAACTAGAAGAATCCGAATTACTTGGGCAGCAGTTGCAAGACTCAGTGATGTGTTGAAAAACAAAAAAAAGATACCAATAAATCTAGAAAAAAGGGTATTCAACAGTTGTATTCTACCAGCTATGACTGATGGAGTGGATACCGTGACACTTACAGGGTTATCAGCCAATAGATTAAGAACACAGAGGGCCATCGAACGAGCTATGTTAGGAGTATCTCTGAGAGAACATATTCGAAATGGGACGTACGAAACAGAACGAAGGTGGAATATGTAATTGGAAGAATTGCGCAAATGAAATGGAACTGGATAGGACACGTGGCACGGCAAAACAACGAAAGGTGGACGAGAACATTGTACATTGGAGACCACGCGAGCATAGTAGTAGCAGAGGAAGACCACAAAAACGATGGCTAGATGACTTCAAAGCAAAAGTGGGGAGACACTGGTACCAAATAACACAAAACAGAGAAGAGTGGAAAACTCATGGGAGGCCTTTGTCGAGGAGTGGATGCAAACAGGCTAAAGAAGAAGTTATTGGAAGCTATAAGAAGACTGAATACAGTCACTTAACTTCCACAATCTTATTATCACCTACTAACTCGTCCGGGGAAGCTCATAAAAACCGATAACCTTTTTCCAAGCACACAAACAATCCACACTGCTTTACTGTATTTTTTGTTTTGATAGCAATTTCTGGCTTTTCTTCGTGTCTTATCAGATAAAACAATTGTTCTAGATATCGTTATCGCGTTTCCTTTTTTACTTCTTAATCGATGATTATTCTGCCGCGCCGTTTTCATTTTCTAATATTCCATACTCTTTCTCTTACTGCTCTCAAAGAAACTGTTTATTAGATTTTTTTCTTTCTCATCTAATTTATACCGATCCAGATTAGCTCCATATAACAGTTCTAGTTCTACTTGCATCAGACTAATCAATACGTTTATTTAACATACTATTAAGTGTCAACACATTTTTTCTTTTGTCTTCGCTAATATTTATTTATTTCTGTTGTTTTTGTACATACGTAGAAGAAATCAATATAGATGTAAGATTTTTAAAATTGATTGTTATTATTCCTTTTATATTGAACCTTTTTTTATTTTTAATATGAATGTGAAAATATTTTTTAACCTATCCTGAATTAATTTCAGAAGTGGTTATTTATTTACTCTTACTCCATATCTATTTAAATATCGTCCAATTGTTTTCCTTTAAATTTAGCTCACCACAAATGCAAAAAGTACGAACAAGGAAAATTTTAAAGATAAAATAATGGTTTCAATTAAAATCTTTAATAAACATAAGTGCGACAAAAGAGAAACACCATGGATGGTAGTTATTAGAAAAACTATTTGACAAAAGAAGACTATTTATGCTCCAATTCAAAATATAGTCAAATACAAAGCTTCAGAGATACATGAAAAAATACAAATAAAAAAGACAACTTATGTTACTTAAAAACATTAAAAAGCCAACTCGGGTTTAATCGAGACAGAAAGTACCGGCCCTAAATATATCAAAATCTAATACGGCCAAGGGGACTGACAATATTTCAGGAATAGTAGTTAAATTAATTTCAGAAGGTCACGTTGATGCGTTATAAATAGACGTTATAGTAGGCTTATATCTGCATTATATTACCTACTAACTATAATACAATAAAACATTTTGTTTGACAAAGTAATTGATATGGCAACGCTGCTAGGATAAAGCTAGGACGCGATTCTAGCAGAAGGTACTGCTATCTATCGAACATAAATATTACCGATGGTGTAGGTGGAGGGTGGAGCCACGTCATGGCGGCACAAATTCACAGCGGCAATTCAAGATATAATTCTTGTTTAACGAGATTTTTCATATGTTTAGGAAAAGATATTGAACATTTTATTGCAAATATTTTCCACTCTTACAGTTTTATATACGTTGTTATTAAAATTTTGTCCGATTTCTTACCGGTAGCTTTATTATAAGCCAAAACATATTATTTTTTCCTATTGTGGCAAAACTGTAAAATAAAAAATTTAAGAAAAATTCATAAGTATTTCTTAGGATTATATCTTTATCCTGTAAGAAAATTAACAAAATTGTATGTTTGGTTTTCCCGTTTTATACTTGGAAAAAAAAAGAGTATTTTTGAGTTTTTTCGAAACGAAAACATGAAGTTTGCTCAAAATTTGTCAAAATACTTCTAGTAATCACATACACCTCAAATTTTTTCAAAATTTTTGAACTTCAAAGTTTTTTTTTGGGGGTTCAGATCAACCTTAAGTTAACATTAATAGAAATCTTCAAATATTATTTCTACGCGTATATAATAACATATATCTATTAGCTTTAATACTAGTGTACTCGGCAAAATGATTCTAAAAAAGAACACACCTACCGCCTAAATATTTCGTGTTGGTATCATGTGACGTCACGTGCTATGACGCGGATGACGTGCAACGGTAAGTATATTAGACGGAGTATAAATAAATAATTTAATAAATAACTCACGAACAACATTGTGTTGTTACTTTTACCCTGTAGTATAAAAAAAAACAATACATTACTGTAAAGAGACTTTCTGGGCACCCTGTACTATTTCTTTATACTTCTCGTATAATTTGAGGTTATATCGCCTTCTCCAAATACTATTCTTACAGATTTCGCTCATAGTATCTTACTATCTTTCTTTCGAAGACAAGCAGACGATGTTTTGGAAATGGTCCATGTTTTTGATCCATATGTCAGCACTGGTAGGATGAGTGTTCTATATATTGTTAGTTTGTTATTGGCTTAAATTTCTGTATTCCTTTCAGATACAAAGATAACGAAAATTTAGGCAGTATTTACTGTAGGTAAACTAGCTTGTTTCAACACTGAACTTTATTGGGACCGTGCAAGTTCGGAAAGCGACACTTGGTTTCATAGCTCAGCAGCATTTTTCTCACTTTTAATTATATTGACCAATTATATTAGTCCTGGTTGCTGGATACTTGTCAAGGCCATAGCCCAAAAGAAATTATAAGACAAAAAAGTAATATTGAGGTTATGTTATTAAAAGGTAAACAATTGTATGTAGTACATAAAATTAATTATTAAAATGCAGTACTGCAAGCAAAATACAATTAATTAAATTTACTTTTACGCCCATACGCTGAAGAAATAGTAGGAGGATATCAGTGCGGTTTCCGTCCTAATAAATCAACAACGGACCAGATATTTACAGTGAAGCAGATCCTTGAAAAAACCCTAGAGTTCGGCGTCGACACCCACCACATATTCGTGGACCAAAGCCGCATACGACTCAGTTAATAGAGGTAAACTTCTACTTGCTATGGTAGAATTTAAAATACCGCTTCATCTTGTCCAATTAACTGAACTTACGCTCACAGGAGCAGAGAGCGTGGTAAAGATCCAGAACGATTTCTCAAGACCCTTCCATTGCAAAAATGGACTAAGACAGGGTGATGGACTATCGTGTCTCTTATTTAACCTGGCATTAGAAAAAATAATTCGAGAGTCCCAAATTAATACGAATGGTACTATCTTTAACAAATCAGTACAAATTGTCGGATACGCAGATGACATAGACATCATAGGTAGATCTAAAGAATCTCTGACTGAAGCATTTCGGTCGTTAAGAGCATCTGCACAGAGAATGGGGCTAAATATAAATGTTCAAAAGACCAAATATATGTGTTGCACTAGGTCAAGCAAACCGACACCTACAAGAATAATAATTGATGACCTAGAACTAGAAGGTGTCGATACCTTCATATACTTAGGCTCAATGCTAACTAAAGATAACAATGTCAGTGAAGAAATTAAAAGAAGAATAGTGCTCGCCAATAAGTGCTACTATGGCTTAAGAAGACAGATGTCCTCAAAAATACCTAGAAAAATTAAATTGACTGTCTACAAAACACTAATAAGACCAGTGCTAACATATGGCTCAGAAACTTGGTCACTTACTCAGAATGACCAAGAACTGCTCAAACGTTTTGAGCGAAAAATTTTAAGACGAATATATGGTGGCATAAAAGAACAAGGTTTGTGGCGCAGGCGTTACAACTTTGAGTTGTATAGAAATTTTGGAGAACCTGACGTTGTACAATTCATTAAAGTAGCACGCCTTAGATGGATAGGTCATGTAATCAGGCGAGAGGAAGATGCCATAGTCAGAAAAGTTTTTGACCGAAGAGAGCCGATAGGACAACGAGCAAGAGGAAGACCGAGACTTAGGTACCTAGACAACATAGAAACTGATTTAAAATCTATTGGAATTAGAGCATGGAGAAGAGTTGCCAGAGACAGGAGCTAATTGAGGATTGTTCTGAAGAAGGCTTTGGCTCATAAAGAGCTGTAACGCCACTGACGATGATGATGATTTACTTTTATATAATAATTGCATATCATATCAATATTGTGGAGCAACATATAATTTTTCTTCTTCAATGACAGTAGGTATGAAATATACGTCAATTTGACAATTTCAATTGACAATATGATTTATTTAAGAAAGTTGCAAGATTTCTCCGCTATTCGCGCACGATCGTTTCTCGTATCCCCTCCAAGTACTTGCACACGGCGAATAACAATATAAATTCCACTTTATGTGATCAAATTTAAAGCAATAAAAACAAAATAATGTATTAGTATGACATAAATGAGACTTGTTACCATCGATCCTGATTTTAATTTTAAACTTTGTAACAATAATTACACTACTTACTTTCCATTGCTCCATATTTATCTGTGTAATAATTTGTGCATTTACACCACCTTCTTCCCTAAATCCCTTTAGTACACTCTTTTTCACAGGTTTAATTATTGGGTCCCCTTTACCATCTAAAATATATAAAAAGGAATTATATAGAAGTACGTTTTAAAGACTTCATATGGCAAATAGTCTAATTTAAATAATTATTTATAAAACAAGCAAATGCTAATAAATGATTCCTGCGGAGTGGGATTCTATCGCATCGGCGAAACAAGAAGTAGAGAAAGTAGATGTTAAATTTTGGGAAATTTTCTGAGAAACAACTAGAAGTCGACATAAATATCTGAAACCGCCTAGATCGGGCCATATCCAATCGGGTTTTAAAGCTTTCTCGGGTTTTTATTTGTTATCTGTTTTACTACAGTAAAATTTCCTTCTGCTTCCTCCTGCAGTGTCATCATCATCATCATCATCATTCAACCCGGATCTATCCACTGCTGGATATAGATCTTCTTCTCCATGTATTCCTGCTTTGGGCTGCTTGCATCCTGCAGTGTGCAAATTTTTAGAACATTGTGTATAATTTCACGTGATTCACGGCACTTGTAATATTCATGTTTATTAAAAAAATCTTAAATGTATTTTAAAGAAACAACTATTAGACGATTTTATCTGGTAACCAGCCATATTCTGTAACTTTTAACAAATCTAATAGAAATGACTAAGTCGAATCGTAATTACCCGAAATCGGAATGTTATCTATCGCGTCGTTTTCGTGTTTGGATTAGCATTCCGTAACTCACATCGTAAGCAGTGTAAATCGAAAATGCCAACTTCTATTTGACGCGCTCAGGAGGAGGTGGAAACACCGCACTGCAAAGCGAAATTAGTGCTCTGAGCGAAGAATTCCACAATGGATGTTTATTAATGGATGTGTATAACACAAATTCTGAGCCACAATGGATGTTTATTCTTTGGACCAACACGTTTAACTGAAGTCCTCTCTTCTTGATTTGCTACCCGAGTGATCTTCATGGTATCAAATATTTCTGTACGATTGTACTATATTAAATTGATTGACGCTCAAATAATTCAACATAAAACCTATGTATCACTAAATATACATGCCCCTAGTGCAGGGGGTCGGCAACCTGCGGCTCGCGAGCCGCATGCGGCTCTTTGGATGTGAAGCTGCGGCTCTTTAGTTTCACACGCAAATATTATTTATTTTACCAAAATAAATACCAAAATATCGCAATAAAACCAATGCAAATGTTGACACGAATTACTTTAGCACAGTTACAAAAAAAATTAAAGATGAATTTGCTGGCACATTTGAATAATTCAAAACCAACAAAATCACTCTAACATTCATAGTAAATCCTCTCAACACAAATAGTAACGAAATCCACGTTGAGCCATTTGGAATCATTGATACTTGGTTTTTAGGAATGCCATTGATCGATAAAAAAGTAAAGCTTTGTGGAGTGGAAAATTTACAGAATTAAAAAGCAAGTTGGAAGAGTAGGAGGTCCAGAAATGTATGTACGTAACGTAACAAAAGTGGACAGCTTTGAAAGATATGCCGCGAATTGAGGGACTTATATTCGACGCATGGAATAGTCCTCCAGATTGCTAGTGCTACAGTAGGTAAAGAAGTTGGCATTTGGAGTGCTAACTATATTTGGATCGATATATTCTTGCGAAAAAGCGTTCTCTTGCATGAATATAATTAAAAGTAAACTAAAAATCCAACTAACAAATGAAAATTTAGAGTTGTGTTTGAAACTGAAAACAACAAGTTATGAGCCAGATTTATCCAAACTTTCTAAAACCATGCAAATCCAACGCTCCCATTGAGATTATTTGCTCAATTGTTTGTCATTGAAGTACAAGTTAGTGTTGTAAGTGAATATTTGTTTTAATTTTTAACTTAAATAAATGAAATGTAAGAAAATATATACATATTATGTCAAAAACACTACATAATATATACATATTATGAATAAATAGATTAATTTTTTTATCAAAGAACTTTTATTTATGTGAGTACTATTTATTGTCGACAAAAAAATTGTGACTCTTTAAAAACTTTGAAATTTTGTAAATTGCAATTTTTGGCTCGTCCGACTCAAAAGGTTGCCGACCCCTGCCCTAGTGAACTAACATTTATTTACCTTATGATTTAACAAAAGGAATGTAATCAAGACTTCAGTTAATATATCAAACCAGAAAAATCTAAAAAGAATATCTGCTAAGAACCGGAGGGACTGCAGACGTTCGGATACAATTAGCGTCGATTTAGAGTGTCGAAAATCGTCGATTTAGAGTGCTGGTTTGCGCTCCCTGTTCTAAGTGAAAAATAAGACAGCTTTGCCTTCGCATTGCAATTGAATAAAAATGGAATACATTTTTATTTTATAAAAAAATATTCGCTAAGATAAAATAATCCCTGTTCTTTTTATATATGCCCTCAAATAATATCTACTATTACCAGAGAACGGCATTTCTCGTCAGTGGCGCACAATACCCCTACATGCGACACTATATAGGGTGAGGCAGATAACTGGCCTATTAGAAATATTTAGAGAACTAAAGGCAACAGAATCATGAAAATTGGAATGAAGGGGTTTTGAAGGGTGATCTATTTAATGAAAATATTTTCATCACTTTGGCACTTCCGGTTATACCGGAAGTTGCTTTAAACTTCGCTTTTTTAAATGGGACACCCTGTATATTTTTACATTTTTAGATTCTACTCGATGTCTTCTTTCTTAAAATATGCGGTTTTGTAATGTTATACAGGGTAGTTTAAAAGCTAATTACTTTTTTTTATTATTTTCGTAGCCACTTTCACACCCTGTAGAATTGTAGTAGTTGGATATCAAAAACTTTATTTATGTTAAAATGATTTTTAATATAGTCTACTATTATTAAAAATTATTAGTATAGCTAAATGTTCAATTTTAGTATACAGGGTTGGTCGAAACTCGGAATGAGGATTTTCTGAATTTTCTTAAATGGAACACCATGTATTTTAGTATTGCAATGAAAAGCCATATTATGGTACTTTTTTATTTCTTAAGCATTCCCTATACCTAAATGCTTTAATTTGTGCTTAATTGTTAATCGCGCCAAAAATGTTAAGTACGTAGGTATTTTGATAGCTCAACCATTATTGTCAATTTTAAAGATCAGTCTAGATTAATTTGTATTTATTTCCGAAAAATTATTTTGTGATTGAATATTTTCACGGCCAACCTAATAAAATTTCACGTATTTTTTGTTGAAATTAATGTTTGGCTTGAATCACCAATAACTCACAAATTAAAGCAGTTAGGTATAGGAAATGCTTAAGAAATAAAAAAGTAGCATAAAATATCATTTCATTACAATAATAAAATATAGGGTGTTCCATTTAAGAAAACTCGGAAAATACTCTTTCCGAGTTTCGACCAACCCTGTATAGTACAATTCAACATTTAGCTATACTAACAATTTTTAACAATAGTAGACTATATTAAAAATCATTTGAACATAAATAGAGTTTTTTATGTCAAACTACTACAATTCTACAGGGTATGAATGTTGCTAGGAAATTAAGAAAAAAAAACGTAATTATCTTTTAAACTACCCTGTATAACATTACAAAACCTCATATTTTAAGAAAGCAGACATCCAGGAGAATTCAAAAATGTAAAAATATACAGGATGTTCCATTAAAAAAAAACGAAGTTATAAGCCACTTCCGGTATAACCGGAAGTAGCAAATCGATGAAAATATTTTCATTAAAGAGATCACTCTTCAAAACCCCTTCATTCCAATTTTCATGATTCTGTTTCCTTTAGTTCTCGAGATATTTCTAATAGGACTTTTATCTGCCTCCCCTGTATATACATATACACGAAATTTTCGATTTTCTAAATCCGACTGAATTGAAAATTGGACCAAATCCCATCTTAAAGTTTAGGAAAAGACTCGTCCATCCATATGTCAACTCTCCATTTTGGTACAAGGGTGTGGATTTTACAGCCCTTCCCATTTAGGGTCTGTTTTTCGTTCTTGTCCTCAAAACTCCCAAAAATTTCAATAATATAAGTTCGGCTTTGCGGCTTCTGATAGTACTGATCATTACATTTCCAACGCATGTCTAATTTCGAAAATCGGTTATACCATTCAAAAGTTACCGAGCTCAGAAGTACGACTCAATTTTTATTTAAGAAGGGGAAACTGTTTGTGGATATGTATGTATTGTAACGTTACAAAAGTCACAACTTTGTTATTTTATTTTTAAATAATTATTTTATTTTATTTTCTTTAATGTTTCATTCACAATAATTTTCTTCTATTTGTTTTACCAGTTTTCTTCGCTAAAAACTTGTTGGCGCCCTCTTCGATTATTCTTTTATTATCCTCTTTTATTACCCTCTTTTATTATCCTCTTTTATTATCTTCTATTTACTATATCTCTTTTCATTTAAATCATCGATTGAACATACTGAACGTACCCCGTACATTCTTACTCTGTAAATATCTGTTTTTCAACACGGAACAAGCCCGCCACTGCCTATGTCGCACTGTCATGAAAGTGACACTTCATCCCTACTCGCTGTTATTTCAATTCTCCAAATGGCGGTGGTAATCTTATAAAAGGCATGTAATGTGAAAAATAAATCATTTTTTTTCCAAATCAAATCTTCTCTTGGGGTGGGTTTTCATACAGTTTTTTTAATAATCTCTTACAGTCATTATATTCCATCCATACCTAGCTTCTTATAACATTTTTTCTAATATTCTTTATATCTAACCTCCAATGTCAGAACATGTGTTCTGATATTTTAGTTTTAAATATATTATCTTTTTAATTTACATGTATGCACGTTTAGTAATCAAAATTTTAACTATTCTCCTCATCTAAATTTCATTTAACCCTTTCTGACGATTAGAATGGCGGACGGCACACGTTGGTTTTTCTTCTTGAAATCACCTTTCTCCCTTCGGGAGCCACCTGCCTTCACCGGTGATGCTACTCTTCAGGCAAAGACGACAGGATCCATGACATCAAGACTACAGCATCCAACATCTTCAGTTGCAGGGGCCTAGGGCCGAACATCCGCCCAGGTCCACAAGAAGTCTACAGCAGTACCATTCAACATCAAGAAGTTACCATCAGCTACCAAAAGCCATAAGTATAATCCAAGAATTGTTAGTTTTTGGCAAGAATTTAAATATATTTGTTAATGCAATTTACTAAGTCATATTTTTATTATATCTTTATTGAATAATAAACATGATTAGTTAAAAATACTGTTTTGTTTGCTTTCATTCCAAACTTTCATAGTTCATTTCTAAAATTAGGACAGGACGAACACACACCTGAGTGACTGAGCTAAGCTAAGGGTGTAGCGATGGCTATCTTGGATGATTGAGGTAATATTTTTGAATATTATTTCAATTAGCTGGGGTAATCCATCGGTTATTTCGTTTCAGTATGTATGTGGAAAAGTTATACCTATCTGAATTTTTTTTCTGTGTTTCAAGAGGGGGTCAGGGCCGATTCAGAACCGGAGTAGTTTGTGACTCTTGACCACCCATAAGTCAGCTATAGGGCTTGGTAGATACAAAATTATATATTTTTTGGGCGCATGTATCTTAGGCTCAAGGAGAGACAGGAAACCCGCAAATACATCAAATCAATAGCGTTGAGTTAAGCTTTCAAATGGTGCCTGAGCGGTTAGGATCAGACATACACACGGCTCATTATAGGCGAAAAACTAAAAAACCAAACTTTGAAAATTTTGGTTTTTTGACAACTACTCAAAATTTCAAAATACGAATTACGCCAATAACTGAGCGTTTGCAGGAGGACTCTAGACGCATCTAACGCATCTGTGAAAATTCGAATTTTTAAGTTATAGGCTTCATAAGCATGATAAAATCTATTTCTTATGGGGAAAACGGTTTTTCAAGTTCAATAATTTCTGTAATATCTTCAGTTATCATACTTGACCTTGGATGCATCAGATACTACTTGGCAATACGTTTTAAACTCATGTGTAATAGTTCTTAGGCCCCCATATAAAATTATTATTTATGACCACACCGTTGAAACTTTTTGTACTTGTTATTTGGGTGGAGTCGGACAAATTTCGAGCTTAGCGCATCATGGCAGTGGGGCGTTTGTCTGTCAAGCGGTCACGAAGTTGTCAATTTTATGCAAGAAAAAAATTTATAACCACATTGGTCATTTTATTTTAATCAATGGTTTTTATCATATAAACAGCGAAAATAATTTTGTCGGACAAAAATATTGGGGCATATGACGCGTCGGACACGCTAAAGATGTCAAATTTATGAAAAAAATAAATTTATTACCACATAGGTAATTTTAACGGTACCTGCCATAAAACCTTTTTACAATAATGTGGTAACCTTGTCGGACAATTTTCACGGGGCATATGCGCAGTCGGACGCGCCGAAGATGTCAATTTCCTGAAATTTTTTTATTTACAACCATTTTTCCGACAACATTAGTAGGTTATAAGTAATTATATTCTTAATCAAAAAATCAAAGTGTCGGACAAAAATATTGGGGCAAATCGACAGTCGGACAAAAAATTTAATTTATATTAGTAAACTATAGTTTCAAACAATGCTGCAGTCGTGCATCCCTTATCTTTACAACCATTTTTCCGAAAAAAGTAGTAGGTTACAAGTAATTATATTCTTAAACAAAAAATGTAATTGTCTGACAAAAATGTTGGGGCAAACGAAAAGAAAACTTAATTCTTTTAGGCTATCGACGAGGAGGTATTATAAAAAAAAAATTTCAAACAGTGTTTCTCGGTTACTTTTGAATCGATTTAGCTGATAATTGGTACACACACTAAGTAAAACATTTAAAAGGGTATGACGTAGATCTAAACCCAAAATTTTCTTAAAAAATTTTCCGACAAAAGGGAAAATTTTAGAAAAATTTTGATCTGATAATTTGTGTACATACTCCTTGAACAACGACAAACATCGTTCTGTAGTTTTTTTTCTCGAATTAAAAAAAATTCCGACACATGTATCAGGTTATAAGTAGTTATATTCCAAATCAAAAAATCTAAGTGTCCGACAAAAATATTGGGGCAAATCCAAAGTCGGACAAAAAATTTAATTTTTATTAATAAATTATACTTTTAAACTATGCTGGGTTCGTGTATCCCCTATCTTTACAACCATTTTTCCGACAAAGGTAGTAAGTTACAAATAATTATATTCTTAACCAAAAATCTAATTGTCTGACAAAAATGTTGGGGCAAACGAACAGAAAACTTAATTCTGTTAGGCTATCCACGAGGAGGTATTATCAAAAAAAAATTTAAAACAGTTTTTCTCGGTTATTTTTAAATAGATATAGCTGAAAATTGGTACACACACTAAGTAAAACATTTAAAAGGGTATGACGTAGAGCTGTACCCAAAATTTTCCCAAAAAATTTTCCGACAAGAGGGAAAATTTTAGAAAAATTGTGATCTGATATTTGCGTACATACTCCTTGAAAAACGACAAATATCGTTCTGTAGTTTTTTTTTTCTCCAATTAAAAAAAAAATTTACGACACAAGTATCAGGTTATGCGTAGTTATATTCTAAATCAAAAAATCTAAGTGTCCGACAAAAATATTGGGTCAAATCCAAAGTCGGACAAAAAATTTAATTTTTATTAATAAACTATACTTTTAAATTATGCTGGGTTCGTGCATCCCTTATCTTTAAAACCATTTTTCCGATAAAGGCAGTAAGTTACAAGTAATTATATTCTTAAACAAAAAAGCTAACTGTCTGACAAAAATGTTGGGGCAAACGAACAGAAAACTTAATTCTTTTAGGCTATCGACGAGAAGGTATTACCACCAAAAAAATGTTTAAAACAGTTTTTCTCCGTTATTTTTGAATCGATTTAGCTGAAAATTGGTACACACACTAAGTAAAACATTTAAAGGGGTATGACGTAGAGCTGTACCCAAAATTTTCTTAAAAAATTTTTCGACAAGAGGGAAAAGTTTAGAAAAATTGTAATCTGATATTTGCCTACATACTGCTTGAACAACGACAAACATCGTTCTGTAGTTTTTTTTTCTACAATTAAAAAAAAATTCCGACACATGTATCAGGTTATAAGTAGTTATATTCCAAATCAAAAAATCTAAGTGTCCGACAAAAATATTGGGGCAAATCCAAAGTCGGACAAAAAATTTAATTTTTATTGATAAACTATACTTTTAAACTATGCTGGGTTCGTGCAGCCCTTATCTTTACAACCATTTTTCCGACAAAGGTAGTAAGTTACAAGTAATTATATTCTTAAACAAAAAATCTAATTGTCTGACAAAAATGTTGGGGCAAACGAACAGAAAAATTAATTCTTTAGGCTATCGACGAGGAGATATTATCAAAAAAAAAAAAAAATTTAAAACAGTTTTTCTCGGTTATTTTTAAATCGATATAGCTGAAAATTGGTACACACACTAAGTAAAACATTTAAAAGGGTATAACGTAGAGCTGTACCCAATATTTTCTTAAAAAATTTTCCGACAAGAGGCATAATTTTAGAAAAATTGTGATCTGATATTTGAATACATACTCCTTGAACAACGACAAACATCGTTCTGTAGTTTTTTTTCTTCAATTAAAAAAAAATTCCGACACAAGAATCAGGTTATAAGTAATTAGATTCTAAATCAAAATATCTAAGTGTCCGACAAAAATATTGTGTCAAATCCAAATTCGGACAAAAAATTTAATTTTTATTAATAAACTATACTTTTAAACTATGCTGGGTTCGTGTATCCCTTATCTTTACAACCATTTTTCCGACAAAGGTAGTAAGTTACAAGTAATTATATTCTTAAACAAAAAATGTAATTGTCTGACAAAAATCTTGGGGCAAACGAACAGAAAACTTAATTCTTTTAGGCTATCGACGAGAAGGTATTATCAAAAAAATTTTTAAAACAGTTTTCTCGGTTTTTTTTGAATCGATTTAGCTGAAAATTGGTACACACACTAAGTAAAACATTTAAAGGGGTATGACGTAGAGCTGTACCCAAAATTTTTTTAAAAAATTTTTCGACAAGAGGGAAAAGTTTAGAAAAATTGTAATCTGATATTTGCCTACTACATACTGCTTGAACAACGACAAACATCGTTCTGTAGTTTATTTCTACAATTAAAAAAAAATTCCGACACATGTATCAGGTTATAAGTAGTTATATTCCAAATCAAAAAATCTAAGTGTCCGACAAAAATATTGGGGCAAATCCAAAGTCGGACAAAAAATTTAATTTTTATTGATAAACTATACTTTTAAATTATGGTGGGTTCGTGCAGCCCTTATCTTTACAACCATTTTTCCGACAAAGGTAGTAAGTTACAAGTAATTATATTCTTAAACAAAAAATCTAATTGTCTGACAAAAATGTTGGGGAAAACGAACAGAAAAATTAATTCTTTTAGGCTATCGACGAGGAGATATTATCAAAAAAAAAAAAAAAATTAAAACAGTTTTTCTCGGTTATTTTTAAATCGATATAGCTGAAAATTGGTACACACACTAAGTAAAACATTTAAAAGGGTATGACGTAGAGCTGTACCCAAAATTTTCTTAAAAAATTTTCCGACAAGAGGCATAATTTTAGAAAAATTGTGATCTGATATTTGAATACATACTCCTTGAACAACGACAAACATCGTTCTGTAGTTTTTTTTCTTCAATAAAAAAAAATTTCCGACACAAGAATCAGGTTATAAGTAATTAGATTCTAAATAAAAAAATCTAAGTGTCCGACAAAAATATTGTGTCAAATCCAAATTCGGACAAAAAATTTAATTTTTATTAATAAACTATACTTTTAAACTATGCTGGGTTCGTGTATCCCTTATATTTACAACCATTTTTCCGACAAAGGTAGTAAGTTACAAGTAATTATATTCTTAAACAAAAAATGTAATTGTCTGACAAAAATCTTGGGGCAAACGAACAGAAAACTTAATTCTTTTAGGCTATCGACGAGAAGGTATTATCAAAAAAATTTTTAAAACAGTTTTCTCGGTTTTTTTTTAATCGATTTAGCTGAAAATTTGTACACACACTAAGTAAAACATTTAAAAGGGTATGACGTAGAGCTGTACCCAAAATTTTCCCAAAAAATTTTCCGACAAGAGGGAAAATTTTAGAAAACTTTTGATCTGATAATTTGTGTACATACTCCTTGAACAACGACAAACATCGTTCTGTAGTTTTTTTTCTCAAATTAAAAAAAATTTTCCGGCATATGTATCTGGTTATTAGTAGTTATACTCCAAATCAAAAAATCTAAGTGTCCGACATAAATAGTGGGGCAAATCCAAAGTCGGACAAAAAATTTAAGTTTTATTAATAAACTATACTTTTAAACTATGCGGGGTTCGTGCATCCCTTATCTTTAAAACCATTTTTCCGACAAAGGCAGTAAGTTACAAGTAATTATATTCTTAAACAAAAAATCTAATTGTCTGACAAAAATGTTGGGGCAAACGAACAGAAAACTTAATTCCTTTAGGCTATCGACGAGGAGGTATTATCAAAAAAAAATTTAAAACAGTTTTTCTCGGTTATTTTTAAATCGATTTAGCTGAAAATTGGTACACACATTAAGTAAAAGCTTTAAAAGAGTATGACTTAGAGCTGTACCCAAAATTTTTTAAAAAATTTTCTGACAAGAGGGAAAATTTTAGAAAAATTGTGATCTGATAACTTGTGTACATACTCCTTGAACAACGACAAACATCGTTCTGTAGTTTTTTTTCTCGAATTAAAAAAAATTTTTCCGACACATGTATCAGGTTATAAGTAGTTATATTCCAAATCAAAAAATCTAAGTGCCCGACAAATTATTGGGGCAAATATAAAGTCGGACAAAAAATTTAATTTTTATTGATAAACTATACTTTTAAAATATGCTGGGTTCGTGTATCCCTTATCTTTACAACCATTTTTCCGACAAAGGTAGTAAGTAACAAGTAATTATATCCTTAAACAAAAAATGTAATTGTCTGACAAAAATGTTGGGGCAAACGAACAGAAAAATTAATTATTTTAGGCTATCGACGAGGAGGTATTATCAAAAAAAAATTTTAAAACAGTTTTTCTCGGTTATTTTTAAATCGATATAGCTGAAAATTGGTACACACACTAAGTAAAACATTTAAAAGGGTATGACGTAGAGCTGTACCCAAAATTTTCTTAAAAGATTTTCCGACAAGAGGGATAATTTTAGAAAAATTGTGATCTGATATTTGAATACATACTCCTTGAACAACGACAAATATCTTTCTGTAGTTTTTTTCTTCAATTAAAAAAAAATTTCCGACACAAGTATCAGGTTATAAGTATATATATTCTAAATCAAAAAATCTAAGTGTCCGACAAAAATATTGGGTCAAATCCAAAGTCGGACAAAAAATTTAATTTTTATTAATAAATTATACTTTTAAACTCTGCTGGGTTCGTGCATCCCTTATCTTTAAAACCATTTTTCCGACAAAGGCAGTAAGTTACAAGTAATTATATTCTTGAACAAAAAATCTAATTGTCTGACAAAAATGTTGGGGCAAACGAACAGAAAGCTTTTAGGCTATCGAGGAGGAGGTATTATCAAAAAAAATTTTAAAACAGTGTTTCTCGGTTTCTTTTGAATCGATTTAGCTATAAATTGGTACATACGCTATGTACAACACTTAAAAGGGCATGACGGTGAGTTGTACCCAAAATTTTCCAAAAAGATTTTCCAACAAGAGGGAAAATTTCGGAAAATTTTTCTAAAATTTTGGAATGTTCTCTACGTTACGTCCTTATAAACATTATAAGGAGTATTTCTACAAATTTTCAGTTTGATCTATGTAGATCTATCCGAGAGAAATTGTTTATAGTTCGCTTTGGTCTCCTTGATGCTTATTATTTTTTTATATCCCAGAGAACGGCTGTTCCCGTACATGCGACACTATATTATACAAGAGATTTTCGATTTTCTAAATGTGACTGAATTGAAAAAATTGGGCCAAATCCAATCTTAAAATATAGGAAAAGAGAAATATGTCAACCATCCATTTTGGTACAAGGGTGTGGATGTTACGGCCATTCCCATTTAGGGTCTGTTTTTCGTTCTCGTCCCCAAAATTCCCAAAAATTTCGAAAATTTAAGTCCGATTTTACGGCTTCTTATAGTACTGAACATTACCTTTCCAACGCATGTTGAAGTTTGAAAATTCTTCTCTTCTTCTTCTTCTTTTTATATAGACATTACTCTGTCTGTTTTTCAATGTGCCTCCAGTAAGTTGTCAGTCCATCTTTTTCGTGGTCTTCCCACTGATCGTCTTCCTATTGGGGAACCGTCTCTGTCCGTTCTTACTACTCTATTTGTTGTCATTCGGCTTATGTGGTCGTTCCATTCTACTCTTCTGCTTTTCATCCAGTTATTAATGTTGTCCACCTTGCATCCCCTTCATATATCTACACTTCTAGCTCTATCCCACAGCGTCTTACCATTGATTTTTCGCAATGTTTTCATCTCTGCTGTTTCTATAGCTTTTTTTGTCCTTTCTCTATCAGGTTGTGTTTCTGCCGCGTATGTCATTATTAGTCTGATGACTCTTTTGTAAATTCTGCCTTTCACTTCTTTTCTGATGTTTTTATTTCTCCATATTGTTTCATTCAGGCAACCTGCGGCTGTTTGCTTTATTCACCTGATCTTCCACTTTTGTTTCGAGCTTTCCGTAGTTGCATAGTGTGATGTCTAGATATTTAAACCCCATGACTTGTTCTATTATTTGACCCTCCAGCTCTAATTTACACCTTATTAGATCTACTGTTGTAACCATGCATTTAGTCTTTTTTGGGGAAATTAAAATGTTAAATTTTCTAGCGGTTATATTAAATTCGTGCAGCATACGTTGTAAATCATCTTCACTTTGAGAGATTAGTATTGCGTCGTCTGCATAGCAGATTATTTTAAGTGGTTTTTCTCCCATTTGGTATCCTTTTTTTGTTCTTACTTTTTTTATTATTTCGTTCATGATCAGGTTGAACAACAGAGGACTCAGGGAATCTCCCTGTCTTATCCCATTGCCATTTTGAAAATTGTATATACCATTCAAAAGTTACCGATCTCAGAAATTTTATTCAATTTCTATTTAAAAAGGGGAAAATGTTTTGTATGTTTGTGTGTATGTTTGTGGAAAAGTTATACCGATCTGAATTTCTCTTCTATGTTTTAAGAGGGGGTCAGGGCCGATTCAGAACCGGTATAGCTTGTGACTTTCGACCACCCATAAGCCAGCTATAGGACTTGGTAGGTACAAAAGGGCATATTTTTTGGGGGTATATATCTTAGGGTCAAGGAGAGTCAGGAAAACCGAAAGTACACCAGATTAATAGTGTTGAGTTAAGCTTTCAGATAGTGCTTAAGTGGTTAGGATCAGAGATACACACGGCTCAGTACAGCTGAAAAACCGAAAAACTAAACTTTGAAAATTTTGGTTTTTAGACAATTACTCAAAATTTCAAATTACAAATTGCGCCAACAACTAAGGAGGACTCCAGATGCGTCTATCGGTGTATACCTCTATTTGGGAAAATTCGAATTTTTAAGTTATAGCCTTCATAAGTGTGATCAAATCTATTTCTTATAGGAAAACCGGTTTTTCAAGCTCAATAGTCCTATAATACCTTCAGTTATCCTACTTGACCTTGGATGCATCGGACACTACTTCTCAATACGTTTCAAACTCATATTTAGTGATCAAAATCGGTAATACCGATTAGAAGGTATCTAGTTCCAAAAGTATAATCCATTTGACCATTATCGCCGAAATGGTTTATGTAGTTGTAGTGGCTGCGACGCTAAATTTAGATAGATTTATTTAAAAATAGAGCAATACGAGTTCATTTACCGGCCACTAAAATAATTTTTTATTCTATTTTGAATAGAAAAAAAACTCTAGTGTACATTCGATGGACACTAGATCATTTGAGAGATAATCATAGAAAGGCGACCATATATATCTTAACGTGGAATCGAGAAACAATACATTCAATTTCATTTAATTTATATACAGGTAAAATTTGGTAAATAATGGGCCATAGCTTAACGTCAGGTTCCTGAGGTAAAAATAGACCGATTTAAGCTTAGTTAGTTAGCTTAGATTTAAACTTATCTTAGTACAAAGTTTATAATAACCGAGATACAAGATGTCAAAGTTAAACTTTTTTTTATTTATTATTGAATATTTCCTGACAGGTATGAGATAACAACATGAAATTTGGTATGTGGGGGTTTTTGGATCGAGAAAATTAAATTCCCTACCAAAAATTATGTATTGCCGAGAGGGCGCCACATACGCCTTTCAGCACTCGTTTATTACGTTCAATTTTTTTTATACCTTACTCTGTATAATTTTGACATTAAAATTTTTATTTTCCTATTAGTTTTACTTAAAAAACGTATACTTCTTTGATCTCTCTAAACTCAACCGTTTTCGAGATAAACGCATTTTAAATCTGCGATACACCATCATTTTTAGCGTAATATCATTGTAGTTACACCCGAAAAATAATTTAATACCATAATAATTGTGCCAGTTCTCAAATTTATGTCATTGCATCGCAAATTCCATTTGAAGAAATTTGCGATACATTTTTGGATAATTTTATGGTTTTAAGTTATTTTTCGGGTGTAACAACAATGATATTATGCTAAAAATGATGGTGTATCGCAGAATTAAAATGCGTTTATCTCGAAAACGGTTGAGTTTAGGGAGATGAAAGAAGTATACCTTTTTTAAGTAAAACTAATAGTAAAATACAAATTTTAATGTCAAAATTATACAGAGTGAGGGATAAAAAATTGAACGTAATAAATTAGTGCTGAAAGGCGTATGTGGCGCCCTCTGGGTAATGTATAATTTTTGGTAGGGAATTTAGTTTCCTCGACCCAAAAAACCCCCACATACCAAATTTCATGTTGTTATCTCATACCTGTCAGGAAATATTCAATAATAAATAAAAAAAAAGTTTAACTTTGACACCCTGTATCTCCAA